>NC_084762.1:43189463-43501130 GCF_028858725.1 Colius striatus
TAAAGAAAACTAGTTTTTCGCTTAACATAAAGGATTAAAATGTTGCTTTCTTAAACTAACATTGGTACACACAGTTTTTCTTTCCATGTCAAATGTGTCAAATTTTAAATGCAGACAATTTATACTCAAGCCTGAACCATTGTACTTCTCCTACAATAGAAGTGAACAGTTTGAATATACAAACAAACACCAATACAAAAACAGAGAAAGTTGAGAACACAGCCTCCTTTCCATTGCAAACAAACATTTTAAGAATATTTCTTTATTCTTCTATTATATCAGGTGCCACCAAAGAACTCTACAACAGTCTCAGGGAACATCTCCTTTACTTTTACTAGGAATGAACCTCCTTTTCTACTTGCAAATTATTTTAGAAGCATTTAATTTGTGGTAATTTAAATTTTTCATAGTACACCATTCAAAGTGAGATTTGGAAAAGTTTTGCAAGAAATAAGTATGCCTGTGAGATTTATGATGAAGCCAAGGCCCACAGAAATCAAATGAGATAACCAGCATAATGTTAACTCGTGGCTGAGCTAGTACTGGAACTTGAGAGTCCTGCTTCTGAGTTCTCTGATGTTAGATTGTACAGATTTGAAAAGATAGACATCTTGGACTCCCAGAGGAAAGTGTCCCAGACGAAATAAATCACTGTCAGAAGTGGGTGAGATTCCACTGAAGTCATGCCAGGAATGAGTTGAGTAATTCATCTTCAAAGAAATTCATTGCATCTTATCTCCAGGAAGATATTAATGATATTAATGGCACATTTACGCAATGTAAGTTTCATCATGCAAATTGCCTTTATTAAGACATTTCTTTTCGTTGTTTGCACTTGCTTTCAGGCTGAACTATAAAGGATTTGTCACTAGCCCTACAACCTATCCCACTTCTGTTGAAAACAAAGGTAAAACTCCCACTGACTGCAGCAGGAAACTACTGAACTGTATAAACCTGGTTAAAACCTGGAACAAAGTACTTGGTGGTAGAAGTAGCTTGAAACTTGAAAAAGCAAGTAAAGGGATCAATATTTAAATCACCATCAGAGTCAGTAAAAAGTAGACTAATTGCTATATTGTATTGAAGGACCGCTGTGCATTACTCTGTTCCTGGGATATGAGTTATCCTGCCTATCATGTCATAAAGCATTCCCAGAGCTTACATCGAGAATGTTTCACCAGTGAATAAAGAATACACAGCTCTTCCAAGCAAACTTCTGTACCAACAAGACATCCAAAACCGAGTATAACCAAGTAAAAGAAAGTTTGAGGAGCTCATAAATAGCTACAGATTCATGTCAGACAGGAGGAAGGTGAGTAATAACAGTTTGGTAACGGCCAAACATGAAAGCATGGGAACAATTAAATTGCACTTCTCAATTTCCCAGTCTTGATGTTCAAGGGAGGAGAGAGTCTGTGAGTGGTGGGGTGTGTTGCATAGAGCCCTTTACACCTGGCCATCTCTACTCTTTCTCCTCTTCCTCTGTATTCCTTTAGAGGTGTTAGCCCACATGAATGTGCACCATTTTTGCGGCATCATTGGAAAACAGTAGCTGGGCTACTGTCTATATTCATAATACACAATGATAAAACTAGACAGTAGCTACAAAAAGGCACTCTGTTTTACACTCTGTGAGTGAAATATTAGATCCTATCAACTGCCTCAGTCTCTCTGTGCTCCCCATGGAAAAATGAAAATCCACAAGGTGTATCTAGTATGACTTGAGAAATTTCTATGTACTTCACCCTTTCCTTTCCCTTCCAAAAGGCTCCACTCATTGCAGACAGCTTGCTCCTGTTACACACACATTGATGATTAAAAGAAAATTCTGCTCCCCACATGTGTGTCAATGCAGTCACCGAGTAGACACTTACTTACCAGACCACATTTGCTTCTTCCACATCTGGGAGAGTAAAGACAAAAGCAAAAGCAGTAGCAGGTGTCTGCCCCCTGATTCACAATGGAGGCATCCTCTGCAAAACGCTCCTTAAAAACAGGGAGTTTATCACACTTGCATCATGAGCAGAGAGCTCTATGTGTCACATCAGACAATTGCTACCAAATGTACTTTCTGTCGTGTGATGGGCAACAGTTCAGTAATTAAAGGCACAATGAAGGGGATATTTTTAGCAACTTGATAGCTTTAAGATCACTGAATTATCTACCAGAAGTAAGTCACACACATCCATGGTCATAATTGGAGTAGCTACAGTTATTCTGATGGGAAAAACATTTCCACAGGTCACCTGTGCATGGGGTATTAATTTGTGCATGTCGTTATCCAACGGAGGAAGAGCAGAACGGAGGCCAGCATGCTTTGGCTGATCTCTGCATGCTGCACATCTCTACTCTCCAACTTCCTCCTGGCACATCCTGCAAGCACAACCCCTTACCATGCAAGGCAATGCAGGTGTGAGTATGTTCCTTTTGCCAGGTGCTTTTTAAAATCCTCCCCAGGCATGAGTTCCTCCCTGATGGTGTGAGGCTAGACAGCAGTGCAAAGGGAGGGGGCTGAGAGGAGGGCTGGAGAAAGGGCTGCCAGAGCTTCCAGGGCTGCACCCAACGGATGGGATAGAGATAAAGGGCTTCTGTGCTGCTGTTAATGTCTCTCACAGCAGGAAGAGAAGGTGCTTGTATCTGCTGTTTGACACAAGATAATTGTTACTTTGTCTAGATCAAATGTAAAGGGTAGGAGTGGAGATATGGGGTATCCTGCAGACACAGAGAATATGTGACTGCTCAGTGTAGTTGTCTAATAGGCAAAGACACAAAAGGGGACAGAGAAGCCCTCTGTTACTCTGAGTAGTTCCTCACTAGTTATTTTCTAGAGCCTAAATAGCATCGGGCCCAGAAAACAGAGATATCTTATGCTACTCTGGCTGTTACATTCCTACTTCTTGTACCAAGCACAGAAACAGGAGAGGAAAGAAATGACAAGAATTCATCTGATTGGTGTCTTTCCTTCATCTCTTCTTTTTTTATTACCTACAACCGTAATTTAGCTGCTGCTCCGAAAAAACTTTGAGCTTCTCTCCAAGAAGCTGCTGGTAATATTTTCTCAGCAGATTAGCAGTTTTCCTACAGAACCAGGCAGATTTTAAGTAGCCTAGAGAACACCTTCCAGCTGCAGACAGAATTGTCTGGGAAGACTGCAGTTTAATTCAGGCAGTCAGCAAGCTGGCTGGTTGCTTATAGGCTTGGGGATCTTGGATAATGCACTATCCAGAAGTTTCAAAGACTTCATGCATATAGAAAATAGACATATTTTATACATATATACATGCATACTGTACATGTTCATACATCACCTATACAAATATATGTATGTAAGTTTTACACTGCTAAATAAATGAAAATGATCGAAGCAACTCAAAACTTACTGCAGTTGATTAGGAATACCCTGAGATTATGTATACACAGGCTGCCCCTTGTAGGTTGTGGAGTCTCCCACCTTGGAGATATTCAAAAGTTATCCTGACATGGTCTTGGGGCAACTGGCTGTAGGTGGCCCTGCAGGGAGGCTGGACCAGATGACTTCCAGAAGTCCCTTCCAACTGCAGCTGTTCTGTGATTCTGTGATATTTCTTACTGAAAACCTTATTAATGCCATTCTATCTGTGGGTAAACTCCCACCCTAAGTTTCAGTTCATACTGTACATATCTTGCATTTAGTCCAAGAAGTTGCCCAGATTTGCACTTTTTTTTCCCCACTGTTGGGGAAATTGAGGCCCTGAGAAACCAACTGACTTGCACTGGCCTTACACATCGAGCCAGAGGAGAGTCTTGCCCCTGGCTTCTGTTCCACCCTGGCCACTGAGACCAAAAATGGTAACTCTCCAAGACTTCCTGTTGCTTTTTTCCCTCCTTTTTATTTTCAAACTACTTGGAAAAACACATGCTTCTGTGATTTTTTTAGAGGTAAATGTGCCTTCCCTCAGCAGCCATGCTGACACCTTGAACATGTCATTGCATCAAAATGCATGGAAGTGGTATTCTTTTGATGAAAGATGATGATTAGCCTCCTTTGGGAAGGAGCTTTGACAAAATGCACTTGAGCCTGAACACGCAAGTAGTTTTGAGAACCAGGATCTTGATTCTAAAATTCAGTGACTGTCTTGAACAAGAGTCAGCTTTGTAATGAATGAAGAAATGTGGGTAGGTTTGAGATATCTGCAAAACTCCAAGAATCATACCTGTGATTCAAGATCAAGACTGAAGTGGCTGCTGTAACATCACACTGAAATAGCTAACTGTGGCATGAGTGAGACAAGACAAAAGGCAGCCAAAAGGCCACTACAAAAACCTAGAGGCATTGTGAGACAGGATCATACTTTCAACTTTTGTTTAGCTATTTGAGTATCTAAAGTACAAGAGATCTGTCACCAAATATAAACACTGAACAAAGTCATGAAAGAGAATTTCCCACCTGTCCCCTCAAGGCAACACTCAGGGCCCATCCTGCCCAGCAGAGCACCCAGGTCAGCTGTAGGCAGAAGGGAAGGAGAGCTTCTTCCTCCCCTCACTGTGAAATGGCTCTATCTTTAACAGAGGTATCTGGAATAGGTTCAGTTTCTCACTCTGTCTCTCCCTTGATGCAGAAGTTTGTAAGTGGGAAGAAGACCATGGGCAGTGCTCCACAAGGGATGAAAATCCCATTTCCCCAAGGATGCTATTAACCTGGAGAAGCACTGGCCCCAAAGGGACTACAAGAAGAATATAAACTAAGAAAGTAGCTCAAAGGTGTATTAGCTGATACTCGAGTCTCTTACACAAGCTTGGCAGGTCACATTAATCAATTTTTCAGTTTGGAAATGAAATCTGCTTCTTTAGATAGTTTATAAAAAACTGCCAGAACTTACATTTTCTCTGAGAAATTAATCAAAATAAAACTTTAATTTCACTCTGGGAAAATATAAGCAGTCATGAACAGCACCATACACGTGTTTAAATTTTTCCAAAAGTTTTCTTTTGTTTTCAGCAATGGAAAACATCATTTCTCCAACCAGTTGCACAGTGCTGCAGAGTAAGAAGATATATGGAGGGCATTTTTTTTCCCAGACTGCAACAGATTTCCATTCTGTTGGTTTGGCTGTATGAAGTGGTTTGGCTTTCTTTAAGTCACAGCATCAATACGCCACTGTGCAAACAATAGAAGGCATAAACAACATTTATTAAGGCATTTTTACCACACTCATTTTCATAGTATTTGAGTCCTGTGAATGAATGAAATCAGCAGTGCTGGAGAGGGTTAGGATGGCTGCCCATACACACCCTGGATGAAGAAATACCTTTGGCCTTAGTTTGTCCTGCTTCCAGATGAATGCTGTCAGCATACAACAAGCAATAGCTGTTCCAGCTGGCATTTCTAACAGCCTCATCCAGGGCCTGATCCAGTCCTTGATATATTCAATGGCAAGACCCCCATTGAGCTCACTGGGAGCTGGAACTGGCCCTAAAGCTCTGGTTGCAGCAACAGCACTATGAAATTGTCCGTGCTCACAGTAAAGTAACTCTACACAGGGAATGGCTCTTTGGTTGTGAGCAATCAAATCACAATCACATTTTAAATGCCAGAAACAAGGGGAGAAACAAGAAGGAGAGAGCATATTTTAAGGAAAGTAATTTGCTTTTTTTGAGTTCTTTACGTCTTTCTTTGATTTCTCTGTCTGGGATGGCTCGAGTTCTGCAGGGTCTACTCTTCATGTTGTTTTATACCTTTATTCCTACCTACCTTTCAAATTTTTGTAGAAAAACTAAAAAAACCTGCTTCAGATGTGTGTGTGTGTGTGTGTGTGTTTGTGTTGTTTGTGTGTGTTTGTGTGTGTTTGTGTGTGTGTTTTTTCATTTCCAAAATATACTTCTACTTAAACAAGGAAGGGCAGTAAAGGACAGACTTCTGTAGTAACTTGCACCAGGTCAGAGTCACAGTTTGCACGTGAGCATCGCCACAGGTACATGCTTGATAAAATTAAACCCAGACTCAACATTCCTTAAAGTAATCATAAAATTTCACTGGCTTCTCCGGCTTCATTGAAGATCAAGTCTTTAGGAGGGGAAAGTGCAATATTCTGCACAATTTGGGAGCTGAACATCTATAAAATATTGCCAAAGTCTCTTTCAGTGTCTTTTTAAATGAAGAATAAGAAAAAAAAAACAAAACAGCAGCATAAACATCTTATTCTAAAAGTAAAAAAATCATGGATGCGGTAACTAACTTTGCTACATATACCCTATAAACTCTAGCATTTTCCAGTCCAGATCAAAAGGAGAAATAAACTGATTGCCATTTGTTTTACACCATAAAACAGTTTAACTTCTCCCTCAATGAGCTGAAGTCAAAGAAAGAAATCACATAGCACATATTTCTATGTATCAGACACACTCCAGGCTCATCTTGCAGATTCTAATTCAAGCTGGACATGTAGGAAAACTTCTCTCCAAACATTTACTTTGTTTGATGAATTTGTCCTGGGAGATTCACAAGTAGAAATCTGACAGACGTTTGATTCTTTGTGAATTAGTCACTCCACTCCTTTCAAATAAATCTTTATGTCCCACTCCTTTGACTTACTCAAGAGAATGTATTGTCTTTTTAAAAACATAATCTATCCATTATCAAATTATAGTTGAAGAGTGCTGCCTCATCCCATTCTTCTCCATCACATAAAGTGTCCCACATGCTTGCTGCCTCCATTCTTTCCCATCCAGACTCTCTCTCTCTCTTTTAAATATCTTTCACCACCAGATTGGCATTGGCAACCAGCCAACCAGCCAGCACTTTAGCTACACAAGTGCTATGCTGATATACCTAAATCTTTGAAGTGTCACACAACAAGTCCAACAAGTTAGTTTTCTTCCTATTTTAATACTTTTTGCAGAAAGCCTCATCCACAAAGTACATTTCCCATCAGATCTTTTTCCAAAACAGCTCCTTTCTGTGCAAATATCTGTTGACAACTTCCTTTTTAAAATGCTTTGACTGCTATGATATTTCTGAGAATACGGCTGAGAGACGCCTCTGTAAATTATTTTACATTATGCCTACATTAGGTATAGACCCTGCACCAGGAGCCCAAGTTCAGAAAGTCATGGTTGGGTTGGTTAATACAATTTTTAATGAGCATTGATTTGACATGCTGCTTAGATCAAAGTGCAAAGAGCTGTTATTTGTCACTGCTTCCCATTACAGCTCATTCTGAACAGCAGCACAGTAATGAAACAAGTAAGATTGAGCATATGAAAAAAAAAAAAAAACACAACATGCATCAAGATTAAAAAAACCCATATCCCTAAAACAACACAAAACAAAAAAAGACAAGACAAAGTATAGACTGCGTTGGTTTTGGCAAGTTCTCCCATGTCTGAACCCACTGGGTATTGACCTCATTTTATTTCATCACCACATCTGAAGCTGCACTGATAGTAAATCATAAGTGGAGCCTAATTTACCAAGTTGACCAATGGAGCAGTAAAGTCCTTGCCTTTTCCTCTTATGAAAAGCTATGAATGATGCTGCCGTGAGGGGCTGTCACTTCCCAGGGGAGATTCCCAGGGGAGAAACCACGAGCTTCTGGTGTAATTGACTTTTGGGATAAATGACTTTTTGCAGGCAATTCTCAGCCTCCTCTTTTTGCAGATAATCACGTTGCTTGATCTGAGGATGGTAAAGCAGGTTGTGTTTACAGAAAAAAAAAAGCCTCTTTTTTTGGATGCTCCTGTTTTTATATGACTGTACTTCAAAACTGCTTCACAGTGACACTGGCATACCTTTTACATTCGGGTAAATAGCAGGTAACTTACATTAGGAGCCTTCCTACACACCATATTACCCACACACCTGTCAAATATGTGAAATTTTTCAAGCTGACTTTTTCCACCAGGCAGGAACCCTTCATAATAATGTGATGCCCATGGCCAACAGGGTAATCTGCTTTCTCACATATGCTGCCTTTCATTTCTCCTTATATCTCCCATTTGCACACCTGGAGTTCTCTCACTGATAGCCCTGGCAGGAACTTCTTTCAGGAGAAGTTCCTGAACCACACACAGATCTGAAGTACAATTTGAGTCCTCAACACTCAGAAATATAGATGCTTATACTGTATTTAAGTGAACATTATTGCTTTCCTTGCTCACTTTATGTATTTTACTTATTGTATCTGCAGGTAAAGAAAAACTACTTGGGCGTCTCTGCCGCTGTAGGATTCTTACAAGGGATGAGTCAGAACTTCGTCCTGTATTCATCCTGAAAACAGCCAAGGGGATACACGGGGTTTTGCGGTTTTTTTTTTTTTCAAAATTGACAGCAAGAATCACCTCCCTTCACACACAGGCCTGACAAATGCCTCTGAGGCAACCACAAGAATGGGCTGAAGATGAGCAAGCAATGTCAGGTAAGGGTATTTTTACAGCCTTACCCAGCGTTTTTTCTTGCGTTCACAGACACCTGTTTCTTGAAGGATGTTGCTTTTCTCAGTGTATCACTCTCCAGGTCACTGAGAGGATATCTGGCCACTACAGGCTTGTACAGACCGCCACCAAGTGCTCTGGAAACCAGCCTTTCTGGATTGAAAAACATCTGTGTGAAGGCTCAAGTGTAACCCTGACATTCCAAGGCACCGGTGCTGAAATTGTGACTCACCACTTACTTGTTTCTGTCTCCGTTTCCTCCCTGCATAAGCAAGGAAGATTAAATTTATTCTTCCTTCTCAAGGGAGTTGGAAGTAATCATCATTGTTTGTATTTCTTTTTAAGCACACAGTGTGTAAACACTTTAGCTCAGTTAAACTTTTCAAAACTCATGTTGATTTTCTTAAAATTTCCTACAATTTGTTACACATTCTTTGCCATGAGGTTACAGCTGAGCCCACGAGTCCAAACATAAACTAAAAAACACGATGTCCCTGTCCAGAGGACTCTACAAATGAAAGCCCCATGCTTAAACTCAGGCACATGAATCACTCACACGTACAACACAAAGTCCATGCGTGTCTGCACGACCAGGGCCAGACTGGACTAAAAAGCAAAACTAATCAACAACAGCCATGGTGAAAGCGTGTGGGAGAGTGCAACGCCGAAGAAGGCAACCTTGATATCTATTTTTAGCTTTCAAAATGCCCCATTTACAATGGGAAGCCGCAAGCACACAGAGGTTTCTTTTCGAGGCAAGGGCGCCTGCCAGCTTGCGTTCTCTCCAGCTTACGGGTGCAGCTGCGAAGACCCGCTTAGCACGTCTTGGGAAGCGGGATTCAGGCACCGGGAGCCGCAGCCTAGCCGGCACCTCCCTGCCCCTCTCGGGCCGATTTCCCCGCAGCAGGGGAAGGACCAGCTACCCCCGCACGCCATCCCGCGCGTCCTCCAGCCTTCGGCGGGCACAACCGGCCCGTCGCCTCCCGCCGCCTCCTCCGCAGAGCCTCCCGGCCGATCGCGGCCGCCAGCGCAGCGGCGGGGCCGCCTCCCTCCCCGCCCCGGGAGGAGTCCCCACCTCTCGTCCCCTCCTCCTCCTCCTCCTGCTGGAAGGAGAAATATGAAGCGGAGCCGCAGCAACACTCCACGGAGACGGTGAGGGACGCAGAGGCGGAGCGGGCATCTTCGGACATCGAGCAACAGAGCCAGAAGCCAGCCGGGGCAGCGGTGGCGTACGGAGCGGGAACCCTGAGGAGCGGGAGCGGCGGCGGCCCCCGGCCCTAGCCCCGGCCCCGGAGGGTGCCCGGGGTCCCACAGCCCCGCCAGCCGCCTGCTCCCCAGCGCCGGGCCGTGGGCTGCCCGCGGCGGCGCTGAGGCGCTGGCGGCCCGGCGGGAGGTGGCGGCCGGAGCGAAGGAGCGAGAGAGGGTCGCTGCGAGACGGGGAGATGTCCGCCCCGTACGGCAGCCTGATGAGATACCTGTTCCCAGCCCTGCTGCTGCACGGTGAGTGCCGGGCCGCGGCCGAGACCGGCGCCAGGGCGGCTGCCCGGGGGTCGTCGCCCGTTCTTGGCGCACCGAAAAGCCGGTGGGGTTGCGGGGAGAAGTCGGGGGAGATGCGCATAGCATCAACTTTCTGGTGGGGAAAGGGGGTCGCGCGTGGTGGGTATGCTCGCGTTTCGTCGGCGTTGAATTCTGGCTGCTCGGGGCTGGGAGTCTGGAAAGGTCCGAATGGATGCCGAAGCCGGCAAAGACCTTGGTGGCCCTTCCCGAACTTCCCAGTTAGCGGCACCCTTCGCCCGACGCTCGGGCGCGGTGCGGAGCGGCGGCCGGACGCTGTAGACAAAGCCCGCGGAAAACGTCCCACTCCGAAGTTTGTGTCGGCGGCGGTACGCTGCGCGCCTGTAACTGCTCGGATGGAGCAGCTGGTCCGAGCACCCGGCACAAAGATGCTTTCCTCACCTCCGGGCGAAGGGCCGTCTCAGCCGAACTGCGGGTAGCTTGGCCAAGACGTCCTGCTGGACCCACGTTTCACCTGCAGGGGAAGAAGAGGGTTTTGCCAAGGAGGTGATAGCTGAGAAGCCTTAGGCAGCCAGTGCCAGCACCAGATCTCACACTCAACTAAAAATGTTTTGCTGCAGAGCACAGAGACTCTGGGTGTTGTTATGCACGGTCCTGCTTTGACACTCTCCCAGCTTAGCCCTGGACTAGCACTCTGAAACTACACGTTAGGCAACGTTTTAATGAGAAAAGCCAGTTAAACTTACAAGTTCACATTGTAAATCCATATTTAGGCACTAAATCAGATAACCCATTTTTCCATAAAGCCAGTGTTCTTTAAGAGCAACTTCTGAAGAGTGGGCATTTAACGAGCTGCTTAGGTATGTCTAACATTTGGCAGCCAGATTTGAAAAACCTGGGTGCGATATTGTTCTGAATGTGTGACTTGACCTACCAAGTCACAGCATCATTTTGAAGAGTGTTTCTAATTCTGACAGACTGTGTAACATCCAGCCTTCTTCAGTTAAATTTCTTAGGACTCTAAGCTTACTCACAAAAAGAGGAAATTGTTTTAAGTGTTACAATGCAAGTGCCCCACACAGATTCAGTGTGAGATCTGTAAGCTGGGGTAAGGATTTCAAAGCTATTGCTGGAGTTGATTTTGTGGAGCAGGGATTGTCTTTCTCTGTGTTTGTACAAGTGCTAAGCACACACATGGTATTTAATAAGTAATAAAGAGCATGGGCTTCAGATTGTGTGTTTTGTTTTGAGAAAGAAATAGCAGGAGACCCTGTTCCCCAGGAGGGAGGCTTAGACTCTTTTTACCACTCAGTTATGAAATCCAGAGAGCGTAGAGACATGTTTGTCTGAGCCAGACCTGCCAGGACGCCAGAGGTGTTCTTTAAAACTGTGTGATCTGAGATGCAGAAGTCAAAATGGGAGGTTTGAAGTTAGAGGGTAAGGAGAGGAGGTATAATTACAGGGTAGGACTCCCGGCTCATCTGCTTGGAATTATAGAGCAGAGCTGAACCCTGGCTGGAGCAGGAAACAAATCAGGACCAGTGATCAGATCAAAACAGCAGCTGCCTAAAGAGGATGAAGAAGGAAAATCATCTATTTCTTCCATTTGCAGTTGTATTTTACCAAAAAACACAAATCTAACTTTGGTTTGAGCTTCAAGCACCGGGAAACTACTGGCCTCTTACAAACTTGAAAAGGGGCATGGGTGGCATATAAGGTATTTACATGTAGCCAGCATATCTACATGTATTTACCCCGTTAGCTTTAATTGGCCCAGTGCCTTTCCCTTTGTGCCATAGAATCAATAGGAACATCCTTCAGCCAGCAGCTAGCCTGAAGTGGTAACATGTAAGAATCACCAACAAACCCAGGGGATCATGGTGTTAAGCCTCTTTACAGCACGCCATGTTTTCATTTGCATTTCTATTGCACATGGCAATTCAAGGGTTAAAAGTGAGTGAGTGTGGGTGGGTGGTTGAGGATTTTTGGGGCTTAAAGCTTTATAACACAAGTTAAAATGGCCTATAAGGCTAAAGCTTCTGCTTTCATTACATTAAGAAATGCTTATTTTAACATCACTGAATTGAAATTTGGAAAAACTTGTCTTTGTTAATCAAGATAAAACCTGAACAGTGTCAAAAAATAAAAAAAGAGGAAGAAAAAGGAGTTGCAGCTGGAAGTTGTCCATTATCACTGTTTTCTTTGCTTAGACAAAAAGCCACAGAAGTTTCAGATGTCAAATGCTGAGATCATTCAGCTCCAGCAAACCTGATTAATAAAAGCTATGTTCAAGTGGGTTCAAAACAAATTTGGCTAATTTCTTTTGTAAGTGTAAGCTTTTTCTTCTTTTTAACAATAGAGATGCTAAGAAGAAACTTTAGCATACTTCTTGTTATGTTACTATTAGAGTAATGAACTAATGAACTTTAAAGCAATTTGTTGATAACATCATGGAATTAGTACTAGTAAAGATGATGAAGACAAGACCAATAGGCTTTTCAGAGCAAAACTGATTATGCTTTTAAAAGTTCTCTGGCAATATTTGTTTCCAAACCTGTTCAGTGTTCAGAAGATGTAAATACCCATATCCATTACATGGACAAATATTGTGCGCTGTGCTAGAGGCAAATTTGATCCATTCCCTCAGTAAAATACTGCATTTGGAAACCTGGAAGAAAACAAAGACAAAGAGGGGTAGATGCACTGCTTAGTGTAACACTCAGAGTTTGCAGGGACAGTTGGAAGATGAACTCAATTTTCCTCACAATATAACTATAGCTTGACTGTGGGCTAACAGCAGTATGATGTAGGTATCACAAACAGCAAGGACGATTTTGGCACTCTGTAAGGTGTCCGTAGGAGGAAAGCTGGCAGGCAATGAGGTCCAAAACCAGCCCCAACCGTGCTGAAGGCAAATACCTTCAGCTATTCAATGCAAGGCTACTGTTATTATTATTGACACAATGATTTAAGCAGAGCTGGTGGAAGGTAGGATTACAAGCAATGAGCTCGTTCACCATTGTCCTCACCCAGACACAAGTCCCATCATTGCTGGGGACACTTCCACTTGAATAAGTCCTGGTGCTGAAGTGTGAGTGGAGGACAGGGCAGGGGTCTGCAGGTTGCACAACAGATGTCTCTGACAGAGCAGATGCTTCCTTCAAAGAGGGCAATATCAAACTACCCTTGATACTAAATTGCACTTACAGCCTGGTGCCGTAACCCCTCATGACAGTGCCCAGAAAGGAGGTGGGCTTTAACCTTTTTGGGACTTCATAAAGAAACCAATGCTCTGGGCCGTAGCATTTCACTTTGCACAGGTAGCAGTAGTCAACCCAAATAAGAGATGAGCTTCAACTTAGCAAAGGTTATCAGCTGTGTAACTGCTTGGCTCTTCGTTCTCTGACCTCTTCCCAGATGGGGTATTAAGGGCCATGCTGTAGGGTAACAGAGGACCTCAGTGCCGGGCCTGTCAGCCTTAGAGGAGTTGTTTGTTTGGGTTTTTTTTCTGCTGTCCCATCTAAACATATTTTAGATCTCTCATGTGGCTCTTCCAACTCTGAAACATTCATTTTGCATCTCTTTGATAGCTGTACCTGGAAACTCTTTATGCACAAGAAAGGCAGCAGATACATGTGAAAGGAAATCATTATCCTGTCTGCTTCCATGGCCGTAAAACCCAGCTTTCCTTTCCCAACTCTTTTGTTTGTAGTAGCTAAATTAGGTCCCAATCCTGAAAGCACTCTTTGAAGTTTCAAGTGCAGGGAAAACACTGGTAAACACAGACTATGGCTTGGTAACAGGACTTTATATTCTCCATGGCAATTACGTAAGTTTGCGTTGTAGCTAAAAACCTATCATGGGCGTTATCTATCACTATCCCACATCATGAAAGAGCATAATCCAAATGTCTGTTTATTTAATTTGCAGGGCAACTGCCCAGATAAGGAGAGCCATAAACTTAATCCATCCAATTATTCTTTATCTGTTGTAATGTTTTTCAAGCTTCAAACATGTCCTAGCTTGAAAAGAGTTTGCGGCAGAAATAAAGAATGAGTGTTAAAATGTTTCTATCAGAGATGAAGCCATGACGTATTTTGAACTTGTACTATCAATCACTAGAGGTTCTTTTAACTCACAGTAAAACTGTGCTCTTTTGGATTTGCACTGCTGGAAATGAAAGAAAATGTGAAGTGGTTGCTGCTAAGCAATACCAATCTAAATTTAGATTTGAGTCTTACTTTCAGGTAACATTTATTCTCCTGTCTGGCAAAGGCTGAAACTGCTCAACTACTGATAGCTTTGAGTCTGGTTTGAAGTGCTACACTTGGACACGTTTGAAGCAATGCTTTATATTCCTGGTAGACATGTTCATTAAACTCATTAGATCTAAACAGTTTAAGATTTTACATCATTTGTGTTATAATTTTGCAGTCTGGCACAGCTGAGAACAGAATTTGGCCAAGGTGTTTAGGTACAAATTAAATTATAAGAATTTGTGTTCAAGCACAACTCTACTTATCATTATCTAAGTTGCAATTGTATGTTATTTGCATACTATTTTTCAGAAAACCAAAACATTTGTTCTAGCAGCTTGCAGTTTTTTGCAGTAATGTTGGCAGAAAGGTTTGTCATAGCCATTTTGAAACATGTTTGAGTAACAGGCTGCCAACAGACTCCCCTTTTAAGACTTGTATTTTACTTGCAGCTATGTGCAGTAGTCTTTGAAGAACTTGAAAGTAGCTTGTCTTCCCTTAACAGTTATTTTTATCTTGAATGGCTGTTCCCACATCAGATACAGGTTTCTAGGTGAACCCAAGAGCCTGAAGTCCTCTGTCTGGTGCAGCGCATGCTCCTATCCACATCTTACTGGAGTGGCAGCTGTGAACACCCACTCAGAGGGATGTTGCATCTGCCCCTGATCTGTGAGGGCCTGGGCAGGGATCTCCAGCTAGCTGTAGGACCTCTTATTCTGTTTTCAGTTACTTTGATGCAAGAGCTGTGATCTACACTGCCAGGGCTTGATTGTGAAAGGGAAGTTGCGTATCAGCTCATCAGAAAAAGCATTTGCTTTGCTTTGATTTTCTAGCTGGCATTTCTGACGGATTCTGGATTTTTCTGTTTCCTTTTGGACTTGCTCTTTTGCATAAACAGCCACCACAGGGTGGGTGATACAATCTTATGACCTCTGGTTGTGGCATAGCTGAAGTGAAAGCCAATCAGAAGCTTCACAGAAGTATAGCTGTTACTCTCATGCAAAGCTCATGTTTTGTTTGAAGTCTGTCACACTTTTGAGTTATAACATGGTGGGGTTTTGTTTTTAACAAGTGGGTAAGATTTCTTCATAGCACACAAAAACTTACAAGTCAGAGAGAGTCTGATATACTTGCATGGCACGTTGTGAAGGTACTGAAACCTATCATCTGTCTGTGCTATAGGGAATAGCAGACTTGGGTCTCTCTGAATGAAAATGGTGGCTCCAACTCTGTTGCAACTGTGTCTAGGATCTAAAGCGGGCTTTTAGAGAGCTACAAAATTATTTTCCCATTTTTGTGAAAGCATATTTTAACCTTGAGCTTTCCAGTGATGTCCTGTTTAACATGGCCAAATGGCTCTTTTAAAATTAGTGACATCATCCCTGCAGGACCTCAGTTCTGCAGAACTCCTTGTTGTCCACTGCCAAGGGTGGAGCAGGGAGAAACTTTGCTGCCTCTGAGCAAGGAGGAGCACAGGTAAACAGTGCCCAGTTTACAGAATCACAGAATGGTAGGGGTTGGAAGGGAAACCCAGAGATCAACTAGTCCAACCTCGTGCTCAAACAGGTCCATCTTAGATAAGGTCACTCAGGAACATGTCCAGACGGGTTTTGGAAACCTCCAGAGAAGGAGATACCAAGGCCTCCCTGAGCAGCCTGTGCCAGGGCTCCCTCACCCTCACAGAAAAGGTTTTTCCTTAAAGTGGAACTTTTCATGTTCTGGCTTTTCGCCCATTATGCCTAGTTCTATCAGTGGACTCTATAGAAAAAAGTGTTGCCCCATCCCCTTGACATCCACTTTTCAAATACTTGTATTTATGAGGTCACCCTCACTGACAGTACCCCATGTGGGAAGCGTGTCACCAGTCCTGGAGTCTGAGCTTCAGATGGTACAAGAAGTTAAGCTCCTTTGTATAGCAGTTATATGCACAGGCAGGTGTGCGGGTGTGCAGTACATACACAAGTGCTGAAATCATTACGTAGTAAGGAATAACCCTGTGCTAAATTGAGTATTTCCTTGCCCCAGCAGCATGAATACAGGTAAAGGTCCCATCACTGGCTTTTAATTTTATATCATGATTCATACTCTGATATTCATGTCCTATTACGTGATGTTGCTTAGCACATGTGAGTTTTCTGTGTCACTTCCTCTATCTCTGCAGCCTTCGTTATGTTCTCATGCCTGTCCTGATTACCTAAACATATTCGTGCCCTCATTTGCAACAGCTGGATGCATAGACTCCCAAACAAATGCCCCCTTTGAAGATGTAGATCTCTAGGGCTATTGATGCAAATCCCCCTTCTGTCCACTGGTTACAGTTTATTGTTTGCAAATTGCAGAAAGAACTACATACATGTGATGGGGAGAGCTGGGATCTGATTGCTCTTGATCTATATCAAAGAAAAGACATTGTATAATACCACATAAAAATTGACTTTTTTTCCAAAACTCCTTCTTTCCATTATTTCCTCCAGGGAATAATGGGAATGTATAACGTGGTTACCGAGGAAAATTCAGGCTGGATATGAGGAGGAATTTCTTTACTAAAAGGGTTATCAGGCATTGGAACGGGCTGCCCCAGGGAGGTGGTAGAGTCACTATCCCTGGAAGTGTTTAAGAGACAGTTGGATATTGTACTTAGGGAAATGGTCTGGTGGTCGACAGGGTTGGGACAAAGGCTAGACTTGATGATCTTAAAGGTCTCTGCCAGCTGAAATGATTCCATGATTCTATAATAATGCATTTTTGCCTTTAATATCCGCACATGCAAGATAGGTATCCTCCCACACAAGGATTTTTGGTCTGAGAAATTAAATGCCCAAGTATCTTTAAATGAATAAATCATTCATTTTTAAGTGTGTCTGTATTCATGAGTCATATGACATGAGCTATGCAAAACACAACTGCTTAAAAGCAAGTGGCATAATAAATACGCCTTGGAATAGTCGTTTGAACCATTTCCAAACCTCCTCTTGATGGCAGGTTTCAAACACTGCACAACTTCAGGTGGAAACATAAGTTTTCAAATACTTTTTTGGTGTGAGAGAGCTGTCAAGATGTCTTCTGCAGGCAAATTTTGTTTCTGTGGAAAGTTAGGACTGATGGCTACAGTCCCTACCTATCTTGCAGGAGGTATGGCTTCTGACCCATATGATGCTCTGAACCGCTAGATAGGAGCACTCACTCCATTTCAGAGAGAGGTGCTGCAGAAATGTGGGAATTTTGAGTGTGTGGAGACTTAGAGGTGTTAGAAGCTCTCAGTCACTAGCTGTGATTTGTAACGACAAATATACTGGTAAGCTTACCTGTACCTGACTGAACTTAGGACAAGAGGAAAAGGCCTCAAATTGCACCAGGAGAGGTTTAGATTGGAGATTAGGAAGAATTGTTTCATTGAGGGAGTTCCTGTTAGACCCTGGAACAGGCTGCCCGGGGATGTGGTGGAGTCACCAGCCCTGAAGATATTTAAAAGACACGTAGATGAGGGGCTGAGGGATATGGTTTAGTTTAGTGATGGGCTTAGCAGTGTTGGGTTAGTGGTTGGAATTGATGATCTTAAAGGTCTTTTCAAACCAAAATTATTCTATGGTTCTACAGTTCTATGAACTTCTTATTCTGGTGGTGTGAAAGTCTGGGATATCTGCTTCATACCCACAACGTTTCAGATAAACCAAATAAGCCTGAGTTTCAAGAGTGTCAAGTGATGCTCCAGGCGAGGTGGGCTATAGATGCAGCACAGCACAGGGGCTGGCTTCAGCCTAGAAGGCTGTACCACCACGTACATGGAGCACTGGCCCTATCTAGCAAATCCTGCCCTTCCAAAGACATAGCACAAGCAGAGCATCACCTTGCCATGGCCATACCATTTCTGAATCAGTCGCCTCACTTCTGGCTGCAGAATGGGAGTTGCTTGGTGCTAACATGCATGACTTTGCTCGGCAATGTAGACACACTTGAGAAGCCTTGACCTCCAGAAAGGGAGAAGTATTGACCCCCTGAAAAATCAGGCTTCTTTAAGGGCATCTCAGACATCATGGTCAAATATCAAAGCATCTCTAGTATTTATTACCCTTTAGAAAGTAAGGCTGTAAATTCTTATTCATATCAAAGAGTTGTTTGTAACCTGCAACAAAGCTACCAGATTTTTAAGTGAAGACTTTGTGAGGTTATATTTGTTAATCTTGCTAAGTCTTGAAGTCATTCATTGGTGAGCACTGTTTACATTCAGATATTTACTGTATTATTTATATTCATCCTTTACTTTGCTACTGGGTAAGTCCTTGCCTTAGTTTAGTTTAGGAATTGCTATTTTTAAACGGTTGACATGTATTTTTAGCAATGTAATTTGCCCAGGTGTCCCCCAAGTTTCTTCTGGAAGATCTAAGACCTAGCCAACACAATGAATCACTGACACCGTTTTTTTGTTTTTTGCAATAGGAAATGGCAAAGGTTTGGAACATTGTCTAGCTGAAAACAAAAAACACTGGTTTTCTTGTAACTTCCATAGCAATGCTGTGAGCTGCCCAAGCACGTGCCTCCAGTGAGATGTGGCCTGGGGAATAAAGCACAGGATCCCCATGTCAGGCAGCTCAGCACAGCGTAGGGTTGCACCATGCACTGGTGATCCCCAAGCAGTCCATGTCCTGAGCCTGGTCAGCCAAGAGGAGACCAAAAAAGATGGGGATGAATCCCAGACTGTGCCCCTGGGAACGTGTGTTCACAAGACATCCCTCTCCCAAGACATCTGGCCTGACTTTCTGGGCCTACAACCAGCCCCTCACTCCACCCCACCCCCCCTCACCCCACCCCATAGTCTCTTTTTAGCCTGATGGTTCTTTGAAGCCTGCTGCTTCTTAAATTCCTTCTGGCAAAGTAACACAGTTTCCAACTCATTATGTAAGGTTTGTGTTTGTCACCTATTAACCTCTAGATGTGTGGGTTTTTTCTTTTGATGAGTGTTTTCCAATGCATCTAAGAGTAGGCTGTGCCTTAAAGAGTAAAGACACATTCCTTCTGAAGCTACGTATTCATTTTGTTCAATTAATATTGCGTGGAGAGAGCACTGGTGGGTTTTGTATGTATACATTACTAGAAACCAAAATTACTGTGTGCTGGAGATAAAATTAGCTTTTGAAATTGCTTTTCTCCTTTAAAATAAAAATAGCAGAATCTGCCTTTAATTGACCACGTCAGTCATCACAGAGGCTTCCTGTGTGCAGAGGCTTTACTTTTAATATCTGTTTTCCCTTGGCTTTAATTTACATTTGAAAGTTTATTATAGAAACGTTCAAATTAGAGGTGGGCTGAAGTGGCAAAGTTTATGTCCGAATGTGGAAGCAACTTTCTAAAAGTTTCAAGGTCCAGATTTTTTATTGTCCTGATCAGACGTGTCTATAAGATTCAGGTTCAGAGCCACATGTCCTGGTAGTGAGAATGCAACTCTTTGATTCAAGCCCTTTTTGTCCAGTGTATTTTGTACGGAAATTTTACTTAGTGGGTTATTAGTGGGCTTCCCTTTTTTGTTTGTTCCTCAGATGAGAAAAGAAATGTAAACTACTTTCCCAGACACCATGAACGAGTGTCATTCAACACAAGATGTTCACAACCTCCTTTACTGTGTTGAAGCCCTTCTTAACACGGTCTCATGATAATTTACACTTTTTTATCACAGGGCTGGGAGAAGGTTCTGCTCTTCTTCATCCAGACAGCAGGTCTCACCCTCGGTCATTGGAGAAGAGTGCATGGAGGGCTTTCAAGGAGTCACAATGTCATCATATGCTGAAACACCTTCACAATGGAGCCCGGATCACTGTGCAGATGCCTCCCAATATTGAGGGACACTGGGTCTCTACTGGGTAAGGAAAGATGAAATGAGATTCTTGATTGCTATATGTGAAAGAGAAGATGGAAAGGAAACAGAGAAGCAAAAATGAATATTCCATCTTTAAGCAGCAGGGGAAATATTTTCTTTAACATGGCGATGCTCTAAATTCCAGATGCTTTCTGTGTTTATGCATAAAAGGAGGAGTGCTGTATGTTAGAATAGCGTGCTATAAAACTGTCATGATGAATCAATTTATAGCCTGGATTTTAAACTACATGCTGTGAAATATCTTCAGATCTCTCTTTGAATAGGAAGGAGCCCAACAGCTTACCAAAATGGATCACTTATTCCAATATAACATTGTACTATCTTTGACTTACATGCATTAGATCCATTGAATAGGTCCTTGTTTTCAGAGCATGTGTTTAGCACAGGTTTTATTAGCAATAGAAATTGAAGAGCTGTATTTCACCAGTTCTGTTACTCTCTGTACATGATGACTTGTAATTCAGAGACCTCTTTTGCTTTCCATGTCTCAGTGGGCAATATCCATATGCTTATTTGAAGTGACCCTTCATAGGAAAGACTGCGTTTTTTTAACAGAAAGGGGTGTATTTCTGTTAAGCAGTGTGAATGCGACAAGCAAGACATGTTTGAAGGCACAAAAGGACTTTCTACAGGAACTGGAATCTAACTGTCATTTATACCTTCAGAAAAAAAAAAAGAAAAGAAAAAAAAAAGAAACACTAAATATGACTATTCCATGGCCCAAATTCAAGACAAATAGTAGTTTTGTATTAACGATCAGAGGTTTGCATTCGCTGCCACCCCTGTTAAAAGCTTGAGTGGAAAAGCTGACAACACAGTCATGCACAACCTCTGCAGCACAGAACTGGTGAAGCTCCACTGAGAAGCTTCTGCAGCAGCACAGTACTCAGTTCTTTGTACTGTTCTATGGACATTTGGCATTTTACTTTCTGACATTTTCAGGCCTTTTGGTAAATCCACCATGCAAAAGAGAAGAATAGATGTTGAATAAGCTGCTATTGTTTTTCAGAGAAGAACTGAGTCACGTGGTGGTCCCTAGACAAAAAGAGAAAGCAAAACATTACTCAAAATATTTAAACCTACAAGGATAAAACCTTTAGATATGATCACCACGAAACAGTATATTAATAACAGAGTAACAGCAGAAGAAATTGTTTTGATTGTCAGGCCACAGATGCCTGGTTCCTATTTACTCCTATTGATGCCAGAGGGATGTTCACACCCAAGTGTCTTTATGGACCCGTGTAGGTTTGTTTGGTTTTGTTACCTGTAGTGTCCATGATGTGCCACCTTTGCTAAAATTTTGTCTTCATCCCTTTCTGTCTTCCTACAGCTGTGAAGTTAGAGCAGGCCCAGAGTTCATCACCAGGTCTTACAGGTTCTACCACAATAACACATTTAAGGCCTATCAGTTTTATTACGGTGGGAATCGCTGCACAAACCCAATCTACACGTTAGTCATACGTGGCAAAATACGTCTCCGCCAAGCATCCTGGATCATCCGAGGGGGTACTGAGGCCGATTACCAGCTACGCAATGTACAGATCATATGCCACAATGAAGCGGTAGCCAAGAAGTTCAGTGAGCTGGTGAACAATACATGTCCTGGATTTATACCAGAAGATAGTCCCTGGGAGCAGGATGTGAGCTACGATTTGCTGAGAGAAGAGAATGGCTGTGAGTGCACCAAAGCCCTGAACTTTGCCATGCATGAACTCCAGCTGATCCGCGTGGAGAAGCAGTACCTGCACCACAATTTAGACCACCTTGTGGAGGAACTGTTTCTTGGAGACATTCATACTGATGCCACTCAGAGGAGATACTATCGGCCCTCTAGTTACCAACCTCCTCTTCAAAATGCCAAGGTACATGTGTGTGTATGTACGTGTGCCCTCTTTTTAACATGCTGGTGACAAAGCCTCCATTATTCATCTCTTCTCAGTCAGTGCACTAGTGTAATCTCAAATGTAGATGTGCTTCTAAAATAAGAGGTCAATTGCAGACTTACAGATGATAGAACCAAATAATGAAAGATCACAGAACGTATTTTGTGAGAACAGAAACTTTTCTGTGGTTTAAGTGATGGCATCAAATACACAAAAAGTAGTCTGATGAACTAAGGTCAATAAAGGCCGCTCTGAAAATGGAATCAAAGACTTGTATGCAGAGGTGGAAGTGGTTGTCTGGGATCAGGGCTGTAGGCTAGCAGCTGAGAAGAAAGTCTCATACAGGACTGAGAAAGGAGAAGAGCAACAGGCGCCAGTGGGTGCTTGTATAGCTGCAGGAGTGCCAGGGAGAGAGGAAATTGAATTGTATCAGCACATGGAAGTTGGGTGATCCATAACATGAAGAGAAAAAGAGGAAATTGGAAACTAGACACATGAAAGGGGCGGCATGAAGGGAAAAAAAAAAATGTTGGGCTCTGCAGGTCATGGATCCAGATGCAGGCACACATTAATTAAATTAAAACCAGGTGAATTTTGAATGAGGCTTTAATTCTATTTGATAATTCAGTTTTCAAGGGGGCCTCAGAGTGCCATCAGCTTAACTGGGAACTGATCAACCCGTAGTAAGATAAGTAAAAATCAAACAGGAAGAGTAGACACTCATGGCCTGTAGTGGGAAAAGTTTCTGTAGATCTTTCCTGGTGGCATTTCAAAGGCAGATGGGGGTTGGAAGCACATTGTCAGGTGCTGCTGCCATCGGTCAGTGTGCTCCAGATGGACGCTGCCACAGCACCACTTCCAGATAATGGGTTATCACCATTTTTACTCATCCATATGTACAAATTATCTGACACCAGCTATATGTTGTATTTGTTCTAGAAAATATTGTAGATTTTTTCTGACTCTGTGAAAGACAGAAAAAAAATCTTGATTTAATGTACTTAGTTTAACTTAACTGCTTATTTTTTGTGGTCAAATCTAGGTGTCTTATTATGGGCTGATAGATAACATAGTAAATGCTTACACTTCCACCTCGTAGTAAATTCACTACAGTGAGAATGATCGGGTATGCTGTCAACCAGCTTTATAAAAATAAGATCCTTTTTTAGGTCCTCTGTAATTTTAGGACACACTGGTGATGGTTTTCCTGCCTGTGTCTTCTGATACGGTAGCATCACTTTTTCCCTCTCAGATGTCATGCTTAAATTTAAGGGATTGAAATCTTGCATAAGAGGTCCGTTTCTTCAGTCAGGATAGCAAAATAAACTATGAGAGCACTGAAACTCTCATTTATGTTCCCAAAGTCCATTATTTCAGGCATGATCCAATCCATTCTGACCCAAGTGGGTGGCATCTCTGTATGGATGATAACAGCAGCGTCAGCCAGCCTCCCTGCCTGAGTGGCCCTGCATGCCGTTATCCTGCAGACCCATGTGGGAGGGCAGGCAGGTCCTGCCCAGGGGTAGCCATGCACTCTGATCAGGAAGAGTCTGAAGCGTGGATCCCAGGGGAAGGTTCTACATTATATGTTTACAAGAACTGTGAGAGAGAGAAGAAAAGCAAACAAGCCAACTAGTTGTCCATTGGTACTCATGAAGTACAGAGATCCATTGGTACTCATGAGGTACAGTGCTTCCAAAGACATTTTTGTGTAGGCAGGTCTTGGCAGAGGCTGAATCTTGAGGCTGAATTTTTGACACTGGAAACCCATTCATAACAGTACTGTTGGTTACAGAAAGTGCTGTTACTATAGAAAGCACAGGTTAACTTTCAGTAGACCAAAAGACATACAGATTCCAGCTTCCTGAGGTGAAACCACTGTAGTTTCGTAAATGGGGGGCTCAGCTCCTGACCTGCAGGCCACTGCTCAGCTCCCAGTTTGGGTAGCTATGATTTCTAACAAGTTACGTTACCTCTGTTTCTCCTCCAGTCGTTGCCTACATGGTCTGCTTGGCTCCCACAGTGTGTATATAAAGCATCTAGTTTGCTGGGACACCAATCTCAGCTAGAGATTCAACAGCAAAAGATGCTTAGGTTTAACACAAGTTTTAAGTGTGCACCATCACAGCTTCTCTTTACGTTTTTTGGTAGGTTCCTCTTGCTCAGATTTGACATGAGATTTGGTTTTTTCTCAAGAGATGTAAGGCCTGCTAATGCTACACTTTCAGCATGATAGAAATAACAATACCCATAAAAAAAACCG
The DNA here is from genome assembly GCF_028858725.1 of Colius striatus. Lineage (NCBI taxonomy): Eukaryota > Metazoa > Chordata > Aves > Coliiformes > Coliidae > Colius > Colius striatus. The sequence continues at coordinate 43,213,665 of NC_084762.1, forward strand.
CTTTGCCTCGGCTGCCATGGAAGACTCTTGGGTGTTTGTTTGTAACTAACCGTGAAGTTCTCTGTACCAACAGGTTCTCAACCTGGCCATCTGACCTAGTGTTTCTCAAATGTAGGAAGAACAGTAACAGAGCAGCTTTTTTTTTCAAGTCCAGGCAAACACACCATTGAAAGGTTATAACCCTTCTTCTTTGAACTCTTCTCCTTTTCTAATTGTTGTTCCACTGGGACCCAGCTGAAAATGAGTTTAAATGCTAAATTGAGTTTAAAACTACAAGTCACAGACTTCTCTGGAAACTGGACACCATGAATAAATAGAAACGTTAAATCAACTTGTTTTTTTAAGGTTTCTGCAGTCATACCAAGAGGTTAGGGATGCCAGGAAATTGCTTCTGAAGTGAATCAGGTGTATTGTGTGGAATCTTTCATTTAAGGGTTTTTTTCATTTCCTTTTTATTTATTTTAAACTTACAAAGGCCTGCCTAAAATGAGTTAAGAGGATTCACATTTTATGTTTAAATTTATAGTTAAGCCTCTATATAGAGGAAAGTTCCACCCAGCTCAAGAGTTTGCACAGTCTGTAAGTTGGATGTGGTAGCCACGTTTGTTACTTATGTGGTTGAAATGAATGGTAATTAAAAGCAAATGATTACTGGATATGCTAGGAATGCCAAAGCCACATGATCAGGACTTTAAACAAATAGAATTGGACCTTCTCCAAATTCCTGCAGCAATTTCACCACAGGATGGTAAATCAAAAGGGCTGTCCAAAAACCAGACAGCTTTATGCTGAGCTACAAATCTGAATAAATTCACAGATTACCGTATCTCTAGTGTTCATATAAAATCAGGGAGCTTTTAAAAATATATCATATGTCATCTCTTAACACTTTATGAGTTCTCTTAGATAAGAGCATACCTTAAACAAATTCCTCCTGTAAAACACATAGAAGTTTCTGAGTGCAGCTAATGAATAGGTCACCATATATATTTATCTTGGCAGTCCTCTAGCCTCACTCAAGATATCAATTAGGGCTTGCTCATGAACAAGGATCATCTTTGATGTTTCTTGATGTTGCAGGTTTATCAAGGAATTGAAGCACATGCTGCTTCTTTAGCCAGCGTGAGAGAGTATTTGAGTGGAAAGGGCAAGATGTGGGAACTGTTTAGCCATCATCACAGAATATTACACAAAATATTCCTCATTAGGACAACACTAAGGAGCCTGGCAGATCGGTCATAAAATCACACCTTATTAACGAATGCATACAGTGACTTGTACCACAAAGGAAGACTTGAATGCAGTATTCATTCACTATGCAGAAGGACAGAAGATGTTTTCAGAGATATCTGCTCTGTAACTACAGGAAATGTGTACAACAGCAACACTGGGACACTTATTTCACATGTAATTGCCTCAGAATAGTGCTTTGTGAACAAAGAACTCCTTGTCCTGTTTTATCGTCTGACAGGAAAGATCAGAGCAGGGCTGTGATGACCAGTCATTCTAGTTAGATCATTATTTAGGAATAAGGCTGGAGTGGTCTGGAACACAACAAGAAGCCTAAAACATGCTAGGATAACCTTCCTGCCTGCTTTTGTCATGCTCAAACATTTGCTGCTCACACACTTTCAGTGAGACACTTTCCCTCAAACACGCAGTTCCGGTGGATCGATTCTCTACCACGGGTTTATTCACTGCTGGAGCTGACTTCCAGCAGCACCTGGCATTTGCAGCAAATATCCATTCAACATATGGAAACTGGCTTTTGGGCTTTCCTTCAGCCATGCGGTGAAAGAAAAAAGTGTGCAAAGTTTTCTGTGCCTTTCAAAATTTGAGTCTTCATTTCTCCAAAACTCAGTGACTTCATACATACGGGAATGCTATGTACTTGAGGAGCTCCCAGGGAAAGGCAAGCCTAAGTTAATAAATAGATGTTAAATATGTGAAGCGCCTCGCAGAAATATGCAAAACATTATCTCAACCAAAAAGTGGAATTTTGGAGGACAAAACTCCTTTGTTTGCCAGAGTAGTGCCACTACTAGATTAAGCCAACACTTGAAGGGTTTCTTTTGTTCATTATTACTTGCAAAAGACTCTTGTTTAGGGAAATTACGAGGGGAAGCAAAGAAAGAATATTCAGAAGAATGTTCAAATAGGTTAGTTCTAGGTTTATGAACAATAACAGTGCCTGCGCTGCCCTTCAGAGACAAGAAAAGCAAACCAGCTTCTAGCTGAGGCTGGTCCTCATCACACTCTGCAGGCCGTGGCCTTGCAGGAGAGTGCTCTTTTGAAGGTGCCACTCTGCACTTACTGCCCTCTCCAGCGTTAGTGCTGGACAAGAACTGGAGCAAAAGACTACTTTTCACGCTCTATGTGCATCTCCAAAAGCTAAGCCTTGCTTTCAAAACCCTGCTCGTATTTGTTGATTTTGCAGAACTGTCTGTTCTGCACCTGTAGTAAAAGCCTGCCCCAACAGTACCAGGGATCAAAATGAAATATTTAGCCTAGCAAAATGAAACATGGGCCTTCAGATCAACTTGACATATATATCTAAACTACTGACGCCTTCCTTGTTGCTGGCATCAAACCACAATCTTTTGTAAGAGAGGAGGGAGGACTCACTGGTAATATTGCTACATGGTTCAGAGGGTTCTATAGGTTGCTTTTTAAAGATGTAATAAACACATAAGGCAGCTTTATTTTTGAATACTCTGTGGAGATGGACCCTTCAGGTTTTGCAGGATTTTTTTTTGTTGACACTTCCCAAAGTATTAATGTTACCATAAATTAGTATAAGTTTAATGGGATAGATAGATAGATAGATAGATAGATAGATGACATGCAAGCATACTCATCTGAGAAAAAGGCCAGTTTTCTCTTTGTTCTTTTCTTTTGCCCAGGCTGAAGGAGTTTATATCAAAAAGAACAACCAGAAGACTTTTGCATTTCTTGTCAGTTGTGTTTACTTCAGTTTTATGCACTGTTGTGCAACAGAATTGACATTGTAGATGAGACAGCTGTGTAATGGTAGTGCCTTCAGATTCCTTCACTATCTTTGCCTTCATGGAAGCAGTTAATGAAAACCGTTCCTCAATATCTTAAAATATATGGTGCGCATTTGCAGATAAATCTGAACATATCTCCACCCTCTTTCCTGTTTGCAGCTCCTCTTCCAAAAGAAATCTCACACTGACAACCTTGCAAAGGAGTTACCACTCTCTCCAGCATTTCACTTGCTTCAAGATTTTTAATTAAAGTTTTAAATCTTTGTTATTCTTCATTCCATTTGGCAGGCTGAATTATAACTGCGTCAACCGTGCTTGTCAACTCCCCAGAGCCAGCCTAATGCTCATTAGTCAGCTCAGCTTCATATGAGGTCATGGAAAGCCTGCAAGTTATCACTTTTGTGGTGGAGAGAGATTGTAGCCATTTGTTAAAGGATTGTCTTGATCTGTAGTTATCTAGAGTTGTGGAGGAGCTTGATACTGTACTGAGAAGTTCATAAAAGTGTCCTTTCTGTGGATTCAACTCCTTGGCAAGGTGAGGCAAAGCCATCCAACTTTTTTTGTTGAATTGGATGCATTTCCTTGGATTGATGTTCTCCCAAGGGTTTCTATTTGTACTCATCCTGGGAGAACTCAGTTACTAATGATGAAACGTGGCACCTGGTTTTCTCAGGTGGTGAGATTTAAATCATCCTGACCAGACGTCCCTTGTTCCAATCCTATCTAGCCCTGCCTGTGACACATGGTATTTGGGTGGGTGTGAGACGTCGTTGCTAAGTGTGGCTTTTCTTCCCCTCTCCTTCAGTGCTTTCCATCATGGTAATAACATGCATTCACATGACAGGAGTTTCCTACCCCAGTCTTTGTGACCACTGGACCCTACAAGATCTGAGGCCACCAGTTAAGTCTGTACTGCAGACACAGTTCAGGCCTGAGCCTGCTCTTGAGGAAACCCAATGCCTGGTCCCTCACCACTCATTTCCCTGTGATGAGGATATGCTGGGTACAACATGCTGGAACTAGATGCTGCTACATGGCTCATCTGATGACATTACATAGCCAATGTCAGACAAGCTGGCCACAGGATCCACCCCTTCAAAAAGCAACCTGACCACGTGAACAACCAGAGCTTGGGCTGCCTCCTGTGGTCTCTACAGCTTAGTCAGGAGCATCTTCCCTGGTAATGAGGGTGCAGAAGGGAGCTGGGTTGAGCCCTGGGGTGTTTGTTAGCTCTTGCTTCTCCTGATACTGTATAAATGCAACCAGTCCTCCTTTCCCAAACATGAACAAGACCTGCTTCCTGCCACGAGCTGGTAACCAGTGCAAATCAGGGCTGGCCAAAGGTGTTTTTGTATCAGCTGAAAGCCTGGCTCTTCCAAACAAGCTTACCATGCTACCAGCACAGATGTGGGGGCTGTGACAGCAGAAGTAGCATGTTGTAGAAATATTACTAATGGCTGTAAATGACCTGATAAGACAGGATATTGCTACAGAAATTTGAAATGAGAGACTTCAGCATGATATTGTTGTAACTGGCAAGGGGGGAGGGGGCAGGCAGAATGGGCTTTTGAGGAGATGCCCATCCCAATGGTGTGGGCGACCAGGGAGGGAAGGGTGTACTTAGAGTAGCCTCCTTGAATATCTGAGTTTGAATAAAAGGTAAAAGCTGAAAGGCCTGAGGCCCAAGGGAGACTACTCTGCCAAGGGTTTTGGGTTGGGTTTTGGTTTGACACTGACGTTGCTATTTGGGAAGAGAGGAGTGAGGAGGAGTCCATGGACAGCCCAGACAATTGCAAAAAGCTTGTGCTTTTCTGTCTTGCTGAGGCAGAGCTGATACCTGAATCTCTTTACGAGGTTATGATATGGGAAGGATGTGTCCACTGTGCAGTGGCTGTGGATAAAAAGAGGAGAGAGAATTTCCCAAATTGCTTTGAAAAACTGCTGTGTAACTTCATATAAGTTTAAAGATCTTACAGATGTAGGACAAACCACTACTGAGAAAACTAATAGGGTTCACCACTTCTCAGAATTGTCTGCTGCTTTTCCTTAGCCTGGGTCAGCTCTGAACAGCAGCAGTCCCACATCCCAGCTAGCAAAGAAGTGCCGTGACAGTCTCTTGCTGATAGTCTCTGCCACTTCTCTTTTCTCAGATGAGGATGGCTCCTGGCATTCTTCCCCTGCTCCAATACGGTGTCCCTCCCAAGGGACACAGCCCTTAATGAACTCCTCTGGTGTGGGTTCTTCCCAGCAGCTGCAGCTTCTGCTGATACTGGGTTCCTCACACGACATGCAGTCCTTAGTGAATATCTCTGGTGTGGGTTCTTTGCCACAGTTGTAGTTTCTGCAGATACAGGGTCTCTCTCTCAGGACATGGCCTCTCCTGGGCATAATTTTAATGAGCTTCTTTGGCATGGGTTCCTCCCCATACTTACAGCTTCTGTGAATATTGGGTCCCTTTCAAGGGACACGGCCTCCTCTGGCCATAGTCACTGCCCTTGGCACAGGGTATTTAATGAAGTGAATCACTGTCCCTGATGTGGGGTCTTCTGTAGCAAAATGAGTCTCTGCACTTGATGCGGGGTCTTTAGCAAAGTGCAAACAAATCTCAGCTTCACCAGTCCTCTCCACAGGATGCAGAGGAGTGTCTGCTCCAGCACACCTTCTCTTCTCTTTCCTCACTGACCTTGGAGTCTGCGTGGTTGTTTCTCTCTCTTCCCACTCCTTGCACCACCACCAGATGGAGAAGAAGGGACAGAAGAAAGAAGGAAGAAGCGTCCTCTTCCACCTTCTTCTTAAAAAGTGATTGTGGAGGCATTTAATTGGCTCAGCCCCAGAAGTGGGTCTGGCTCAGAGCTGGGGAGAGCTGTGAGCAACTTGCTACAGGAGCCATCTTTGCAGCCCCTTCCCCCTTACCAGAAATGGCTGTCATGTCAAACCATGACAATCTACCCCAACATCGGGCCTCCTCTAACAGGAGCTGCCATATTTTTTGGTGATTTAGGACCTAATTATGCATTGTTTCTATGCTTTTGTCTTCTTGATATGCCTGGTCTGGTAAAGTACCAACTATTTGCAGCTATAAAAGATGACAGAGAGAGCCTGTCAGAAAATGGTCAAAATTCTCCATTAAAAATCCCCCCCAAAATATCCCCTAAAAATGCTAGTTTTCATTTTTTCTGAATACCAGAAAACAAGATTTTGCTTTCTCTTTTCCTCCAGACTGTGTGTACTCAATGAGATATTTTCCCATGTCCTTTTTAACATCTAATTTTAAGAAATTGCATTAATTTTTCAGTTTGTTCTGCTAAGACTGCACTGCATCTCTTACACTCTTAAGTAATCTGAGGAATGAATTTTTGCTTAAAAGACAGTAAGTTATAGTTAATGTTAATTTTCCATTATATAAATAGCCAGATATCAGAATAGTAATTTATTGCAATTCTACAAGAGAAGAGTTGAGCACAATTTGAGGTGTTTCAGATGTATAGCTGCTTAAAAGTTGTGGACTGAGATACAGACACATTTTCAGGATATGAGGAATAAACAGATAGATACAGGAGAGACCAAGTGTATTTAATTTTTTTTAAAAAAACACATGTTTTCAGCCTCTTCTTTATTATTACTGCTCATTTGTTTTGTCCTTAAATACAACGTGCAGTATATCCTGCAGGTCTTCTCCTTGATACTAACCATTGATTTCAGCTTTTGCTTGAACCGTAAGGGAAAGATAGATTTCTTGGTACATTTTTAAAAGTGTTTGGCCCATTGATGTCTTATTCTGTAACAACAGCATAGAAATACAAAAGTGCTTCCAAAAAGATCTTTCCAGGTGTTATTTGAAGCTCATTTCACCATTGCTCGGAGAGCATCCCAGTTGCGTGACAGTTATTTTGGCCTGGGCCATAAAGAAACACTATGGATTGATTACAGGCAAATTAATCCTAGGCAGCCATAGAATCCCATAGAACTTAAGAGAAAATTAAACTAGGATGAGAGGGTTTATGTTTCTGACTATTCACAGCAATTGGGAAAAAGATCAAGGAACCTCATCCTTGTTTGCTTATTTTTTTATTAGAAACCTCACTGCTTGGCCTCCAAGAGCTCTCTGGCCCTGTTACCACTTCAGCTGACGCAGTAGGAGGGAGGGATAAGGAAAAATGTTGGTGGAAATTTTCAGATCAAAAACTATTTTCTTCCCAAGTGCAAGAACTGTGCTTCCAGACAGAAATTCAGGTTTATTTCAGCCCATATGGCCTCATGAATTAATTCAGAAAGAAAAAGAGTGAGGAGTTGGGGCACCATGGATTCAGCACTGCAGAGCTGGAAGGAGGCACCCTTCATGGAAAAGGATCTTCTGGTCATTGGGCAGCAGCCATTTCAGAGGACAGTCCTTTTAGCAGAACCCCACTATTAAGAGCACTGCATTGTACACCTAAGATAATCAAAACATGGAACAGATGTTCATCCTGTCCACTGCTCATTTTATTGCTTTTTAGTTTATGTCATGCCCAAATGAGCTTTTTATTAGAGAGTACTTAATCGTGTTTGGACTCGAATGTCTTCTGCCTCTGTTCCCTGTTTTCTTTGAAGGTCTGTTTTTAGAAAATAATCTTTCCCCAAGACACATGGAAAGTGAGTGATTTGCAAAGCCTCAGCTAGTGTAATTAAAAGCCTAGAGCAGCTGACCTGAAAAAGCAACAGCAAAAAATACAGTTGATTGTTAAACATAAATTACTCTATAATTTACTCTAATTGCCTCATAACAAAACTAGATCTTTCTCACATCCATTACTTGGAGAAAAGTCATACTGAAGGAGTTTACATGTGGCATATTCTTCCACTAAGAAGTTCATAACTCTGTGAAAGATGCTATCAGAGCCAAAAAAAAAAGAGATTTATGTAAGCTTAGAGTCAAGCACTGCTCTCAGGGAAGCAATGTGTTCAGGCTATGGCTGTATGAGGTGCCTGAGCCAGCTTTTGAAAAGGATACTTCCCTGCACCAACCTCTACCTGTCTCACTCCCTTTTTGTTTCAAAAAGTGCCTGTTCACCTTAACACCTTCATCTGGGCCCACAGTCAGTAACTAGAAGGCAGGCAGGATGAACATTTCTTGGCAGCGCAACTGGGCAAACCTTCAGAGCTGGTGCAAAGCCTTTGTGTTTGAAGGGCTGCACAGAATTACGCCAGCTCAGGACTGCAGAGGTACAAGAGCCAGATGAGCTACAGACCAGTGTTTATGCTGATGAACTTTAATTTCTGTGACTTAGCTTGGACTTTCACTGAGTTTGCCCAAGGAGCCACCTCTGCTTACAGTGTGATGACAACTGTACAAGTTTGACAAGCTTTGAGAAGTAACTCTTTCTTAAGCCTCAGGATAAGATGAAAGGGGCTGCTCATAGTTATGTGTTGTTTTTCTACTATGGAGCTCAGCGGACCTTTTTCTGTCCACTCTGCCACTGGCCACAGCCAAGGAAATACACAACTGTATGTGTAACCAGTCTGCATCTTCTGCACTCCTGATGTGATAGACAAGACATCAAACAATGCTAATACTCCCTGCCCAGCACAAGAGCCTTGACGCATAATACCCATGGGTTTTTATGTTTTAGAGGAAAGAAGAAACCTAAAATTGCTGCTAGGAAAATGACAAAAAGAACATTTATGCTTGATAATCCTTTCTGGTAAAAAAGTAAACAAACAAAAAAACCACATGGCTGCAAATAGGACTGATTACAGATCTTCATGTGTGTTCACTAGTCCTGAGAAACAACGAGCAAATCTCACAAACAGCCAAGGAAGAGCAAGAAGACAACAGCCTGGCTTTCTGTTTGGTTTTCTTCCGATTTTTAATAGAGGCAACCAAAACCACTGGTTCCTAGGTTAAATTGCCTTGGTTCACAAATTGCTTGTGCAGAACAGGCTCCTAAGAGGGAAAAGTGAATATAAACCAAACTACTATACTGCTCTGCCAGAGTCACCTCTGTGAGATGATAAGAGCTTTCAACTTCAATAGAGAAAGGACTGTAGCAGAAATTGCTTCTTAGCATTGACCAATTCAGCTTATATAAGCTATGTTTAGTTTACATTTGTAACATTCTCTTTTCCTCACTTTCTTGCTCCAATTTATGTGAGCAGAGCAAGTACAGCAATTCTGTCATCAGTCCGGTTTATTAGCCCTTACAGTGTTAGGCAGCAATAACACCAGTCTGCCCCATGGTGGGACAACCAGCTCATTTCCTAGTAATTTACAAGTCCTCTGTCCCCCAGCAATCATGAGCCAGAAACCACCCAGTAAACCAGATTGCTTTCTGCAGAAAAAGACCTGTGTCTTCTGAAGGGAGGTAGAAGTTCAATGGACTGTTTTTTTAAAGTCTCAGAGAAGTTTGCAGGTGAAACCAAATGAGATTTTATTGTAGGCAAGAGGAGGATGGACACTGGGCAGATTGTATTTGAAGGTTTGTTCCAGGAGTAGAGCTGCACACATTTTGTTATAACAATTATTAACATTATTTTATTTTAATCATATCTAGGCCCATGGAAGTTCAGTGTCTTTAGCCTCCTAACAGTCCTGTCCCAAACAGGATACTCGTAACCATCTGTGTTTCTACAAAATGAGGTTACGACACACAGGAAGCCAACGCCACCTGAGCGGGTGGGTTACAGAATCACAGAGTCACAGAATGGTAGGGGTTGGAAGGGACCTCTAGAGATCTAGTTCAACCTCCTAGGTCACAGAAGAAATGTAGAGCCAAACAGGAAACATAACTGGATCTTGATTCCTCTCTTGACCATCAGCAAATCCAAACTGAAATATGTAGTCTCAGAAAACAGCCCAGATGCAGCAGTCTTTACGCATTAGTGTTCAGGAGAACCAGAAATTTTGCAACAGCCCCTGCTGTCAGTCAATTATGGCACAAACCTGTGCTCACTTCACCAGTTGCAGTTAAATTACTCAAGTAATTTAAAATGTTCTTTGTTTTTTCAGTGAGTTAGTAATGGCCTTTGAACTTGCTTGCAGAATTTAGCTGAAAAATATACTTTCAAACTAGTTAACAAGCTCCATAGTGGGAAAGAACTGCATCTACTTTAATAGCATGCTGACCTGTGTTTCTCAGAACACCAGGTGTTTCTGGGTAGAAAGACTCTTTGGAGGTCATCAAGTCCAACCTGCTTCTCAAAGCAGAGCTCTTGGCCACCACTGATTCAGATCAACCTGAGCTACGTCATTGATAATTATTTTGCACATAGAGCATTATTCTACATGCCAGGGATGTAAAACAGCAGGCTTTTCATTGACTTCACTGATTTTTGGTATCTGTCTGGTCTGGGGCATGGGGGCAAATATAAACCCTATTTAATACATGTGAAAGGGATATATTATATGAGTTGTACATTGACTCTGAAGCCACTCAAGGTCATATTATGAGACAAACTGAAGGCACTAATGGAGGTTGTGCAAATGTAACCCCTGAAGCATGCCATGAGCTGAGGGAAGTGGGTGGAAAAATGCTGACTCCATAGCAGCTCACGTGGACTTTGAAGTACACATGATGAATATGAGTAATTATGTTATGGAGGAAGCTCAGAGAGATGTCAGAAAAAAAGAGGGCTGGAAAGGGGCACAAAGCGAAAGTATGTTTAGAAATCTGACTCCCCGATGGGTGCATGGGGAGCTTCAGCTCTTAACTCAGTGCACTCTGAATTGCACCTCGGGAAAACACCTCACAGCTTGAACAAGGTAGATGTGAGTAACCCACTTAGTGCATCCCTCTCTCTCTAGGAAGGCTTGAGTGTTCTTGAAAGATGAAGGTACAAGCTGTCTGCCTGGTCTTTGCCTTTCCCTCTGAGTATAAGCTGTCTTACAGCTCAGAGCTCAGCCCCTCTGCACATCACCAGCCAACTACAGATCCCAAGATGTAAACAGACACACATTGCCAACCCAAAACAGGCACTAATGGAACAGGAAACTGATTTTATCTGTGGGGCAGCATTTATTCTTCTTGATCTAATTATTTGTCATAAATGAAGTGAGCTATAAAAGTTAGTTTTGTAATCCTTCACTGGTCCATAAAATTTACTTCAAGGTTTAGCAGCACAGAGACAAATGCAAATGCTGCCACCTTTCTTGCCATTCAGAATGTGCAAAGTACAATCTGAAAAGAGAACAGCCAGGCCAAACACTTTTTTGACAACAAGACAAAACCTTGCAGAGGCAGAAACAGCCGTAGGAACGACATATAAGTGTTTGTGGCTTTATTTCCTGATGTCAGGAGCTGAAAGCCTCAGCACGAAATCCCCTCCCCTCCTGCCACGGACCTCAGAGCCTGCACACCCCTGGTAAGACCCTGGGGCTCAGGGATGGGGCTGGGGGTAGCCAGCTGCTTGGAGCTGGTGCTCCCCCCCCCCCCCCCCCCCCCCCGGCCCCCCCCCCCCCCCCCCCCCCCGCCCCAGCAGAGAGCTGTCATGGAGCCCAGCAGGCACCATCAATGCCATTCCTGCTGGAGAGGGGTATACAGTTTTCACTTTGACCGGTGGCAGCTGGCTGTGTCATACACATCATGAGCTTGCATTAGGGCCCAGAAAAGCTGAAACAATTTAAAATCGCTGGTTGTTGTCTTCCCAGTCTGCCACCCAGCTGACAAATGTACTTAGGTAACCTGTGTCCATCTACAGTACCCAAAGCTAACAACCAGAAAGAAAACATGCAAAATAAGAGCTCAGCAAATGTATTCCTTTCTAACAGAGTAAGTTACCATCTGATTTGAAGGATAAAGTCATCCTTTTCTAGATCCAATAAGAAGCTAAACTAAAATGTCCGTTTCAGGGAAATGCAGATGAGGAAGTTAATCTCCACTGTTGTCATGTAATCAACAGATGCCAAACTAAACGGTGCCATGTTTCAGGTGTTTTGAAGGGTAAGAATCTGCAGGACAACATTCAAAAGATAAAAAGCAACATTTTCTTTAAAACGTTGAGCTGGTGTCACTTCAACATCAAATGAGTGGCCTGATCCCTTGCCCTGCACCATGGATAATGCCTAACAAGGGTTTCTTTCTGCTTCATTTAAGAACCATGACCGCACATGCATTGCATGCAGAATCATCTACCGGTCAGATGAGCACCATCCTCCCATCTTACCCCCCAAGGCAGACCTGACTATAGGGCTACATGGAGAGTGGGTGAGCCAGCGTTGTGAGGTGCGACCGGAGGTCCTCTTCCTCACTCGGCACTTCGTCTTCCACGACAACAACAACACCTGGGAAGGTCACTACTATCACTACTCTGACCCCATCTGCAAGCACCCGACCTTTACCATCTACGCCAAGGGACGTTACAGCCGGGGAGTGCATTCGTCCAAAGTGATGGGTGGCATGGAGTTTGTATTCAAAGGTAAGAGTGGTTCTCACACTGGGGACAGAAGGAGAGTCACATAGTTACGGACCAGAGCAGCGTTTGCTCATAACCATTTGATGGCTGATGACTTCATTCTGCTATTTTTCTGGAGTTAGTAATTTCTTGGGAAGTTCACAGGCGTTGTGTGAATGCCCAGCCAAACTGTACAGATGCACGGTATTTTGCACTACTGAAGCAATACTCATTTGAGGCAGGGATGTTTAAGTACAGCACAAGAAAATACGATTTCATGGCACCGAGTCTTGAGTCCCATGGCCAGACTTCAAGCATCTAAGCAAAGTGTCTTGAGGTTAGATCCTAGGGCTCCTTGAGCAGACAGAAAAAAGCACCTTCAGAAGGCATTTCAGGTCACAAGCAGTATAAATCATTTTCTTGGGTCCTCCCCAGGCTGCAGGTGAGCCTGCTTCCCCATGGCCTCCATGGCTGCAGGGGCAGGGCTTTACCATAGGCTGCACCATGGGCTGCAGGGGAACCTCTGCTCCATCACCTGAAGTACCTCCTGCCCCTCCTTCTGCACTGACCCAGGTGTCTGCAGAGTTGTTTCTCACATATTCTCACTACTTTCTCTCGCTGCATTTGTACAGTTTTTTCTCCTGAAATCCATTTTCACAGAGGCACTACCACCATCGCTGATGGGCTGGGCCTTGGCGGGTCCATCTTAGAGCTGTCTGGCATTGGTTCTGTCAGACACAAGGGAAACTTCTGGCAGCTTCTCACGGAAGCCACTGCTGTAGCTTCCCCACTGCCATGTAAAGTCAATACAAGTAGCATTGTGTGTCTTCTCATCAGCTTCCAAGACGCCCTAGAGCAAGTAAGGATGTCCCCAAAGACAGCTCTGATTAATCCCAGCACAGTGAAGACTGGATGCATCTAACCAAAACCCCTCAAGTACTTTGGGAAGCAACACTCAGTGGTGCCCTGCAGCTGAAATCTTCCTATGCAAACAACCCCATAGCACCCTGCTTAGAAAGAGCTCAGCAACTCAGACAAACACCACTCAGACAAACAGCTGAGCCTCTGGAAGACCCATTTTGCAGGCTCTTCTTCTTATTTCAGTTATCATGCGAGAAGCATATAGCCTCTTGCATGTCTCCAGTTCAGGAAAGCATCTAACTATAAAAAAAATAATATCTGGGTTTTCCACAGGAGGCAGGAGATACCTTTGCCTGTCAGAGCTTTTGCTCTTTACAGCTGCATGTGGCGTGTCCCATCTCAGGTCATAGGGTGAAATCCATTTTTTGCTTGAATTGCTAGTTTATGGCATGCCATCTTGCCTCACACATCGAGGACACTGATTTGCTTTCAGTAAAACTTCTAGGTTAATTTTCTATAGATGACCTTTTACACCAGATAGGACAAATAATGTGAATTGTAGAGCCAATGAGTCAAGTATCTGTTTACAGAACCTCAGAACAGAGCTCCCAACAAATCTCACTGTAAAATAACCTGCAAAAGAATTTGGTGTTTTGGTATGTTGGGAGGCACAAGGGCTGGTCATTTGCTTCTGTTTTGGTCAGCACTCATTATTTCAAGTTCTGTTTTCTTGATATACAGTGTCAAAAGGACACCAGGAAAAATCTCTGTTCATCTTCCATAGGCTCATTCTGTTTGGCTTTTCCCAGCTTTTTAAACTTGCATGAAAAATAAAACTTTATGTGCCTTAAGCTCCTTTGAATTACAGACAGCTTGTAGCTGCAGAAGCTGCAGCACTTCCACATTTGATACTGCAAGCTGCAACCATTGTTTAGATAGCAGAAAAATAGTTCAGAGCAAGACTTTCTAATTCATGCAGAAAAAAAGGACAGGTAATATAGGAAGATAGCACAGCTGCAGTTTTTTCTAAATTTTCCAATTGGAAGTAATTATTTCATTAGCTTTACAGGGTAACAGATGGTAAAAAAGGATGAAAAATACATTCTCAAGAGTCCTACTTATGGGTTATTACAGATAGTAATAAAACATGAGTAAAGTTTTATTGTTTCCTCTTTTACCTATCTCCTAATATAACCAACCAGGCTTTATCTGTAAGGGATTATCTGGAATTTATTCTTCAGCTGAGCTTGTGTGTGCATGTGCGCCTGTGTTCTGTCCAAGCAGCAGTTACATCAAAGATGTAAAATGATACAAACAGATTTGCTGGCCACACCTGTAATATGAAAAATTGCTCTAAGAATTAACAAGCAGAGGCACTTCTGACCTGGCAGGTACAGCCCGGTCTGCATGTTGCCCTTGCTTTTGTTTCGATCCCTCTGCTGATAGTTCCCCTCTTTCTCTCTCGCAGTGAACCACATGAAGGTCACTCCCATGGACATATCCACAGCCTCACTGCTCAACGTCTTCAACGGGAATGAATGCGGAGCACAGGGGTCCTGGCAGGTTGGGGTTCAGCAAGATGTCACCCACACAAACGGCTGCATCGCCCTTGGCATCCGCCTACCTCACACTGAGTACGAAATCTTCAAAATGGAGCAGGATGCCAGGGGCAGGTACTTGCTGTACAATGGCCAGAGACCAAGTGACGGGTCCAGCCCTGACCGACCAGAGAAGAGAGCCACTTCCTACCAGATGCCTTTAATTCAGTGTGCTTCATCTGTACCCAGAGCTGAAGAGTCACCAGAGGAGAATAAAATTAGGCTGTATAACAGCAGGGCCCCAGAAAAAAATACTAGCACCCCAGCTTTTGCTTTGGTGGTGTTTATTTGTACTGTGTCATATTGGGACATTCTCAGCTAGAAGTGAAAAAAACTTATTTTTCATGACTACAAAGCCAGGATTCCACCAGACTGGGGGGTTGTTTTTCTTCTGAAAGAAAGGGACATTTATTTTCTTGATGCACTTGAATGCCTGAGAACTGTTGTTCTTTTCCTTACCTCCCCCCTCCTTCTCGAATCCTGAACGGCACTCGTTTGATGTTTGTGCTTTGAACTTCATCCAGTCTGATCCCTGGCCTGACATGACTGCACAAAAGTAATTGCACTTTAGGACTGCAGATTTCTGGGGGGAGGGAGGTGGTCTCCTTTTACTATTGTTTTTAAAAAAAACAACAAACCCAAAGTGCTGGGGTGAACGTTAGGATCCTGCTTCAGTCGCCTCTGCCATCTTACCATTGTGATACTCTTCTCCCCAACACCCGGGTTCTCATCAGAATCTAGCTCTGAGGAAGGGCTTGGTGCCATGCCAGTACTGTGATGGCAGCTTCCCTCTCTGACTTCACAGCTCTGATGTAGATATGTATATAAGGAGGAAACCCATAAAGGTTTATCTTGTGATTATCTCTCGGCTCGTAACACAAAACAAAACAGCAAATCCACAGCCCTCCGTTCAGATAGTGCTAAATGGTTGACACTTCTAATTAAAAAAAATACTCCAAGCAATTTAAGCTATTTTTACAATAATTAAGTTGTAAAAATAACCGGGGGTTTAACGTTTTCAGTTCCATTTCCTCAGCTCTATAATCACTCCGAGGCCTCCCTTTGTATCTAGCAAGCAGTTACGACCAAGCCCCCTTACAGCCAGAAGGAAGCCTTTTTTTTCTGTCGGATGCACACAGTGCAGGTAAGCTGCCGACACAAGGCTGCAGGGATGAGTTCTGCTTTCATGTTCCTGAGGCCTCACATGCACCATATGCAGTATTTGTGCTTTGGATTTTGTGTCAGCCAGGTGGGCAAAGAAGCAAGTGAGGTCTAGCATGTTCTGCAACCCTATTTAGCAGCATGTTTTGAGTGATGTGACGTGATATGACCTGCTGTAGGGACAAGTAAAGGGTTTCAACAGCAAGCACACCATGGCCTCTGGTAAAGCAAGCAAGCAGAAAGAAGCAAACAGACCCGCATCCATCTGATAGAGGAAGATTGGCCCAGTCTTACCAGAGGGAAGAGCAAAAGTTGCACAAATGCAGCCACATCCTCCCTTTTCTCCTTGCTGGACTGTCCCAACACACACATTGGTTTCACGGAGCTTAAATCAGCATTGGTTTGGGAGGACACTGCTGGGAAGGTGGTCAGGCACAGCCCTCAGAGAGCATTCTTCAACGAGGGCCTGCCTTGGAAACCCTCCGGTTTCTCTCAGTGGCAAATACATGCTCATAATAATTATGCAAATTAGAGCAGACTCTGGAGGTAGTAGGGGAGATATTTAAGGCCAGTAAGGAGGTACAAGGTCAGAGATGAACCACGCTCCTCTGCTTTAATGGGGAGACAGCCAAGTGCACAGCTTAACCTTGTGGCATTTGGGCTTTGGCTATTACTGATATACACACATTTTGGCTCTCAGAAGGAGCAGAAGCCTGTGTAAGAAACATAAGGAGTAAGATCAAGTGTTTCTTCTTCAGCAACTTCTAGATGCTCATTCCAGTACTATGTCAGGAAAAAAAAAAAGAAAAAGTGTTGTTTTCAGCATCACAGGAAAAGTATGTCTTGAATTAAGGTCTTTCAGCCTTACATAGGTGAGTCTCCATACTATCTGCTATAGCAAAAGCATTCTTTGAAAACATAGTGATAGTATGGACCTTCCTAGCAAAAGCAGCAAGAAAAAGCCATTTGAGCAGCAAATGGCTATGCTCAGGCTCCCTATCTCCTCAAGTCTTTGCCTTCTGCACAGTTATTCCAAGCAGGTATAAGCCTTGGATGTGAATTTTCTCAGAGCTGGAACAAAATCAGTTCACCTGGGTTTGAGACAGCAGGAGGAAGGGGAGATCACACCTTTCACATACTTTTCCTCAGATTAAAAGTCACAGAAAACTCATTAAGTCAGGAACATAGCTGAGGATGGCTCAATAGTCACCAGAGAAAGTATTCATCCATCTGATAGCAGATCCATCTTCAGCCTGCCAGGAGCTGAAAGCCAGCTCTCCATGATGAATTGAACCCTAAGAAAAACAGGTGCTCTGATCAACATTTTTTGATGGTTTTCAGTTCTACACAAATGTACTGGAAGAGTCAGTTCTGGATCACTTGCTGGTAGGGTGGCATCAAGAGCACAGTTTTAACTAGAGGGTCAAGAGGAAGACATGACACCTCTGAAAGAGAAGCTAGGAACCAGGACAGAGTGGTAGCTAGACTAGACTTGAGTTTTGTATTCAGCAGACTGACACCAGAATATCTCCAGCAGAGTTACTGAGCTGTAACAAGTCCAATAAATGTTAGCTTAATTTCTGACTTCTGTTTTGACCCCTAGCAGCATGAGTGAATTCACTTTAGTTTTTATTTATGAGGACGGATATGGCGTGACATCCCGTTGATCACACAAGACAAGCTTCTTCCACCGCTATTGATCATTCCCACTTCAGGTGGTCATCTCTCTGGAAAAGGATCAATGGCTAGTATTTGTCAGACCCTGTTCCTTCCCTATGCAAGTGCCACACACAGATTAGTCCCAGAAAAAACCTGCACACACTTGTGATGTGGTACTGAAGCAGAGAGCAAAGGAACTCCACAGCACGATGTTATATTCATCAGGGCAAGTACCTACAGTTTATTAGTGCTTTGTGGCTCCTCTGTGAAATGTATAATGTTAGAAATATTACAACAGTTTCAAGAGAAAGACCTGTCTACTTCTTACCTCTAAAAAGTACATTCACGTCTCAACTGTTTTGAACCACAGACATGCAAAGGTCTTTACAGTTACACTAAATGCAAACACAATTCAAGGTACAAATTGCAGAAGAACTGCGTTTTTTTCCCCTATCATCTCAAGATAGTTCAAAAGGAAGTATTTGAAAAATGTCTTTGTAGTGCATTACAAAAAATCTGACTGAAGACTTCTCTAGTTTATTTGTAGAGTTGACCAGAAATACCATTTTGTGATCTGAGTTCTTAGCACGTGCCGCAACAGCTTCCCTCCATGTGCCTGTATAATTTATTTTTTTCTGCTGGCCAGCACAAGTCAAGTTGGACAGAGATGTAAGACTTCAGAGTGCATAGTTTATTTGCCAATCCATGTTCTCTGCAAGACTTTTCCTAGGTTACGGGCACAGGACAAGGAGCTAAGCTTCCTTGATCTTTTGGTTTCATCACACACTAAATTAACTGCTGCACAGCACCATATATACTTGTGACGCAGTATATTCCATTCATTTTATTTCTTCAACCTGACCTCATGTGCTGACAGCCCTGGCTGCTAAAGAAGTTAAGTTGGAAGTGGTTTAGCAGTGCTAGACCTACGAACTGAGTAATTTGTCCCATACTGAAATGCAGAAGCTTTAGAAAAACAACAATAATTAAGGTTAGTATCTTAAATAACTGACAGTGTTGTCAGGACAGGAGAAGTTTTCCCTTCAGTAATATCCTACTCAAGGAGCCACCTGACAGAGAAATGGTAACCTGAAGTTGTTCTTGGGCAAATTATTTTAACATGTTCTATTTTAAAAAATAGGACAAAAGGGATCAGAAAAATAAAACCAAGCATTCTTAGTGTTTCTATACTGTTTACATATTGTGCCTGTTGCCTGGGGTAGAATGTCATTTCTATGAATGGAAGTCCACATTTTAAAATACAATGTCTGTCTTGCTTGAGTTGGAGAATGTTTGCTTAAAGTGCAGGATTTAAAAAAACAAACAAACAAACAAACTTTTTATTTTTGTAAAGTTATCAGAGACATTTTTCCTCTCAACTGTGTTCCAGATTAAACTGCCAGGGACATGTAAGCATTTGTTAAATGATTGATTGAAATAAAAACACCTAACTGAAAAAATAAGGATTTCCTTGCCTCCTATACATGTTAGTTTTCTCTTCTGTTGACTTTATACCTGTAAAATGATAGATGTCTCAGAAAGTGATAACCAAAAATCCCTCTGTTGACTAACCTTTGCACAGTAAAGCTCATTTCTTACCGTGTAAAAAAGAAAACATTTTCGCTTGAGAACATGTCAGGAGAAACAGCTCTGATATACACAGCTGGGATGATCTGGGTTTCCCAACACATCTTCAAGCTCTTTGAATAAAATAGGGACTGGAAATGTCCAGCAAGTAATGATGGTGGTGTCTTGTAAGGAGAGTACAGTCAGAGCAGCTGTGTCAGGAGAAAAGCTGTGCTTCAATAGAAACCAGCTATTTTTCATAAATGAGATGTAAGCAAACAAACCAGTATTACTGCTCTGTTATTGCATCTTACTTGTTTTAACGGCTACACAGCCTGGGGTAGAGAATAGAGATTAGAAAGGACACTTTTATTTAAAAGGAAGAAAAACCTGAAATGAACCAAGAAAGCAAGCAAGCCACAGGATAACAAATGCATCTTTCCTGAGTGCTGTGCAGTTTCATTCCTGCCTCATTTACACACAGAAAGAAAAGGTGAAATGCAGTCAGTGAGACTTCCATCACCACCATCAAAAGCTTTGGAGCTGACAAATTTCTGAGTTTTCAGAAATGACTCAAGAGTTCCCCAAAGGATGAGCTCGGTTTTCAGGAAGCATGCCCTAAATTACAAGCTACTGCGAATACAGCAGCCACAGCCTGTGAAGAAGTGGCTTCCTTTCCACACAAAGCAGTGGGTGCAGATGAGTGCAGCATAGATTCTACATGGCATAATTTACTTGTTCCTGACACAACAAGGAAGGCTAGGTAATACAAACAAGCACCACTCTGAATTTTATAGTTTCACTCATTTTCCATAATTTTCCTTCTTACTACAAGTATTTGCCAAGAATGTTTTCCTTCTAGTTTTTTCCTCTAGTGAAATCACTGTTCATTTTTTTTAATTGCTATTTGCTGCAAGCAATAAATAATTACAAGGAAATGAAGAAAGAAAATTTCAACTCCACTGCTGAATCAGGCAGAAACAAACATGGCTGTAAGGAATGAAACAAGTACCTTCAAGAGTTAAGGAAACAGCGCTGCTGGCCTGAGCAATTATTTATCAGGCACTTTCTCCCTACCCCTTCTTCTTCAGAAATCAGCTCCAGGATATAGGATCAGTCTACAGGATGGATTCTAGCTACGGCACTACCAACCCCTGAGGACAGTAATTAATTTCTGCACATCTTCAGTGATGGGAACTGCCTGTGATCACTGCCTCAAAGCGGGCAGACGCGATTTCCAACATCCCTTTCCCATGGGAACCACATCGTCTATCCTTGTCTGCTGCCCTTTCCAAGCCAGTCTATGTGAAAATGAGAAAACAAGCTGAACAGGACAGTGCTGCCTTCAAACAAAGAAATGAAAAATGTTTGGAGAAGAAAGAAGTTTACACTTGGAGTTGTTCAGCATGACATCTCCTAGATGAACTCTGATGATTTCTACAATTCCACCCCCAGAAAAAGCCTGGGATTGGACCTATGTACTTTCATCCAGATGCTTACTAGACAGATAGATGTGTGAAGAATTCCTTTAAATAAATGCCCAACTGCAGCATCACTCTTCTCTTAGCAGCTGAAGACCCCCAAAGATAATCAAGACAATACCTGGACATCAGCTTTATTAACTGCACTCTATAATGCATTGCTGGAAACAACAGTATCTTCCAGTAATTAGTCTAAACGCTACAAACAATAGACGCACAGACTCACAAATATTCTGCCACAAAACGGAGCCATAAAGCCCAGCTCTGCATCGGGAGCGTGTGATGGCGGCCGCCGGTTGCGGGAGGCGGCCGGGCGGGCCCAAGCCCGGGGCAGAGGCCGAGGCCGAGAGGACATTGCCATCTGGCGGCGACAAGCCGCTCAGCGGCAACCCTCTCGACAGCTTTCCCCGCAAAAAGACAACGGCAATCGCGGAGGCAGGAGGCCCAAGACGAGCCCAGCCTTAAGGCGCTCAGCAGAGGCAAGGCCTGATTGTAGTAATTATTTTAGGCCACTAAAATAATTGCGAGAGGGCTGAGAAGTAAATCTGGAGCAGTGCAGTGACAGCAAGGTAAGGAGGTGACAGCATCATCTCTCATGAAGGACTGAAACGACCCTCAGAGGCAAACCTTTACAGGAAACCTATAGTGGCCCTGAAGCCTGCTTCTCCACCAAGTTTGCGGCTTTAGCAAACAGAAAATAACATCCTGTAAAGACATTTGACAAGTCTTCCCTGAGGCTCTGAAGAAGACTACAATTTCATTCCACATGATGCTTTCTCCTTCCCAGAGAGGCACACACCATCCCTGGGGGCAGTAGCGATACAAGAAATCACACAAACTACACTCAGAAGAAAGTCGGAGTTACACTTTGAAGAGTTAAGAAAGTCCACAATGAAGCTTTGCCCCTGCAGCCTTCACTGCAGAACCTCCTGCATGCCTGCTGGCGTACAATCACAATAAAGCTTTTTCAATCTATACGGTGTGAATTAAAGGGATACTTTTTTCCACACTCCAGAATACTGGGGAAATGATCGCATGCTCTAAGATGCACCAATCATTTCCATGTTTTGTTTTCAATTAATACTAGAAGGAATATACTAGTACTTAACTGTATACTTTGCATTGCTTCAACATATTCTCATTTGTCAAAAAAAAGTATATAATTAGCAAATGAAAATTGTAATGATACAGCTATACAGTTCATATCTAAGTATTTTATCCATGGAATTACTAAAATTTTTTATGAGGAGTATCACACATTCACTAATAGTGTTTCAAGTACTACATAAACTCTAAAAAATCAATATATATGCCAAAAAAGAATACTGCCTTTTGACAGACACTCATTTTAGATTATTATTGGCTTACTCCGCTTTAAGAGCAAGTGCCTTAGCTTCCATGATTCCAACCAGGGCTAGGAGATAATTATTATTAAAGGCCACCAGGCATGAGACTGTGAAGAATTTCCTGTAAAATAGCTTAATTTCTAAAAATTCTTAAATATAAAAATGTTTTTGCATTGACAGCTGAGAACTTTGTGCTTCATAGAGCAGAAGCAAATGTTTTTGGATGCTGGAAATCCATCTGGTGTCAGCATCGTCCTGCTTAAACCTCCTGTTTCTCTCTGAAGGTGTCTAATACTTGTAGAGGCTCAGAGTGCATTTAGGATGGGGTTTTGGACAAGATGGCTCCCATTTGGCAAGAATGGAGGTGTTTCTGCACCCAGTTGCCTTCAAAATTAGCCATTCTAAACTAACTCATAAATTAGAAGCTGTTAACAGAATGGATTAGAAGCAACTGAAGCAATTACAAACACAGGATACCATAAAGCCCTATAGTAACCCAGTCCATCCTGACCACTAGTTTGCATATTTGGCACCCCAGAAAGATCTGTGTGCATGAATCAGAGGTAAATACGAATATACTCAGAGATACAATGGTTTTGCATAGCTGTGTCTCTGTGCCTGCCCACAGCGGAATGAGTGTTTTTGTGGTTCACCTAAGGAGCCGTGCTACATGCACAGAGTGCCAGACAGCTCAGGTTATGTGTTGCTCTTCTCTGCTGTACTCTCACAGCACTAGCCAAGCAGATCAGGAGGCCTTGGTCAGTACGCTGCTGGTTATGTTGCAGAAAATGTTTGATTAACTGCTTCATTTCCACACCTCCAGTTCCACAAATGCAACTTTTACATACCTCTACAAGTGGACTTACAAAATCACAATTGGGTTTTGGGGGTTTGGTTTTCTGTTTTTACATTGATAGTCTAAGAGAAGCTTTGAGCTCAGTTACAGCTACTCTGAACAGACTTCTCTTTCCTCCCATCTGTTTGCAATCATTGAATCATTAGAGTTTCTGCAGTGTCCGAGCAGAGCATGTTGGAGAAGTGAGAATGTGTACATGCAGGATTACGTACATACAGGGTTATACTTTCTTCCAACTTTTAGCACTTCTCTCCCTGTTATTTAGCAGTTTGCTAAATAGCTTCCTGTTCCCAGGGCAGATCAAGCTCTGCTCCCACCCCATACACCTCTCATGATGTTACCCGCTCTCCTGCCAGCAACAGAGGGGGGGCACAAGTGTGTCCTATGTGCTGGGCTATCATCAGCAGCTCCAGAGTGCCTGAGCAATGCCCATGCCACCAGCCTGGCAAGCACACCAGCACTAACAGGTCAGCAGCTTCAGAGTGCCCAAGCGATGCCCATGCCACCAGCCTGGCAAGCGCATAGCACTAACTGGTCAAACAGCAGCAAGTACGACAGGCATCTTTCAAGCTCACCATGTGGGCTTGCCCTGGATGGAAGCACCATTTGAAATGTCTTTCATCTTAGCTTTAATTTTCCTGTAATTGGAGGCAGTTGGTTTCTGCGAAACACCAACCTCTCCATCAAATCTGGCTTGAATTAGATTTCAAAATCACACCAGGAGAAGCAGCACAAAGACGCCACAATCACATAAACCTTGTCTCTTTAAGAAGTTATGTTTTTCCACAAATATGGTGACCTTCCTTTGTCATTGTAATCTGGTTCCTGTGGAGGCAGGATGAAAAGATAATTTCAGCTAATCAGGAAAGCAATCTGTTCTGATTTTCTTGAAGCTGCGACATGAAACAAGAGGTCCAAGGGCTCAAGCATTTCAAGGTATCGCACAAGAAAACAAAGTCTGAAAGCAGTGCCATGAAGTCTGCATTGGAAATCCAAGGTTAGACAATCCTGGGTGTGAATACAATGAAAATCCTTCTCCTGACATTCTCCTGTTTATGAGACCAGTCACCACATTTGAGTTGTTACACCGAGTCCATCAACACAGCCATTTCTGAAATGGTCCATCTCCCTCTTCTGACAACCATCTCTTCCTACCATACTCCCTTTTTCTTCACTTGACACCAGCCACTCTTGAGATGTGGGACAAATGTCTCATTTACCATTTCCAAATTTTAAACCGACCTGAGGTGATTAAGCCAATCAAGGAAAATCATCTACTGCATGTGTTCACACCTTCTCCAAACCACATTACCAAAGCTGTACTCTTCAGTACCCCCAATTACAGCCCCAGAGGGCTCCCTCTCTATTTGACCCACAGTTCAAGTTTTGTTTTCTGCACTTTCCTCCTCAGGCTTTCCAAAACACAGTTCTAGAAACCAGACTGTACAACATAATGGTTTAAAGCAATGCCTCTCAACCATTTAACAGAGCACCATCTTTATAACCACGATAATTACTAGGCACTCATTTGAATACTCCTCAAACCAGCCCTCATGCCACCACAGAAGTGTACTGCAGCCTGAAAAGCTGTCCTAACAAGGCATTTACTAATTCTGAATTAAAACACATCAGTGGATTTAACCTCTGTAAAACTCCACTGTTGCTGAAGCACCTTTGCTTGCAAGAGTCAAACATGTTTAGGTTGTAAAAAAAATAAATACTTGGCTCTTCTGAAGTGCCTCCGAAAATCTGAGTGTAGCTGTCTGTATCATCCCTATTAGGACTACCATCACAGTAAAGGATACTCCCAAGGGTACAGCAGTATATACCACCATCAGGGCATTTGTACAGATTTAGGACTTTTTGTTTTCTTCTACTCAAAAAAGTACGAACAGCACTGGCTCCACAGAAGGTTTTTTTTGCTACACGTACTTTTATGTTGTGTACATACGACTACATATAAAGACTACAAACACATAACATGCCCAAATGTTTAACATCTTTTGTTTCCTCTTTTTTTCTTTTTCCCCCCCTTCTACTGTCTTTAGCAGAGGTCAGGCTAAACTCCTCTCCAACAGCCCTGCTTTCAGCCTGCTCAGCTTCACAAAAGGGTGAGGCAATGGCTGAATCTTTAGGAAGGCCCTTTAAAAGCCTATGAAAGATTTCCAAGCAACATGAAGCAGTATTTTGGAAATCTAACCAAAAAAAACCCAAAAAACATTTGGACAAGAAACAAGTTAGAGTGTGGGCTAGAAAATTAGGGCTGTGACAAAACCATCCTTTCCCAATCACCGATCCCAGCACTTGTGCCTCAGTTTCCTCATTTCTAGAGCAAAGAGATGCTACCCTTACTTGGCTGGCTGAGACACTCAAAGACTGCTACTGAAATATCACCCACTCTGAGAGCAGCCTGGACACTGATTGCCAGTGACAATCTCTCTGAATTCACTTATGTAAGTGGAACTTGCACCAGCATTCGTAAAAGTGATTTCAAGAACATCCTGAAACAATTATTCCCAGATTACAGCTTTTTTTTTGTCAGAACTTGAATAGGCAGACTAACTTTACAAGGAAACAACTCACAACGCTTTGCTTTTTTATTCACTTTAAAAATCTCAGAATAACTATTTCAGTCACCTTTCAATTAATTTTTCATTTATTTTAAGTGTCTGAGCTCAGAGTGCTTAGCTACAACAAAGCTTGTCTGTCACATGCCTCCGTGCTGTAACATCCTTCACATCTTTTCTAAAGAGGGAGACAAAGAGCACCATTCCACCACTGCCAGCAACAGAAGTAGCTACTGTATAAACAGGGGTTCAATACCCTTCTGGCCATGTTCTCAACCTTATATAAACTGGTACTGAGCTTTAAACATTGTAATATGGTGGGAGATGTTTGTTAAAACAGGATTTGTATGGGAATAAACAACAGACTTCACCCAAAGCAGTTTCCAGATCCATTTCACCACACAAACACAAACCCTGGTCCCAGCAAAATGAGGAACCAGCACTGACCTTACCATCTAGCAGTAATGAAGACAGATAAAGGATAAGAAACAATTGTTTTGCTGTTGCACAAGACTTGGTTTTTATGTAGCCATATGTCACTTAAAGGGCAAATAAACAGAAGTGACAACAACCTTACTACCCTCTGCTTATGCATCCCTGTCAGAATCAGCAATTCTTAGAACAAACACAACCGGCATTCAAAAAGAAAACCACAACAGACCAATTTTGATCATGTGTTTAGTCATATTATGAGTGTCCCTGTAAAAGAATTTCAGACAGGAAGTAAATAAATCAGTTTCATTTAATGGTCATTAGTTTCAGTCCTTTCTAGAGATCAAACCCTTCTGAAAACTGACTCCCGTGTTTAGCTCATCTTATCCAACATTAAAGTGTGCCACCAGACTAAAGCTGCCACAGAAGCTCCAGATCAGCAAAGACAGATGGTAAGTGCTACGTAGGGATGTCTTCCAGCATACACCGCACAAAGCAATTCGACAAGAACCAGCGTAGGAAGCAAAGCAGGGGACTAGGATGTTCATAGCAATGTGACCAAAAAAAACCCAACTACAGCAATTCAATACCACCTGCAAACATGAAAAGCAGGGTACTTAGTACCATAGTCCATGCTCATTAGGGCTGCTCTGTAACTGTGTAGCACTCACTCCATTTTTTTGTCACAGACTGAAGAAAGTGTTCGCTCTGGCAAGTCAGTTCAAGCATAAACTCCTAGAGATTCCAAATAGGAAAACTCTTTGTCACAATGGCAATTATAAATCTGACAAACCTTCAGTGTCCTCAAGGCTTGCTTAGAGTCAGGAACCTGCTCTTCACTCCAACAGCGACTCGTCACCCAAAGCAGGTTCACATCACTGTTCTAGTACCTAGAAGCAGGGCAGTTACACCACCTGTGGGGTGGACTAGATGCACCTATTCAGTGTCAGCAGTCTACACACATCATAGTCAGTGGGAAGCTCCACAATAAAAAGGACACCACTACATTTTGAATGGTTTATTAACATTTCAACTTTTAATATCTTTGAAGAAGGTCTGAAAGGCAAGTCTTGCTAATCGACTTTGCCTTTTCCCCTTTGGAAAAATGTCACCTTCCACCTCCTCCCTCCACCCTCCCTCCTCCCAAGAGAATGAATTTTCAAGCTAATGTTTGGTTGCTTCTTGTACGTAAATTGGCTTCAATCAGAGCAGAAGAAACATGCAAGCTTGGTCAACAGTGTTTGTCAACAGCTTTTAGAGAATGTGCAAAAATGCACAAATAACCTGTGCATCAATGCAAACAACTTTTTCTTAAATGAACTTTATATATATATAAAAGTGGGTTAAATTTGGTGCCCAGAATTACTACAGAAGCTGTATCTTCTATTTAACTATGCTTTTATTTCCACTATCACGTTACCTTTTTTAAAGTGCTTCTATTCATAAAAGCTTCAAAATACTGCTTTGATACTGCATACTGGTTCCATCTTGCCCTTCTGAGAAATGAGAAATCTGCAACGCACACCAAATGGAAGTTGCACGTTTAGCCTCGCTTGGCTTCCTGGGCATTGTTGTCTCATACCACCACCAGGAGCAGTGGAGAGACTGCGTGTCCTTGTGCTTACATCCGCAAGTAAGCAGGCACACAAAGCAAGAAGTTCTAACCATTTTGGAAGCAATCAATTTAATCCGTATTACATAACTCATTGAATACAGTTGATCTCATCCAAAGTGACTCCTGAGAGCAAAATAGTTTCAGCATTACATTTTATATACAGCTATGAAGAGATTACTGGAAACCAAGATAGTCTCCTTACACCATTAGTAAGTACACGGGTTATGAGACCGCTGCACACTTTGACTTTGCAGACGTTACTTAAATCATGTCCAAGTTTTAACACCACCTGTTTGTTATTTATTAAAAAAAGGTTATTTCAATCTGATCTTATTGTTATTTTTACCTTCTTCCTGCTGCCAGACATCAAAACCTGAGTTGGCTGCATTGAGCAATGACTCCTTTCTCTGCTCTTGATCCCTCAAAGTGCTAACTACCTTTGAAAATCCCCATGCACTATGCTCTGAGCATTTTAAGATCTTTCAGAGGACTTTTTTCCCTTCAACACAGTAATGACTGCTCTGTCTGAAGCAAACTACATCCTGCACACTATTACTTTCATTATTTTCCATGTAATCATTTTGGAACAAGCTATGAAAGTTTGATTTGGTGGTGGTAGAGAAAAAAAAAAATCAGGAGAATTACACCATTTTCAGTGAATGGAACCAAAATAATCAAGACCTTAACATAGTTTTTTCAGTCACTGGGATGAAAAGAGACTTGAGTGCAGACACTGGAATAAGTAATTAGAAACATCTGTGCTTGCATGCTTAAGTAAAAAGATAAGCAGTATTTGCATTTTCATCATCTTCCTTGCACATATGCAAGATTTTGTTCTAAAAAAGTTTATCACAGAGAGCAATGACAGAGCACGATGTAATTATAGTTCTCTTAAAAAAAAAAAAGCACTAGAAATCAGAGGCAACAAAGATAATGTACATCTTCTCCACAAGATTTTTCTCAGCTGCATAAGGTGTGCATATACCAAGGTCTAACACACTTAGCTGCACCACATCAAGTCAAGGTACCCAAAAGCATATACAATTTTGCTTACAGGAGTATAGACTCTTCCACAATTTTTCAGTTTACAAGTAATTCTTTGTATTGGAGTTTGCTCAGTCAGAAGTACAGATAATATTTTTGTTCCAATACTACTGATTGTTTTTATGACATAGAGATGAGGCAAGACATAACATTAAGTGGAGGGAAGCATTTCAGTCCCTCCCCCAAAATGCATTCTTTAAAACCTAGCTATACATGGTTTAACACAGGTAGATCTGCCAAGAGTTGCATAAAAATCACTTTCATTTTCAAAAGGTGAACAACTGAGGCTCACTCAGCAAGTATCAACTCTTCTGCATCATGGAAGTCACTATGGGTGTCTGAATGATTCAAATTGCGTTTTTGATTATCTGCTAAAATTACAACTAAGTTAGTATACGTGCATTAAGTATCCTTTCAAAATCAAAGAATAATGTGGACTCCTGGAAGACACCCAGAAGACCCAAAGATAGAACAGAAGGTTGATTGTTACACTCCTGCACAATCCAAGCAAATTCTTAATATATGAAAATCATTTATGTCTGCTATTTATACCTGCTGGATATCCAAATTATTCTGTCCCAAGGCAATCCTGGTAATCATCTGCTCTGTAGTTGAAAGCAGCCAGAAAACAGTTCATTTTTTTTTAAACAAATGGAATGGAAGCCTTTCCCCCTGCTCCCCCAAGCTTCAATTACAACAGTCTAAGCCAGAGACTTAAGCAAATAAACTTCAAAACAGCCATTTGTTACAAGTAGCAAATCACCATGAACAATGAATTTGTTAGGAATCCCTTCTAAAAGTACGACACAAACAAACAGGCTACCCAGCAGAAAAATCTGTTAACAATTTTATTTCTTTGTAATGTTAAATATTACGGGACAGGATTGTAAAGATGAAGAATTCTCAACAATGCCTCACAAGGAATAAGAAAGAAATTCTGCCATATTAGCAAAGTAAGGTAAGGAGAAAATTTACACAGTAAGAGGCACCATTCCCCCCAGAACACCTCTTGCCATATTCCTGAATGAGTGGGATTAGCAATCTAATAAATCATTTTTCAAGAGGTAACAGCAACAGATAAAATTTTAAAGGATTATTAAAATAACATTTACAAGACTCTGAACAATTTTTGAATTCTTATTAAAACCACAGAAAGAACAATTCTTTATTTATGAATTTTCCAAGGACTGACTGTGCAACTGACACCTGCTATTGATGACTTAATGTACAATTTTGTCCAGTAGCCGAACAGTTTGTCTTTTCAGATTGTGTTTTCTAACCGTGTGAGATCATTAAAGGCAAAGCCTGTTATGATGCTGTACACAAAATGGCCACTTGGGCCATACTACCAATGAAGTGGTAGGTAAACAAATCTTTTTCTGGCCAAGAAAAAAAAAAAAAGAAAAGAAGCTGCATTTTGCATGCTTCTCTCACTTATTCTTTCTACAAGATGAACTTCCCTAGAAAGAATCCAATGAAAATGGCTGCAATTACAACAAGAAGTGAAGGAAGAGAATTAGAGCCATTATCTCTGAGGGCCAAAGCTGTGGGTGATCCAGATTTATCCGAGTGCGCTAACTTTCTGAGCCTCAAGCCTTCATCCTGCGGGGGAAAAAGAAACAGATGGAAAACAATTTATTACTACATCTTCTTTACAATCACAAAAACAGAACTCAAAGGCCAAATTTACCGGTGAACATCTAAAGAAAGTTAAAAAAACAGCATTCAAAGGTTAACATAGCAAACTATATTTGAAAAAAGGACAGGTAATCCACCGAGCTCTCTCTCTGTGCTCCGGTTCAGAAAGATTCTGAAATTCTGGCAAGGTACATCGAAGAATGCTGCTTCTACTTCCTATGTGTCAGAATTTAATAGCAGTAATTCCTTATTGTTAAGGAGAAATACCTGCTTTGTCTAGTGTTTCTCCAAATGTTCCAATCAGAATTGCAGGTGTGGAGATATCAGCATTATGTCATGTTTCTTTAAAAGGTTACCATGGCCAATGAAACTGTCAGATACCCAAAAGTAAATATACAGAGATGTCACAAAGCCAAGTATTGACTAGTTACAGGTTACCAAAATGGCACCTTTACATCAGGGTACTGGAAAGTGGTGTTTGCTTTCCTCCTCTGGTCAAACAATTGCTCTTGTTAAGTAACAATTTCTGACACAGAACATGTTACCACTTTAGATCTCATTTACTCATTTTTAATGAATAATAAAGCACTTTTAATGAAAGATACTAACTCGGTACCTCTGATGTAAAGTAACTACAACCACCTTAAATACGACGATTTCATTTGAGGAGAAAATTATGTAACTTCAGTATCTCATCTACGACAAGCACTAAGTGTCAGTCACCACAAAATTAAAAATATACAACATATACAAGACAGTAAAATGATACTACAAATTAATCTTGACATTACAACACTTGTATCTACTTTCTGGAATTCATGTCTATTGTCCTAATGGCAAACCAGATCTTTCCATCAAGAAGAGTGAAGCCACCTCAATATAAACCTGTAAACAGAACTTACTCTCAGGTGTCGATTTTCATCTGTCAGCTTCATAATCTCTGCTTGAAGTCGTTTGCACTCCTCCATTAGTTTCCTCGTTTCAGTATCATTAAGTGAAACACTATGTGGTTTTGGCATCGGTCCATCCTGCTTAGATGTATTCAGTACTGGGGCGGGTTTGCTTGCATCTATATCATTCTATAAATATTAAGAATGACTTGAGAATTTTACTTACCTAGAGAAAAATCATCCACAGCTTAAAAGTGAAACAATTCAGCCACTAATGTAGCTCTATTAAGTTTTTGTTTACAATAATCTGAACAAATACTTCTATTATCAGTTCAATTCTGATTAACTCAAATATTTTAATATTTGCAGGAGACGACTGAACTTTTTACATTGGGTACAACATTCTAGCAAGCATCCAAAAGGTGGCATGAAATACACTAAGCTGCAATTGATCTTGAGGGGAAAAAAATAAAAGGGGGAAAGTAATCCTGCCATGGTAATAAACAAAAAGTGAAAAGAAAATAGGTTGTGTCACACACTAATATGAAGTATGTGTGGCACAAATATTCTGTACTTATAGCACCTCTTAATGAAAGAAAAGTGTTGCACAAACATGGAATCTTACTATCACAGCATTTCTGAAACACACATTACTAATTTTGAATACAGTAAAAAAAAATTAAAATCTAGTTCTCCAAGCTCTGCTCAAAATACACAATGATCTTCAGTAGACATTAATAATACAATGGATTCAACTGTATATCCCAGGTTTCCATTTGTAAAAACACAGTACTCATATGGCAATACACTCAGAAACAGCTCAGATTCAGGCTTCTCTATTCCTACTTGTTTGGCTACAGTTATATCACTTAGACCACCACCATACTTGCATCCTTCATAACCAAAGTAGTCCAAGAGCAGTACTAAATGTAACAGAAAAAGGGTAAACACATCTTTGTAATAATAAAGCAACTAAAAAAAAAGCAAGAATTTCTTTAGTTTCTATGCAAGTAGCAGTTACTTGGTCTACAGCATCTACTTGCCTTTTACTTTTTTTGTAATGCAGCCACAGATAAGACTAAGATCCTGCTACTGCATACAGGCACTCCTCCTAACTGGATTTTAAAAGACCAACACATTTATATTATGAGTAAACAGACCAGGATCTGTTGCTTAGTTAATCAGTTTGCTA
This sequence comes from Colius striatus, assembly GCF_028858725.1. NCBI lineage: Eukaryota > Metazoa > Chordata > Aves > Coliiformes > Coliidae > Colius > Colius striatus. The sequence goes on from NC_084762.1 coordinate 43,245,945, forward strand.
GCTCAACTTACTTCCTTTAGTAGCACCAAAATTTCACTAGAGATCTAAGACTTTTCTCCCTGGAACAAACCTCCTTCTGCTGCTTGACCTCACTGACTGGATTCTTCATGTCAGTCTTCTGGCTATGACTGGTAAGCATCTGAAGAATGAGGTTGCTGACTGGAGCGAGATACTCATGTCCTGCTGTAAGTATATCCTGAGGTGACAGGCAGGGCTTATCCTCAGGACTTGACAGATTTCTCATTTCCAGGTTTAAGGAATTGACTAAGTCAACTGCTAAAGAGGGGTTCTGCAACCCTATGCTGCTACTCAGAAAAATACTAATATTATGTAGAGTCAATTCTATGAAGATATCACATTAAAGGAAATACAAAAGGTGGCAGCTTTGTATAATCCATTACACTTATCTCTCACCACATTACACACTCTAGAAAATTAAAAACAAGTATAATTTTTCTAATATCCAAGATGTAATTTAGTAAGATAACCACAGAAAGTAGTCAACTAAGTGCCTTGATAATAAATGCTTAACGATTTAACAAGCAAGACACATTTAGGCAGCTTACACCTGAATAAAAGACTGCATTTCATAAATAATCCTCTACTAACACTGGAAAAAAAACCCTATCAAAAAACATTATACTGACATTGTACCTAAAAATTATCCTTACATTAGAATCCAAAAACTATATCAAAAGAATGTTTGCAAGGACAGCTACTGGCCAGCTAGCAGCCTCCACTGAGACCCTTTACGGATGTAAATAATGAGATGGTTTTTTACATGCACGGATTTGTGCTACAACATGCCTTAAAGACTACTGTAAAAATGGGATAGTGCTAAAAACGGTCAAGGCTATAAAGCAAAAAAATAAATAAAAGTTAATGCATAAGAATTTAATAATATTCTGCAAATCTTCTAGCTAACTGACAGTTAACTATTATTCCAAATACGAGGCAACACAAAATGACATCTTCAGTCTACATACAATGAAACTGTCATCTCCTACACAACTGGAATAGATTTTTGTCTGAAGGCAAGAGCATGAAAGAAGTGATGGGATTTATATCTTTTTTTTAATTATCTGTCTTTACCAGTACCTTAAAAAATGCATTTAAGATTCCCAAGGCATGTATTACTATCTAATCAGTACTTCCTTTTCTACTTCATCTGAATTAGAAACAGAATGTGTTAAACTGAAAAGCATTTAATACTTTAAAAAAACAAATGATGCAATCCACTTTTCACTGTATGCAGTACTGAAGAGTCTCTTTTTTTTAATCTGACAGCAATAAAATGCTAAAGCAAATAAATATCAACAAAAGTATAGCAATTTTTTGCACTAGTCTCCATTGCTGGAGGTTTTTAAAGTAGGGTTGAATAGGGAGCTCTCTTTCCAACAAAAGGTTAGACCAGATGGTATTTCAAGGTCCCTTTCACAACCTGCACTGTTCTATGATTCTCTGCACTCTTCAAAACTTACATACTGAACATCCCTCCCGCCTCATTTAGTACAAATTCCTACATATCATTTAATTGACAAATTGAATAGGTTTAAAAAACATTTAAAACAAATTTCTGAGAGATTCTACCAGTCAGCGTATGATAGTTTCTTACTTTTCTTACTTACCAGTTTATCATTTTCATTAGGCATTTCAAACACACATCTCAATTTGGAGTCCATTAATTCATCAGGTTTTGCTTCTTTCCACTAAGACAATAATTAATGTAGTTACTTAAAAAATGCAAACACTTGAACACTCTATAAGCTTGTTCTTAGTACTTGCCTCCTATACAGCTACTGTCCTTATCCTAGCCACACATTTCAGACTTGCTTCTGAACAATGTTCTTTGTTCACATTGACTGCCACAAAGTAAAAAAAGCTAGAAATGGTTAATTCAGTCTGGAAATGGATATGAGTAAACTGAATCTAAGAATGAATCCAGAGATTTGTGGGGGATAGGCAGGGTACAATACAGCAGTTGCTTTAACACACAATGAGGAACAAGTAACATCTGAGCCTGTTTAAGAACAGAGTTCTAGTTCTATTACTCCTTGGTAAATATACTCCTTATACTTGGAAGCATGAATTTTAAGCAAATGATTGAAAGACACCTTTTAGTGACTCTGTGTTTAGTTGCAAAATAAATTTCTTTAGTTCTTCACATTTTAGACTTTTGACCACTCCCTCCTTTGACTGCATAATACATAACAATTTGGGTTTGGAGAACTTCCCGAAGCTGTTTATAAAAAACATTTTAAATTACAATGGTTATCAATATTTAAGTAACTGTGAAATATGCTGGAATCTTTCTGTTCAACTGACAAAAAACTTTGAATGCATACACTTCTTGTAGTTGCCCTAAAGATTTAGGCTCACAGACCCATCTGAAGTCTGTGACAATCAATAGGTCCCTTTGAAGTTAGCTTGGTCTTAAAAGACTAGAATATTGAGGCTTTTCTTAACATCCTTCAGGGTTGGAGAGGGGTGTTCCTTTTTTTTCAGTGGCATTAGTTGTACTGTAATTTATAACTACAATTACTGATTTTCTGCAAAATCGGTTTCTCAGTACGCTATACATGAACATGCTGAGAAAATAGTTATTTCAAAGGGACTTCTAAAGTAAGTTTTTATATCCTCACTAAATTGCTACACTTCACTTACCACACATAACCAAGAGCTATCAGAGCATATTAAGAAAAAGTAAACCAAATCAACAAGGAAGGAGACATTAACTCTCTAGCTACAGTCTCAAAAGCTTAACAATTACTATCATTACAACACTGAACTGACCTTACCATATTCACTACTATTTTCATTTGCTGAGCTTGTATTTAATGTTACAAACCCTGAATCACAAACGGAAGCCATACTGGTTCACAAAAACTCCCAACTCCTCTCTAAAAATAAACTGCAAAACCATGATACGTTTACACTTAAACCTGTATTTTTAAGAAAAACAATACAAGTCACTTTACCCCAGTTTTACTTACCACTGCCTCCATATCTGAAATATTTGGTGGTGCATAGGTTGTTTGTACCATAAACTTGTGTTTACTCTTCTCATTTGGGTCATAGTCAAAAGGCTGCAGCATTACTGTTCAAAAGAGAAAATAAAGCATAAAACCGATTCTTTAGCTAACCACTGCCATGAGCATGGTATTCACTTTGGATTTGCTTCTCATTAAAGAGACACTCAAAGTTAAAATGCAAAGACATTCTTGAAAAAACAGTAGATAAACACTGACAACAGCTATGGAGAAGAAAGATTCTAAAGCCTTTCAGAGTCTGGCTTAGATGACATAACTAGTTCTGTAATTACTATAGCTAAAAGACATTTCATACACAATTACGAAGAAACGGATTCAGTAAGATAGACAAAAAAATCCCCAAGCAAACACTACAGGACTTTACCTTGGAATAAACACATTTTATGATCAGTAAACGTGCAGTTAAAGAACTGTAGCACATATTGTCACAGTCACTCAGTGGGGAGGGGGTGAAGAAATTAAAAAAAAAAAAGAAAAGAGAACCTACATGAGGTAGATCACCAAGCTGTGGCGCGAGTTCGACTGACTTCGAAAGGTATAGTAATCAAAGCTGGGAGCAAAATTTGTAAAATACTCCATGCAAACTATAGTTACTATGGGAAGTAAAGCTGCCTGGGGTTTTAATAATATATCTTTGTACAACACACTCGTATTGAGCTCTTTAAAAAGAAAATTATAGTGATTAAGTAGTAACTACACAACACATTTTACTCACATTCCAACGTTCTTTGACACAGGTCCAATCTAACAGTTAACATTTGTCCACAAGTACAGTAAAGCCCAGGTACGCTCTTTAATTCTATGGCAAGTTTTATGCCTCTAGCATATTTTGCCAGCAAAGAAAGTGGGATGGGACACAAAATCAAATTCCCTGTAAAGGTAGCTTTAAGTAAAACACTGAAATAAAACTCATAATACTCACTCCTTTAATTTTGTCTTATGTATTTTCTCACTGCATTTTCAGCTTTCAGGAGATTAAAAAAAACAACCAATCAACAAATCTTCCAGATGAAAACAGACATTTTTGACACATCATTTTTCCTACAAATACCAGAGACAGAGTATGCAAGCAGTTCAGACTTTCTGAATGACATCCTTTTTATGAACATTCAGCTTTTTGAAGTTGAAAACTGTTGGTCAACAATAGAAATTCACGTTTCTGAAGTTATTTTGAAGTGTGAACAAGCTCAGTGAAAAAAATTACTTATTTGACAGTATTTATAGCCTCCATCACCTGTACAGCACTACAGTAGTTTTAAATTAAAGTTTTTACTACAGAAGCAGGGTACCTTCATCCAAGTTGTACAAAATCATCCAGTAGTAGACTGTTTTTACACCACACAGTGGTTGCCCAGGTCAACTCGGTATCACTATTTTGTGTGTGGTTTCTTCATTTCAAAGGGACTGACATAATACAGTGTCTATGATGCAGACCAGGAGGTTAGAACTTTTATAGGATACAGTTGCGTATTCAGAGAATAATGTAAGGGTTTGCAGACATACCAGACCACATAACTTTTGTTATGGTGGTGTTGAGGAAGTACAGAAGCAGAGGGATGGTGTCATGGGTTTGTGTTGAGACACTTTTTGCTTGGTGACAGGGGGAGGGATCTGCAGTGCTGTCCCAGTAAGCAGTTCTCAAAAGATTCCCTGTCTCTGAGGTGAACTTATTCCAGCCGGCCGGGCCAATCTGATGCCTCTGCCATCACTAAGAAGGGAAATCCACAACAGAAGAGGAGGTGGAGGAGTGGTACAAGATGGAGGCCCCCATGTGGACCCCACAGTCAGAGAACGAGCAAGGAAGGAGGCTGTGCCCTGCAACCCATGCGGGGTATTGTTAAAACTGAGAGCCATCAGCAGCTCCGGGTGAGTGCACCCAGACAGGCAGGAGACTCTGTGAGGAGGCAGTCATGGTGCAGGCCATGCTGGAGAGCCTGCAGGCCCTAGAGACCCATAGAGGAGATGGAAAGGAACTGCAGCCTTTGGGATGAATGGACATTGGAGCAGCCCGTGCAGGGCTGCCATGTGTGTGAGGGATCTCGCAGTGGAACAGGGAGGACCAGCGAAGAGCCCAACTGCCCTGAGGAGAGCCCAGAGGGTGGTGATCAATGGCACGGAATCGAGTTGGAGGCCTGTGGCCAGTGGAGTTCCACAGGGATCGGTTCTGGGGCCAGTCTTGTTCAACATCTTCATCAACTACCTGGAGGAGGGGACAGAGTGTACCCTCAGAAAAGTTCCCTGATGACACCAAACTGGGAGGACTGGCTGATTCCCCAGAAGGCTGTGCTGCCATTCAGCAGGATCTCGACCAGCTTGAGAGCTGGGCAGAAGGAAACCTCATGAGCTTCAACAAGGACAAGTAGAGAGTCCTGCATCTGGGAAGGAACAACCTCGTGCACCAGTACAGGCTGGGGACTAACCTGCTGGAGAGCAGCTCTGCAGAGAGAGACCTGGGAGTCCTGATTGATAATAAACTAAATATGAGCCAGCAATGTGCCCTCGTGGCCAAGAAGGCCAATGGCATCCTGGGATGCATCAAGAAGAGTGTGGCCAGCAGGTCAAGGGAGGTTCTTCTCCCCCTCTACTCTGCCCTGGTGAGGCCTCATCTGGAGTCCTGTGTCCAGTTCTGGGCTCCTCAGCTCAAGAGGGACAGGGAAGTGCTAGAGAGAATCCAGCGCAGGGCCATCAAGATGATCAGGGAACTGGAATATCTTTCATATGAGGAAAGGCTGCAGGAACTGGGGTTGTTTAGTCTAGAAAAGAGGAGACTGAGGGGGGATCTTATTGACATTTACAAATATCTAAAGGGTGGGTGTCAGGAGGTTGGGACGTCCCTTTTTTTCTGTAGTAGCTAGCAACAGGACAAGGGGTAATGGAATGAAGCTGGAACACAAAAAGTTCCACTTAAATATAAGAAAAAACTATTTCACTGTGAGGGTGAGGGAGCCCTGGCACAGGCTGCCCAGGGAGGGTGTGGAGTCTCCTTCCTTGGAGGTCTTCAAGACCCACCTAGATGTGTTCCTATGTGACCTGACCTAGGTGAACCTGCAGGGGTTTGGACTAGATGATCTCTAAAGGTCCCTTCCAACCCCTACCATTCTATGATTCTATGAAGTGGTAGGAGCCATCAGAGCAGGACTGACTGAAATCCCCATTCCCTGCCTCCCTGAGTCAGTCAGTGGGAAAAAAACAAAGACGCTGGGACCAGGGTAATGAGCCCGTATCAGGGGCAGAGACTCATTTTGCTAAAGCCAGCCCCAGACCAGGGGCAGCGATTCACTTCATTAAAGGCCCTGAGCCAGGGACAGTGATTTTGGCCGGAGGAAGCCGTGCCCTAAAGGAGGGACCCTTTATCACTATGGCCGGAGCAGGCCCTGTCCCAAGGAAGGGACCCAATATGCACAGCTCCAACTGTGGGGAGGAACCCATGACAAAGTAGCTCATTAAACTTATGCCCAGAAGAGGCCTTGTCCCGAGAGAGGGACCCTGCAACTACAGAAACTGCAACCGCAGTGAAGAATCCACGCCAGAGACATTCACCAAGGACTGTGTCCCGTGTGAGGGAACCTGTATTGGCAGAAGCCACAGCTGTTGGGAACAACCCACACCAGAGAAGTTTGTTAAGGACTGTGTTCCGGGGGAGGAACCCCATGTTGAAGCAGGGGAAGAATGCAAGGAGTCGTCCTCATCTGAGAAGACAGAAGCAGCAGAGCCCATCTGTGAGAGACTGACCACATCCCCCATTCCCTGCCTCTCTGAGCCATTGTGGGGGAAGAGGTAGAGATATCGGGAGCAGTGAGCTGGGCCCAGGAAGAAAGGAGGGATGAGGGAGGGAGATCTTAAAGTGCTGGTTGTAATTTTCTCATCATCCTACTCCCTTTTTGCTTTTATTCCGTTCTGTTTCTTGTAGAATAAACTTTCCTACTTTCCTCTCTAAGTGGAGTACTGGAGTCTGTTTTGCCCAGAACCATAATTGGCAGCGAGCCCTCCCTGCCCTTGTCTCAATCCACAGCAACCTTGCTTATCTTTTTACTCCCATTTCGCTAGGTCCTCCGCCATCCTAACAAGGGTGGCGGTGAATGGGGGCACCGAGCGAGAGACTGTCGTGGTGCTGCTGTGCTAGCTGGGCCAAACCACGACAAGGACTTAAGAGTGAACTGTAGAGATAAATTATTTGTCAGTATACACACACTTGTCTTCCACAGAAAGGGAATTTCAGTTATCAGTATAAAGAAAAGATGAAGTTAGATTCAAAAAAATATTTTTAAAAAAACAAGAATGACATTTATGGAGTCCTATCAACCAGTATCTGTGTATTTACCTATTTTACAGCAATGAAAAGGCTACAGCAGAAATATCAATTTAGCTAGAAAAAACACATTGCATATTCTGAACAAACTTCCATTATATTCTAAACCAATTCTGTTTGTAGACTTTGAGACTGATACAGTTTTCAACAATTCAACTGTATTTTCCACAATTCCAAGTCTTCATTGGATGTACACTTCAACATGCTTTCCTTCATACAGAGCCTAAATTCTTCATGGTAGGATTGAACTGTATTAGTTTATAAAATGCTAAGTATAGTGGCAAAATTACTAACTTGGCCTTCCAAACCCACTAGTAACCATGAAAAAAAGCGACTTCTAAATTTTATTACACTGCCATTTAACTTTATGCCTTAAATACTAGTTACAAGTTGCAGGTGTTTGCTCCAGGATGGTTTTCTTTTCCCAAAGCCAAGGGAACAGATGGAGCAACTTCATCAGAGAACTTCTTCACATGCTGGCAGAATCCTTGGAGAGCTAGTTAAATAACTTTATGTTCTTTGACCACTCAGTAACAGCTGAAAATCTGACTGAATTGAAAAGCAGTAGAAAAAGACAATCTACAAATTCAAAGAGTGCTCTTCAGAGTTTAAAGTAACCATGGAAAACCTCATAAATATATACAGGTTTCAATACGTTCTTGAAATCCCTGAGTAGTCCAGAGACCACACCTAGAGAAACTGCAACAAGCAGCTACAAAAGCCTCTTTATTAACAGGCCTAGCTTTTCTACACCAGAGAGCTTTAGCCACAAAAACATTCTTAAAGGACTGAAATCCAGAAGGAATTTGGGTAACAAGTAAAGGAAGAAGAGTACCACATTATATTCTGAAAAGAAAAATCAACACCAAGCAACTGTTGTTAACAAGTTAACAACACGCAAAACATGATGCAATAATGCATAGTTAATTCAGGGCCTCCAGGTAAGGAAAAATAGGTCTTACTTAAGCAGTGTTTTTTGGAAAAAATGTAAATATGGTTTGGAAGAAGTTTACCTAGTGATTCACAACTGAAAGACAAGCAAAATACCCCATGGACTTCCCTGAAACAACTGTTAAATCACATCTCCAACAACGACTTCAAAAACTGGCCTGACTCTGAATCAGCATGATGCGTTATACAGGCTGAAGACAGCTAACTCTATCTCAACATTTATTTTTGAGCACAGTGTTTCAGCCCACAGTATCCTATAGTGGTAACTTTCTGCACAACAATGTGAGATAAATCTACTTTTTAATTATATGAAAGATGAGTCAGCACTGAAAGCATTCAGTTGAGAGATTGATGAGATAAAGTGGGTTACCAGAAAAACTATCTGCACACTTCGCTTCCCAAATGAAATTATATGCTTAAAAACAAAAAAAGCTAATACTTTGGGGAAGGGAACTTAATTCTGAAAAGCACTGTGGAGTCGCTGTAAACAACTGCACATAAAAACATCTTGGAGTCACTGTTGCTGAATAACTGCATGAGAATCCAGTAACACAGAAGAAGGAATATCAACAATTCTGTGCTATGCAAAACGAGGAGCTGAGCAGTATGATATTTGGTCTATTTTTATCAGTGAACCCAAAGCTGAAATACTATTCACAGCTACAGCATCACCTCATTTAAAAAAAAATGAAGTATTCAAAGCATTAGAAGAATGATTTTTTAAGTACAAAACCACATTTTACAATAGGCAAATGAAATCCTCCAATCTATTTAATTCCCTGGAGAAAGAGACAAGCGATATCTTGACCTTTCTTCACAGGAAAGATCTCTGATACCAAGTCAAACACACAGTTAAGACAAAACGGCTCCAAGATGAGTCGAATATGTAAATAAAGTAGGCTCTCAGTTACTTGAATCTTGAACTAATTCTCAATAAAATGATCTTTGATCCCCAAGATGCTGGACTGTCCATTATAAGCAATATGTCCACTGTAAGCAAGTTTTGAAGGGTCACATTCTACAGATCATCTCAGATTAGAAAGCTGGTGTCTCTCCTGCAAGGAAAGTTGCTGTAAGGTTTTAATCCATTATAAAGTTTTCCTGAGTCATTCCTTGCAATATTTGAACATATCACCTGAAGCTAGTTGTTCAGTTTATTTTAAACTTCCCCAAGGGTATAAGGATATGAATCTGGAAAACTCTGATGATTTCACTTTTGCTTTGCTACAGCTCTCCAAGGGTTCTACAGAAACCACCTTTCTAGATTTAGAAGATGTAGGAGCTTACACTTGTTTTGCCTGTGGCCTCTACAACCTATAGGACCACAGCCTACAAAAAGACTCTCTCCAAGTTGAGAAATATGGAAGGACCAGAGAAAAAAAGATTCACAGTTGCTGGTTTGAGGTGAATTAGGAAGGGGTATGGATAGCAGGTCAAGAAAGGTTCTCCTCCCTGTCTACCTTGCCCTCATGAGACCACATCTGGAATATTGTGTCCAGTTCTGGGCCCCTCAGTTCAAGAAGGACAGGGAGCTGCTGGAGAGAGTTCAGCACAGGGTCACCAAGATGATGGAGTGGAGCATCTCCCTTATGATGAAAGGCTGAGAGAGTTGGGGCTCTTGAGCTTGGAGGAGACTGAAGGGTGATCTCATTACTATTTACAAATACATAAAGGGTGGGTGTCAGGAGGATGGAGCCAGGCTCCTCTCAGTGATGTCCAATGACAGGACAAGGGGCAATGGGTATAAGCTGGAACATAAGAGACTCCAAAGAAACACAAGGAAAACTTCTTCACTGTGAGGGTGACAGAGCACTGGGACAGGCTGCTCAGATGGGTTGATGAGTCTCTTTCTCTGGGGACGAGTTCCTGTGTGACCTACTCTAGGTGGTCCTGCTCTGGCAGGGGGTTGGACTAATGTTCTTTCAAGGTCCCTTCCAACCCTTAAGATTCTGTGAAGACTGATACCTAGTCTTTTCCCAGTTTCTTGTGAATGTCCACTCTCACCTGGTCTTTTTGACATTGTACAGTTCCGTATATATAAGTGTGTATATATACATATATATACACACACATAGATATATATGTTTGTATATTTATACATCCAGTTATCAAAATTTTGCAGATTGTCAGAATGAAGTATGCCAAACCTATAAGGTGTTTCATGGCAATAATAAAAATATTTTCTGGCTTCAGGAAGGATTATTTTTTTAACCTTCTCACCCCCCTCAAAAAAAAACCAAACAAACCTCCAAACAAATCAAAAAACCAAACCAGTAAAACGAATGTTTCTACAGTGAAACATATTAGATTTTTAAAATTCAAGGGCTACACACTGTTCCACCTAACTAAAATAACAGAAAAGATTTTTTTTAAAAGCAATTTAATGATTGCCACTTAACATATACTACTATGATAAATGGAAGAATTATGAAATAATAGAGTTCAAGGACCAATATTATGTTCAAAACAACTCATTTACAATTGTGAATGAATTTTTTTAAAATGTAAGGAACTGTCAAATGTTAAACCTTAAACACATCAGAGCAGCCAAGCTATGTCCTACTTCAAAATATGAATAGAATACAGTGTTCTGAAGCAAAGGTGCTGTTAACGTCACTGCTTATTTCCAGCTTTATTATTTGTCTATTCAGAGAGCTGAAGATAAATGTTACAAATGACAAGTACTTCTGTATGCAGGACTCTTCATCTGACATTCCACTAATGAAGGGGAAAAGTTTTATTTTTTAAAAATATTTTTAAAAAGTTGACACACTCCAAACAGCCTCTAAGATCAAGCATTAGAGAATTTCATGAAAGGCCTAAAAACATCTAACCTACAGCTGCATACATCTGGTTTTACCTGAAACAATTACGGATGATCCTGGGTCGATAATTCCACTGTTTGGCCTCACACAGTATCGACGAGGCGCTGTGGTCTTCACTTTGAAGCATACTTTTCTATCTGATGGATTTCGTAGTTTAAGATTTGTAGTTACTACATCTGTAAAGGGACCTGAAAAAAGCCATTTTTTTTTTTTAATATGCGTGTACCTCCGGAAAAGAAATATGTTTATACTGTACAAATTATACTTAAAATATAACTTCATGGTAACAAACTTCTAAAAGTGGGTTAAATTACACATCCATTAAGCAAATTGACTATTATATGCAAAGCACACCCTATCATCTTATTTATAGTAATATACATTACAGCGATGAACAAATACTCATAAATAGTACGACAGAGTCAAGCTGCTGGCACAAAGTTTCATGTACACGTATGTTAATTTTACCAAATCATTCTTAACATTTTAACACCTAGAAGGTAACAGTCATACACAGAAGTAAATTTTGCTGAATTTTACTTTAGGCATAGAAGCAACCTAAACTTTGGAGCCCTTTCAAATGTTTAAAGAAATTGAATTGATATTGAAAACATACTTCTTGCTCTAAAGACTTGCACTTCTGATTTCCCATAGACTTGACAGAAACAGACATTAACCTCATCTTTTAAACTCAAAACAGGCATGAGAAATGATACTCTGTTAATGCATATAAGCTAGCTGAGCCACAGAAAAGAAGCTGTAGTCGCCATATTTACATATTCAACACAGTGTATTGTCTAAAATATATTTACATAAAACATCAGGACAGGAATTGCCTCTAAGACTGTATCAAACAAGATGCATAATATCAGTGTCAAGCTGCAAAAGCACATCTTCCAACACAGATCACCCTCCCTGTGATGCCATACAGCATCAACACGAAAAGCAAGTAAGGTTCACAGTGGTTGGAGCCATGTTAACCTCCTTAATGCTTGTGTCATCTGAAAGCCACGCACTAAAAGAACATGGCATTTATTCAATAATATTTCATGTGTACCTTAACTTTTAAGAATCTTCTTAATTGTTCTTTTTAAACTTAAGTCACTGATTTGAGAATTCCCTTAGTTCTATTATCACCACAAAATAATTTTCAGCAATACTGAAAACATGACAGCTACTTTTCCACTTAAAAAAGCAAAAAATATAAAGAAAGTAAACCTTAAACTGCATTAAAAATATACACTATATGAATAAGTAGTAAGGTATAAAAAAAACCCACTAACTGCATGAGACAAAGGAAGTAAATTCTTTTTCAAATACCTTATTCCACAGAGGTGTCCCAACTACTCTGAAGGAAATAGTACTGGCCACTAACAAACCTGCTGCCTCACTAGAGGGCTCACCACCTGACTAGTGCCTTCAGTTCCATAATTCCCATTCAAAATCCTTGGTTTTGAGACTGCACTAAACAGTCTTGACACAAAACACTGATACATAAAGCAATTAAGGACTAAAACAGGAACTCCTTAGGAACCAGAATACCAGGATGTAGATTAAGATATATATGAGCTAGGTTTACATTCAACTAGGCTTTTTTGAGAAAATAGGAACTGGCATTACTTGGCTGAAACTAATCCAGCTAATACAGTGGACGAAATAGTCACCCTCTCAGACCAAGCAATTCGGCAGAGCCCCCTAGAGGAAGGTTTACAAACTGCTTCAAAGTTTATTTCCACTTGCTTCTCCATGACTCTTGGAGGATCCAGTTGCATTTACTTCGAATGTGATCCAAAAATAATTCCCATCACCCATACCACAAGCTGACTAAAATCAGGCAGCTGAATACCCCTCTAAATCTAAGACTGGTGATATAATCAGAAAAGATCAAACTTTTTTTTTTTTTTCAGGCTACACAAACATTTTTGAGGAAGTTATTCTGGGATTTTTACTAACAGTCACCTAGGTGTTTATGCCTAGTAACATGTTACTCTCAAAGTGCATAATAATGAGATAGGACTCAAGATACTCTTCAAGTCATTCTGATATCTACTGCTAGTTCTAACACCACAGATAATTAAAATTAAAAAAAAAAAGAAACCAAAAACATAACAAAACACCACTCTGCTTTTGTTCCCCAGGTACATGAATGTAGTAACCTCCTTTGCATTTCCTGGATACTTTACAAAAAAAGAGCCTTTAGCTCAGGAAGACTTTTTAGTATCAGACATTTCTTCCAGATTGGACTGAAAACTTCCTCGAGGTGTTGACCACCCTTATGACAGCTTTATCTTCCACCTGCTTTTGAAAAGCTTCAAAAATAAAAAAAACAGCTGTACAGATCCTCTTGAGACTTGCAACCATCAGATTTAGCAAACAGCTGCTAACAAACTGGTGCACAAAAGGACAAGATGACTAAAATTTCCCTTTTGCTATTCCTGCAGAACCCAGCTATTTTGGTTGTGGCATACTGACAGACAGACGGGAACATACACAAGGAGAGTAAATCAGAAAAAAATATGTATTGCCGTTCCGAGAAGGTGCACCATCTAAATTAGCATGATATAGCCTTCAAAAAAGAAACCATGAAATACTAGAAGAGGATTTTGGAGATCCCACTCACACAAACATAAATACTGCTACTTGGGGGAGAGGGGAAACAAAGTACAAGCTGGCATTAACAGCATGAGTGTAAAAGGCTGAATCATAACCGTTTCTTGAGAAAAACAAGAGAAATAGAGGGGAGAGGGAGCACCAGGAAGAAGAAATGATTTAGGCCATACCATACAGACTGCATCTGAATAAGTTAAAAAACAAAGATACATACAGATATTCTGCACATGCACGAAGACAGACAAATGCACACCAACTTCATCTCAGAAAACATACAGCTACACTAGGACAGCAAAAAAAAACTAGGACTCCCAAAAAAAAACCATCTCACCCTCCTCCTTGCATTACATACAAGCCAAAGTTGGTTTTCATTTGAGCACTTAAACTTCAGATAGGCTCACGTCTAACAGTACTTGCCACACAAAATACCACATGAATACTCATATATTACCATTTGCCCAATAATTCCATTGTATACTGCTTAAGACTATCTTTTATTTTATACTTGTACAACTTAAGAAAATGGACCTGCAACTAGGGTTTTCAGAAACTGTAGCAACTTAACCAATACAATCCTCAAGCTATACTGATATAACAATGATGTCTAATGACAAGAGACCACCATTTTATAAACCTGTCACTTCAATCTAATAACCTTTAGGAATCAAGAGTTACTTTAAAGGGGATGGGGAATTCAGCAACTCACTTGGTAGTGTAAATTCAAGACACTAATTACCACATCCTCCTAGAATAAAAGATGCAAGACTGCCAGGTTATCCCAACTGGTTTTAATAAATATCCTGGCTTGCATCAGAAATGGTGTGGCCGGCAGGACCAGGAAAGTGATTGTCTGCCTGTATTCAGCAGTGGTGAGGCTACAGCTCGAACACTGTGTTCAGTTTTGGGTTGGGCCCCTCACTACAAGAAAGACATTAAGGTGCTCAAACATGTCTAAAAATGGGCAACAAAGCTGGTGAAGAGTCTAGTGAACAAGTCTTATGAGGAGCAGCTGAAGGAACTGGTGGTGTTTAGCCTGGAAAAAAACTGAGAGGAGACCTTATCACTCTCTAGAACTACTTAAAAAGAGGTTGTAGTGAGGTGAGGGTTGGTCTCTTCTCCAAAGTAACAAGCAACAATGGGAAACAGCCTCAAAGTTGCACCAAGGAAGGTTTAGAATGGATATTAGGAAAAATTTCTTCACCAAAAAGGTTGTCAAGCACTGGAACAGTGCTTGGAACAGTGAAGTAAACCGTGTAATCTCCATCCCTAGAGATATTTAAAAGCCATGTAGATGTTGAACTTAGAGACACAGCTTAGTGGAAGACATGGCTGTGCTGGGTTAATGGTTGGACCTGATGATCTAAAACATCTTTTCAAACCTAAACTATCTATATTCTACAAATGGAGCAGTGACAATCCATGCTGAATTTTTTCCTGTCTTTTTTACTTACAAGGGAGTAGTGACAAAAGGAATGACAGATACCTACCTAATCACACTCAGAAATACTAACAATCTCCAAAAACATTATGTACTGAATTTCTATTCCAGTGATCTTACAGTGCAGCCACCAAAACATTAATGCCAGGGCTACCTCTGGCAACTATCCATCTTGGACTACAGCAACCAGTGGGCAGAAGAAATGACACAGACTCTGCAGAGCCAGTTTCCACTGCTGAAACATGATTCCAGGTTTTCTAGCCTGCCACAATCTTGACAGTCATACTGTTGTAAAACCAAAACATATGGGATCTATACTGAGATCTTTTTTATCAATGTTGTCATTTTTTCTTCAAATTCCAGTCTCTCTCAGTTCCGCTGCTCCATAAGTCATCCGTCTACTACCTGGGATGGTCAAACATAAGGGAAAAAATAATGTGACTATGCCTTTCTAGAGTGGGAAGGAAGAGCTTAGAGAAACCTCCTCAGCCTGTGGAACCTCCAAGGCGAGAGATCACTGTCAGTATCTCTAGTTGTTGGTAGTACAGCATGCATGTAATGGACTTTGGAGAAGCAGACAGGTTTGGTTATCAAGCAGTTCCCTTTAAACTGAGTAAGGCTGTACACATAGAGACTGTTATGGACTATCATCTCTACCCAAAATTGGATAAGAAATTACAATTTTATTAAATGAAAAAATCTTTGATAACTGAAAGGCGGGTAACTTGCAGAGTTGTACAAAAATGAACACACATATTAAACAAAATCAACAGCCTTTTATATTAAACAGCTTAAGTGTTAAGTATACTGTCCTCTTCAATTTAAGATATTCAACTGTAGCAGTTATAAAAGCTAATACCTTAGCTGACTCTGACAGAACGTGCTCTATTTCATGCACAGAACTAAAGTTTATTTAAGCTGTAAACTGGCATATATTCAGCTACATCTAAAAACAATGTGAGTACACATACAAAACTACAGACTGGAAAAGGAACTCAAAGTGTGTAAGTTTATAAGCTACAGTGTAACTTCAAAGCATATAACCCTAATAGTTTTTCAGTGTGATGATGTTTTTTTCACAACTGCTTTATCACCTTTGAAATGTCAACAGCACTTGAAACACACAGAACACTTCGAGGCATCTTTACCAGTCTCAGGCAGGGTAGGTTTCTTTCAGTGCACAAGAGTCAGGTTAGGCAGGAAAAGAAAAATCATTTACTGCATTTGACAACTTCAGCGCTAATGAATGAGAAAGGAGATAAAAAGTCAGCAAGATAAAAAACTAGTAGTGATACTATAAAACCAGCAAGACAAATCTTGAGAATAAGTTAACTGACTTTTATTAGAGACTTGGCAGAAACAGAGTAAGATCATCAACTCATTCTGCCAGAATTAGAAGCAGTAAGAAATAAAGAAAAGGCAAAATTAACATAGTTCTATGTAATCTACATTCATATGATTTAATAATAAGTTTTTAATTAGGCCAAAACTTGTTAGTTTTTTCTTTCCTATTATTTCACAGAGTCACTGAGGCTGGAAGAGATCTCTGAAGGTCATCTGGGCCAAATCCCCCGGTTCAAGCAGGGCCACCCAGAACGAGTTGCCCAGGATTGTGTCCAAATGGCTTCTGAATATCCCCAAGACGGTAAACTCCATGATCTTCCTGGGCAACCTGTGAGAGTGCTTGGTCATCTTCCCAGTGAAAAAGCATTTTCTGATGTTCTGAGGGAACCTCCTGTGTTTCTGTTTGTACCTATTGCCTGTGGTTCCATCACCAGGCATCACTGAAAGGAGCCTGGCTCTGTCCTCTTTGTACCCTCCCTTCAGGTATTTGTACATACTGATAACGATTCCCCTGAGCCTTCTCTTTTCCAGGCTGAGCAGCCTCAGCAATCTCAGCCTTTTCCACCATCTTTGTGGCCTATTATTGGACTCTCTCCTGTACATCCCTATCTCTCTTGTAGCTGGCAGAATAGAACTGGACTCAGTACTCCAGTAAAGGCCTCATCAGTGCTGAGTGGAGGGTGCAGGATCACTTCCTTCAACCTGCAGGCAACACTTTTCTTAATGTAGCCCAGGATACCATTGGTCCTCTTTGCTGCAAGGGCACACTGGTGGTTCATGGACAACTTGATGTCCACCAGGGCCTTTTCTGCAAAGCTGCTTTCCATCTACCCAGACCTCAGCCTGTACTGGTACCTGGGGGGTTGTTCCTCCCCAAGTGCAGGACTTTGCATCTCTTCCTGAACTTCACAAGGCTCCTGGTAGCCAGCTCTCTTGGCACTTATGCATTACACCAGGGCACATGGACTTAGTTATGTCCAAGTTTACCTAGGCATTCCCTGACCTTCATCACCAAGGGTACTGAAGGAAAGATGTCTAAAAATGAAAGACCATCTTGAGTGTCAGATACAACAACTAATCTTAGAATATACATAAAGCACTTAATTGCTCCAAATAGAATTTTATAGTACTTTCTGAAAAACACACAGGTGATGTAGCCGACAAAAGAAAGCATGAGGAATGCTTATTTCCATAAATTAGCTTTAAGAAATTAATATTCAGATCTCTGTGAAAACAATGTGAAAAAAAATCCATGACATGCATTGCTAACGAACATCATTCCATCCTCATGAAATATCAAAACCATGACCATTCAAATACATTCTCCAATGGGAAGAAAAATTTTTACTATAACTAAACACCTATGTTAAAATCGTTAGTGGTCCATGAAGCATAACAGCTTAGGTTCCACGGATTAATACGTCTAAATTATAGGTATGAATGGTCAGGAATAATCAGTGGATAAAGGTGCAAGGTTAATAATATCTACAAATAACCATGGCACTCAGGTAGCTATCCATATATTAGAGCAAAAATACACAATCTTTCAGTTCTTATTCTACCCCAGAACTTGAAAATTAGTTATTAGTTTTATCATCAACCTGCACATGAACGTCAGAATGCAAAAAATGCTTTATAAGAAAGCTGACACACCTCAATGTTCTCTGCTCCTGATGGCTGATTTTGTAGGCTAGCACTGTTTACCATGTAACACCAGATGTTTACCTAAGCTCCCTACAATGACATGCTGTCAACATCCATGCTGATGATATATCTGTCAAAGAATTTTCCTTCCCGAGATGCTGAGACAATGCCGATTTTTTAATCCTAAAAGAGCTCATCTCTTTCAAAGGGGCAAGTAGAATCTATATATATACACCTATATAGCTTACTAGACATGGTTGTGCAGAGAGATGCTTATATGCATGCTTTAGTGAGGGCTGTTGTAAGAGAAATGGGAATTCAAACCTTTTGCCTGCAATTCTGATAGAGAAAAGACAAGAACACAATACAGTGGTATTGCAAAGTAGACAAAATAAGCAATTTTTTCTTACATTTTCTTCCCAGATCAAAATTTTGTATTCACCTCATTTTGTTAGTAACAAAAACAGACATTAAAAATGCAATAAGCATCTATCTCAAGGGTACAGCCTCAAAACATTACCATGAATTCTGGTAAAGAGAACATTATCTGCTTTAAAGATTATATTAGGTGCAAACTGAAAGGAGATTGTCCCACATTTAATATTAAATATGAACAAGAGTTTCTTTAGCCTGAAGAACAACAAAAAACACTGTTAATAAGATAGTATAACTTCAAAGGTATTAATGCTTGTATTTAGCTTAAGCTTTAAAACCCAGCAGTCTGAATCCAAATCAGTCATATATGTCTACTCTTGATATCTTCCCTAGTGAAAAAAAATGTAATTTCACAAAAGAGCTGTCACATTACTAACACAGACATGTTTGTTACTTAAACTTAACATCCACATTATTGCGAGTTCCTTATTTGTCACTTAGCTTTACTTGGTCACATTGTTATTCTTGTCAAATACACATTAAGAATATAATAAAAATTGGTAGTTCTTATATCTACTAGGATAAAATCTTAAGAATCTAAGGATAAAGTATTTTTCATCCCAAAGCAGTCTCACCATTGAAATAGTAAGTGTAGTAGAAATATGTTACTACTGCTAAACACGAACATTTAAACCAGTAAATTATCCCCAAAGTCCTGACGCAAGCAATCTTTCAGTACAGACACAATATGAAGGGCTGTGTTATAAACCCCTCCAGCTGGAGCAACTATTTTCTTTACTTGCATAAGGTAGGATAACTAATGAATTTGATAATTATAGAGGCCCTCTGATTTCAAAGAACACTAGCAACCTGAACAGAACTAAATAAACAAGTAACTTTTCCCTTTCTCATTTTCATCTTGCTTTGTATTTGAACCTGAATTAGCTTCCAAAATGTTTCAGCATTGCTGAAAAGCCCCAGATCTGCTGTTTAAAATATTCAAATACTCAGTAGCTTCAAATAGATACGCATTCTCAAATACAAAATTTCCAATTGGATACCCCTCTCTGATCTGAACTGCAACATACAAAATACTCTTCAATCTCCCTAGCAGTAATCAGAACACTTGTAATCATCGCAGATGACAGCAGTAGTGGCACACAGAACATCAGTCTTTCCCAAAAGCTGTTACCTAGCTCTTTTCTCAGTGTGCTCCAAGAACTGAACATCAGAAGCCAGAGACAAACATTAAACAGAACACTACAGCTCTTGTGGTTTTCACCAGTATCCTTGCAAGTAGTATCCCAAGAGTATAACAAAGTAACTTCAAAGACCTTCACACCTCTCCTAGAGATCCTGAAAGGTCTCTTTTAAAAAAACAAAGAAACAAAAAAACAAACACACTCAACTTTTCCAGGTGTTTGACCATTAGAAGGTGTCCAAACTCAGCACCTAACACAGAGCTTGATCTAAACAGGCCTGTATATTAGAAATTCAAATTTCCTACAGATAAGTCTAGCTAATACTGTACTACTTCCCAAGGACATGTATACTTCAGCTTCAGAGTGACTTTTCATTCTCTAGAAGTACAGACCACAGGTCTCTGAAAGCCAATTATAGCATATCTCACAGTCACCCAGGGAAACAAATAACTGCTTCAAATAAAAGTTGCATTCACAGGCTTGTCACGCAGGAAAACAAACTCCAACCCCTTATTACCTTCACATCACAGTTTTGAGCTGTGCTATACACTGAGGTGCTGGAGAGGACCCAGAGAGGGGCTACCAAGCTAGTAAAGGATTCATAGCACGTCTCATATGAGGAACAGCTGAGGGATCTGGGGCTGTGTGGCCTGGAGAAAAGAAGGCTCAGGGGACACCTCATCACCCTCTACAACTACCTGAAAGGAAGTTTTAGCAAAGCAGGTGTCGGTCCGTTCTCCCTAGTAACAAGCAATAGGACAAGAGGAGACAGCCTCAGGTTGCACCAGGGGAGGTTCAGGGTGGATATAAGGAGGAATTTCTTTACTGAAAAGGCTGTCAGGCATTGGAACGGGCTGCCCAGGGAGGTGGTGGAGCCATTGTCCCTGGAGGTGTTTAAGAGATGGTTGTATGTTGTACTTAGGGAACTGGTCTAGTGGTTGATAGGGCTGGGACAAGGGTTGGACTCAATCTTAAAGGTCTCTTCCAGCCAAAACTATCCTATGATTCTATAATGTAGCCATGCTTCCCAGGACCAGTCAGGTTAGAACTTCTATAGAATTCTATAATTCTAACTTAAGCTGCAACATGGAACATGGCTAGTAGCCATCCAAATTAAAAAACAGTCTTTACCTTCACTGGGTTTACTAGAATTAGTGGTCGTATTAACATTAAACTATTAATATGTTAAATCAACATCGTACTCCTATAAACTGTAATTACTAAGTTTACTTCACATATGAAGCAGTTACTTCTATGTATATGACTTTTAAATTTAGTAGTATCCCTTCTTACAAAGGGAAAAAAAACATTAAATGTATACCTCAGTGAAGCTATTCTAACGTCTTGGAATGTAACATGACATACTAGCTTGTAGCTAAAGTACATAATTAGAGACCACCATTGTTCCACTAAACTTTCAAGAACATTCTAAACTCATGACCTAGGAAAAGCCTTCTAAAGTTCACATGAAATAAATCATTTTGTAAGATGGTATCTGATGTATTTAAAACTATTTTCGCTCACATAATTTTTAGATGGTTAGTTCTGACTGACATGATTCAGGTCTGAAATTCTGCTAGTTTCTAATGATCTAAATACACTCATAGCCACCTGATGCCAATTCATTTTTGTATCAATCCTACCCTTTAGCCTATATAGCTTTTCTTTTCCCCAGTGCTTACCTCTTCTACTATATTTATAGATAGCAATCAGATCCCCTTTCAGTCTTCATTTTGCTAAGATAAACCAGCCAGGCTATTCTACTTCATTTATGTTAATAACTTCTTTGCACCGTTCCTGTTTGGGTTCATTTTTTCTGACAAGGTGTTTGCCAGAGATGCATGCAGATAAAGCTTCATCTCAATGTCATAAACCTTGACATTAGTACTTCCCTCACTTCAAAATTACAGTCCCGTATTTGCCCCATTTCATGACTCATCACACTTGCAATAAACCTGTGACTATCTAGTTTTACTTCTTTATCACTTCCAACTACAACAGTAAAACTGCAATTCTATTATTGGCATATATCAAATGCATTATATTATTTTTTTTTATTCGTCACATCACTTAACTTTGCATTACCAATGAGTTCTACCAGCACAGGCCCACCATACCAAGGTCATTATGACACTAAACCAAGTGCATATGCAACACTTATCCATCCTTTAAAAACGTGCTTGATAAGCTTCCAATAGCCCAACAGCTGTGCTGTAGTTCATTTTATAGCTTCTCCACCTTATGTTCTTCCACTAAGCCTTTACTTGCAACTCAATTATTTTCACAGACACCTCTGTATCAAATAATCAAAATCAAGATCACAGAACAGACACTCCTGAAATACATGTCAAAACACATGGAAGACAGGGATTTAATCAGAGACAGACAACATGGTTTCACCATGGGAAAACTATGCTTGACCAATACAGTGGCCTTCAACAAAGGAACTGAGGAGTCGAAAAAGGAAGAACTACAGATGTCATCCACCTGGACTTCTGTAAAGCCAACTATCTTACCTCTAAATTGGAGAGATATACATTTGACAAATGGACCGTTAAGTGGATAATTAGTTGGCTGAGTGGTCATGCCCAACGAGTTACAGTAAATGCCTCAACCTCCAAATGGAAACCAGTCACCAGTGGTGTCTCACAAGGATCTGTGCTGGGGTCAATGTTACTCAAAGTCTTTATCAACCACTAGTGGGATCAAGTGCACCCTCAGCAAATTTGCAGATGATGCCAAGCTGAGTGGTGATGTTCATTTGTTTGAGGAAAGGGATGCCATTCAGAGGGACTTTAACAGGCATGAGAGGTGGGCCCATGCAAACTTCATGAGGTTCAACAAGGCCAAGTGCAAGGTCCTGCACCTGTGTCAGGGCAATCTCATTACCAGTACAGACTGGGGGACAAACGGATTGAGAGGACCCCTGTGGAGAAGGACTTTGGTGTTGGTGGAAGAAAAATTGACAATGAGCTGGCACAATGAGCACTTGCAAACCAGAAAGCAAATTGTTTCCTGGGCTGCATAAATAGAAGCATGGGCAGCAGGCTGAGGGAGGTGACTCTCCCCCTCTACTCTGCTGTCATAAGAGACTCTACCTGGAGTATTGCATCCAACTTTGGGACCCCAGTACAAGACAGAGATGGATTTGTTAAAGTGGGGTTCAGAGGAGGACCACAAAAATAATTAGAGGGCTGGAACACCTCTCCTGTGAAGAAAGACGAGACAATTGGGATTGTTCAGGCTATAGAAGAGAAGGCTCTGGGAAGATCTTATTGTGGTCTTTCAATATAAGAAGGGGGTCTGTAACAGAGAGACTCTTTACCGGGAGTGGTAGCAACAGGACAAGGGGCAACAAAGTTAAACTCAAAGAGTGTAGGTTTAGACTGAACATAAAGAAGAAACTTTTTATGATGAGGGTAGTGAGACACAGAAGTTGCAGAGGCTGCATCCCTGGAGGCATTCAAGGCCAGGTCAGTTGGAGCTCTAAGCAACCTGATCTAATGAAACACGTCCTTGCCCATAGGAGTTGGACTAGACGACTTTTAAAGGTCTCCTGCAACCCAAACTATTCTATGATTGTATGAAATAATACGATGACATCCAGTAAATCCAGTGGTAAGATCCTATTTTGTCTGGGCAATGTACAGAAGAGATGAAAAAATAAACACAGAAAGAGGTCTCAGATCAGACTGGCACATTCTACCTAGGACACTCATGCTGCATCTTATTCCACATTCCATATAGTCCCATGTTTTTCATTATCTTTTCTCTAAGGCTTTGCATAGTATCGAGGTCAGCCCTATTCAAGCATTGACGTGTCAAATTAAGAATTACTCCAAGTGAGACTACACTTTGAAAAACACAGGAGAGAAAAATTCTTGTGTGATTATCTTTCTAAAATTCAGGTAAACAATATTGCTTTGTTTTCTTCCCTATTCATCTCATTAAGAAACAAACAACCGAAGTCCTACACTTGGATAATATTTAGCAAACGACCTTAATGCTCAAGACCTTTTTCATATAGAAATAAATTCCTAGTGTTTCTTTTCATTTACAGAATCATGTATTTCTACTATTAACCACAAAACGAAATATGATATCTACATTGACAAGTAATTTACAAGGCAACAAAACAACTGTTTATAATACCAAAAAAGAAAACCCCCAGCTAAAAGACAAGAGAAGCTTAAAGAGGTCAAGTTCATTATGCACCAGATAAAAGCCCAACTACTTTAAGGAAAATAAAGTCACTAAAATTCTAACTTGTGTTTCTGCATTTTTATTTTCAACAATACTACATCAGAAATTATCTTAATAGTCACTTTGCTGATTTTTTTTTTCTTTCAAAATGAAGTTGACTTATACAAACTTACCTGACTTATCTGACAATAAAACCCTTGCAGTTTGACAACTTTCACATTGGAGAATGTTATACTTATCTAATTAGTGAGTGATTTTTTTTTCCACTTTTGACACAGCAATTTCTCTCCAGTAACTCTTTCCAACTTGAATTTATAGCTTGTAAGCTGAGCATGTAATAACCCTTTAATGACTGATGGTCATAAAGATCTTGTTAACAAACTTCTCCCAAAGACAAAGTGGTCAGAAAGTAAAGCACCTTCAAAAACCACAGTCAAGTCAGAACAGAAACAATTTATAATACCACAATGGAGAGCTGGTGCACTAAATATTCAGACCTATTAAGTGATGCATAAAACAGATCCTCTTGTTCATCCTAAGTCTCTACTTTTCAACTTGGCCTTGAACAATGAGTCTTCATGTAGAGTGTTCATGTATAGTACAGTCTTTTTTACAATGTTAATATTGGTGTATTAGAGTGACGTAGAACACTTGCTTAGACCATCAAACAAGCAGGATGAGTAGGCATTTCATACATATTACAACATAAAAGTGAAGCTTTTATACCAGTGACTACACTAGAGGTACAAGGTGGTAAGGCTTGGGTAGTGTTTCCCTGTTGAACAATGATGCAATATTAAGTAAAACACAGTTCTATAAATTGCAGGTAAAGAATAAAACTTCCAAATCTTCACTGCCTTATACTTCTATCATGACAGGAAAACCCTGTGTTATTGAATCTCAAAACAAACTGCAAGCTAGACCTGCCAAAATATAATCTAACACCTAGAATACACCTGAATTCACAGATAACACAACTCCAATTTTATTAGTTTTCAATGCAGTCTGACAATTTGGTAGAGACATACATATTATTGGAATATCACATCATAAGCAATACTTGGTAAAAAAATTATCTTCCTTTCTCTTCCTCAACATATTTCCACAAATAATTTTGCATTTCCATTTTCCATTAATATCTACCATTTAAAACGGATATAGAGTATATAGATATAGAGGAAGAGTAAGGATTACAGTAATCTTTCTTGAATTACAATTTTTTTTAAAGTAATCAAACCAAACTTGAGTCATTCTTTGGGATGTTCAGTCTTTGTCATTACACAATAAATGTTAACTTAAATGGAACCATTTCCCAGGATCAAAAAGCGAGAGTTGTGTTAGCAATCACAAACAGTTTTTCCCCTCTGCAATCCCATTGTTTAGTTTCAAAAATGCTCTACAATGTAGATTTCAGAAAACTGACATCACAAGTGCCTTAGTTTTCTTCACCTTATCTTAAAAAGCTGGAATATCACAAATTTGACAATACTTTGAATAAGGTGAAAACAGGTACAAAATTTGAGACAATCGAGACACAGAAATAAGGCAGTAGGATCATACTTGAGGCCTTCAAACCTTGTCTACACTAAAGGATATCCTGGGCCAACTCTGGCAACAGATCGTTAAGGATGGGATGAATTTAATGATGAGCTATTTTTACCTTTAAATTCACCCTTCTCAATTTGCAGCAACACATAACCTATGGCTTTCAATATTACCAACAGCAGTGTAATCATTACAAAATAATCTACAGCAATGTTTTTGTATTATTTAAAAGGTCATTGAAATCTGTATTTCAGAATGAGCTGTAATACTTAGTGAAGTGCTCTCCACTTCACCTGGAAAGGGTCATTTGTACAGATACCAGCTGATAAGCTATTTTATGCACCAACCATGCCAGATTATGAATCAGAAATTAATAATAATAACCAGAAATTAATCATGTCACAGTGGTCTCTCCCTGTAATTCAAACCATCGAAGACAAAATTTATTGCATACAAACATGCTTAAAAGTTTATTTTAGTCTGCTTATTTTCTGACTTATTTCTAAACACAAGGTAATAATAAAACAACAAAAAAAGGAAAAGTGTGCCTAATTATTCTGAGATAGTTACAAAGTTGACATAAGTGGATTTCACATGCTTGCAAGCAAGAACTTCAATAAAGGATGTCAATTCAGAATATTCAGACATTTTAATGATATCACATAAAATTAAAACTCCAAATGCTATCTACTGATCTTCCAAGGCTCATCAAATCAACTAGTGTTGATTTTCAATTAGATGTTGCAGAACCATGTCTTATGACTGATTTAAAGACCCAGGGAAGCTTTTTTAAAAGGGCCATCATCTGACATCAAGTTAAATACATGGTATTTACAATTGCAGAAATGTTTTCCCTGACTTAAGGAAGACGAGTTTCCATTAAAATGCTAGATATCTTTACACTGAAAACTTCAATGCTACTATTTAACAACACACTGTTTATAACTTTTTTTATTTACTCATAAGGAACCAATTCCAAGTTACCACAATTTTCCTGAACTAGAGATATTGACAATGGTTATATGCATGAGTCAGAATAAAGACCACAGTAAGAAGCAGATGTTCCACCTTCCAAATTAGTTGCTTTGCAGCATCTTGTGTTTCAATTCTTCCAGTCCATTCCTAAACAAACCCAAACAACTCCCAATTTGAGAAGCTAAACAAAATACATTAGACTGATACAGAAGAAAGCTAACCTGTAGGATAGGAATGAAGACCTGGATACAAGAATCATGAGATTTTATGTGCTCCATATGATAGTCTCCAAAAGCTAATTTCATGATGTAGCAACTGCTTCTTAGTTTCATCATTTTTAAACGCAATTTGTCCCCTTCATACATTTACACAGCACTCTAAAATGTACTTCTTTGGTTTGTGGTTTTCTTTGTGCATTCCAAATGGTTCCAGAACCCAAACAAACTCAGCTATGATAGAAGCAAAGGGAATTAACCATGATCTAAAACACTACTAATGGCCGAAATTTCTAGGAATGCAAAGTACTATAAAAAATCAAAATTATAATCTTTTGATTGCTAAGGGAAATATGTAATGTGTTAGCTACCATGTGATGTGACATGTTCTTCAGGCCTCTCCCTGAATTGTGTGGAATAAAATTCAATATAAATGTATTATAGATCTTAAGTTTTGCTGATGAGTAAAGTAGATTTAAAAAAGACAGTTTCATCAGACGATGATGAATCTAAAACCATGACAAAACCTCCTGAAGACAAGTTCTATGTTCTTCTAATTTAAATCATTGTTTGCATAAGGGCATACTAACACATTTCACTGTTATCCTAAAGCTCCTGATGCAAGACAACCAATACAACTATATGTCCACTTCAGATGTTTAAACTGGACATCAACAGTATAACATCAATAATAATAACTACATAATTGTCCCAGCAAAATAACTTCAGATAATCAGCTACATGGATTTTTTTTTAAACAAAGTTGTATGATTTTCCTACACTGTTACACTTGAGTCTGATATTCTCTTACTAACCAATTACTTTAAGCACATAACAGTCAGAATTCCTTTCCATGGATATTGTATTCTTCAATGCAGTACTCTAGAAACAAACTTTATAGAGTTTGCACTGTAAACAGAGACTTAACAGAGACTGC
This sequence comes from Colius striatus, assembly GCF_028858725.1. NCBI lineage: Eukaryota > Metazoa > Chordata > Aves > Coliiformes > Coliidae > Colius > Colius striatus. The sequence continues at coordinate 43,273,568 of NC_084762.1, forward strand.
ACTGGATGCTCTCTCAATAGACAGTTCTTTCTATAGCATATTGCTCTTATAATATAGTAATTGGGAGCGCTTTCCATGGAGTATTAAGACTGCAACCTCATTATGCTTAAGATTTGGCTTTCACTTAGTCTGCAACACAGACATTTTTCTAGTGTATGCATTAGCCTGAAAGCAAAGTTTACGACTAAAGAACATGCATTTCATGCTCTAAGTACATAAACACACAGAACAATACAGATCACTGATTGGCAATGGCTCCATATAGACATGACTGCTAATCTACTATTTATTCCATATCACCTGAATCAACATTTTGTTTCATATCACATTGATAAAAATCACATTCTATTTGTTTCATATCGATCACAGAATGGTAGGGGTTGGAAGGGACGTTTAGAGATCATCTAGTCAGACCCCCCTACTAAAGCAGGTAAATACATATGGCTTACTTCCAGCTTGAAGACAAATCATTTGACTTTGAATTAAAAACAGTAGGTTTTCATTTTTAATTATTTATTTTTTAATCCTGCATTTTCCTTCAACCTGTTCTTGCACTAAGAGTACAATATATTGAAATCTGAGTGCAGCCAGACCTGGCAACATTTTTAAAAAAAACAAAGTGCAAAAGGTAAGTTCTCACTATGTTTTTGACCCAATGTGCCATTTAGAAATTTTTAAAATGAAGCTATTGAGAAATTAATGCATGATGTGACAGATTTGGGGATTTAACTGACTTGATGGATCAATAAAACAAGTCTGGTTTGTTAAAAATCTCTTTAATAAATCAGACTCAAGCTATATTTCTAAAAGCCAGGCTTTGGGGGAATACAGTGTTCTTCTCTAATGTAAACATTAACTTGTTCTAGTTGTCCATTTAAAGAATTTTACAGCCACATAAATTCCATCCTATCCCTCTAAAACAATGAAAAATGAGTTTACTAAAAAAGGAAAAGAAAACAGAAATATTTATCGGATTAGGCAAGTACATGTGCTGACACTAGTCACAAAATTTAAAATGTAAATTCAAACAACATTAACAGCTTTAAAAAGAAAAAATCTAATATTTCTGACTCTAACCTGAAACATTCTGAGATTTTTCTCAGTGACCCTTATTTGGTATAAAATACAATCACCTGTGAAGATACTACTGAGAACTACTTACTTTATTCTACCATGCATTTCTTTCAGCCCTTACCTTTCAAGGATCACTCATCTTTGGAAGAGTCTTCCTAATTTATTAGAAAAGAGCCCCACACAATAATAGCACTAATTGGAACCTATTTTGACAGAAGCATGTCACGCTGGTCACTGTCATGGGATCAGCACGCAGTACCCAAATACACAGAAACTTCCAAAACGCACACACTCCTTTCCCTGTTTCCCAAGAAAGGAGCGAGCTGCCTGCTCTCACTGTACCGAGATCCTGCCTGACACGACAACCTGGGGGAGAAGGCGGGCGGGTGGGCGGCCGAGTCATTTGCCAGGCCAGCGGACCAGGCTGCACGTCTTCTGCCCGCGTTCCCCGGGAGTGATGATGCAAAACCGCACCATCCCCGACGGGGGTAGCGACAGGTGCTGGGGCCAGGCTCTGACCAGTACCCACAGGCGCTCTGGCAGGGCGCGGCAGGGGTTAAAGGCCAGGGAGGGTAGCCTCGGGAAGCGAGTTTCCTCCCCCCACACTCTGCCGGGTTTCCTCGCACGGCGACAGGGCTTCAGTCGCCGACTTCGGGGCCTCTCCTCCCTGCTACAGCCAGAGGGAGACCTCGTGGAGAGGGACTCGCGGCCGTAGGAATGACAGAAGAGCGACCCTTCCGTTCCCTCCCCGGGCCGGGCCTCGTCCCCGGGCCGGGCTTCCGAAGCGGAGGGGTGACATGGCAGCGGCCACGCCAGCATGCGGAGAGCGGCAGGGGGGCAGGGGGCGGACTGGCGCAGCGGTGGAGGCCGGAGCGGGACGGCAGGGCGGGCGGCGGGCGGGCACCCGCTGGGGCCGCAGACACGCTCTCGAGTCCCTACGGGAGCCCAAGATGGCGGCGGCCGAGCCCGTTCACCGGCTTGACGGTACCCCAGCCTCCCCCACCCCCCGACGGACCCGGGCAGGCAGAGCCTGCCGCCTTGGCCCAGGGAAGAAGAAGAACGAGGTGCCTGGAGGCGGCCTGGCATGGAGGCGAAACGGGACACCCCGCTGGGCTGGGCTGAGCCGAGCTGAGCTGGGCCGGGCCGAGCCGAGCCATCCCGCTGCCCCACTCCCCAGCACCGGGCTCCCCTCACCTTTGAATTTGAGGTCGGTGGGCGGATCGAGCACTAGGATCTGCTCATGCTTTGCCAGAGCCCCGGCGGCCGCCATCTCGCTCGCTCGCTCCGGCGGGAGGAGGGGTGAGGGGAGGAGGAAGAGTGGGAGGGGGGAGGAGGAGGGGCGGGAAGAGGAGGCTGGGCGGCGGCGCCGCTCGCTCACAGCGGACAGAGGGGCGGGCTGGGGTGCAGTGTGTCTCCGCGGTTGCAGGCACTGTAGCTGCACGCGTTACCGCCCTAAACCTCACTCGCCGCCCTCCCTCACTCTCCGTACGACTGGCTCCACGAAGGTGGCGGGGCCCCTGCGCGCATGCGCTTGCGGGCAGTTCGCGCCCTTGTGAGTGAGACCTCGCGGCCTGGCCCTCGCAACTGCTCCGTGCCGGAGCCGCCGGGGCGCGTAGAAGCGGCACAGCCTCCACCCCAGGCATAGACACGCACACGGCCGGTGAACAGGCGGCGGCAGCAGCGGCGCCCGTGCGGCGCTGGCTTGGCGCATCGGGCGGCGGCAGCGACCGTTCGGGCGCAGGGCATGACGGGATATGTAGTCCACACGAGAGGCGGAGAGAGCGCGCCGGCCTGAGGGGAAGCGCGGGAGTCGCTGCCCTCGGGTGGATGGGCTCGACCTTGCCCCGGAGCTGAAGGAGGGCGGGCGAGCGAGAGAGCGAGCCTCAGCAGTGGTGGTGGGTCCCTGAAGGGCAAGCGGGAATGGGAGAGGGATAAATTGGACAAATGGTCTCAAGCTCCCATGGCGCCTGTCGGCTCTCCCTCGGGTCCCAGCTGCTCAGGGCAAGGCTTCAGGCCTTTGGTGCCAGCTCCTGGCTCGGGACGGCTGCAGCCAGGCCTAGGGACACCTCTACCAACCTGTCAAGTTCTTAGGCCTGGCTCTCACACAGTCCTGGAAACAGGCCAGAAACTCTCCTGGAGTAGGAAAATTGCTACTTGCTGAAGGCTTAGAAGTATTTAACAGAGATGTTGAGAAAGATTAAGTTGTTGCAAAACCTGAATGAGAATAAGAGCCATTATTTATTAGTGGGCAGGAACACAAGGTATTTGCCATCCTTGTTGTTTGCACGTTTTGCCTGACAGTGTTTTCATGGTAGGCCTTTTCATTAATACCATACTTTAAAGCAGATGGTGCATCTTGGGGATATTTGAATCCACTGGTAACAAAAAAACAAGAAAAAACAGATGGACAGACAAATCCATCTGAACCTTGATGATTCCTGTGTTCTAAATCTACTTCTGAAGAATCTGGCTGTATTCACATGAGGCTGGACTACAGGTGGTGGAAATGAAGTGAGAAGCATTAGCACATTCATTTTTCTGTGCTTGCAATCTGTTGTAGGTTTCCTAAAAAAAAAACACAGAGGGACAGAATAATCCATTTGAAAAATACACCCAGATAATAAATACACTGAAATAACTTAAATCCTTCACCTTCAAAATCAGGTCATCATAGTAAGACCAGTGGATCACATTGTTTCTTTGGTGATTACATCTGCCTTGGCCTTGATCGTGAATGAAGGGTTTTGAGGCTATTTGGCAGGGAAAACTGAGTAATTCAGGTTCACTCTCCATTTCAGCTGCCTGCCTCTCCTCCAGGCCTGCCACCATCACAGTACTTCAGCACTTTTCTCCACACCTCTCTTGCCAATAGCAAATACTCATATAGCTTTTTATACCTATTGGTTTCAGTAGGCTTCAGCAGGTGGAGTTAGGTAGCACGTATGTGAAAATGTTGCTAGAGGTCTGCAACTACTCTGGCTGCAGTTTTCCTGCTACAGACTTATTTTATGATTAGCATAAAACAACATCTTAAATTACATCCTTTATTTACAGTGCCATGTTTGAAGTTATTGTCTGGTGGTCTGCTGGGCTTTGTTAGCAAAACCAATGTTCCACTCCTTTTATGCATTTTTATCCCTTGGGATCTGGAAAGTAAACTAGAAGGCAGAGTGGTTTTTTTCTGTCCTAGTGTATTTTTTTTTTCTCCTGCTACTAACATGGACATTTATTACTAGCACTCTGTTTCTGTTCATGAATCCACCAAAGTGTAAGCCATAGCGTACTCTTCTCAGAAATGGTAATTCAGTTCCAGAATTATCAGGTGATTACGTACAGAATAACTGGGGCTCAGCTTGAAAAATGTAGAGACATAGGGAACTGCTGCAAAATACTAAAAGCCACAAAAAACGTTCTGTCTTTTCCCCTTTTAATGGGTTTCAAAAAGAATAGTAAAGAGTAAAATTCAAAAGAAGCTTCCTCAATGCAGATTCAGAAATTAGAAATACCTGTTTTCTGATTCTTTTATACATATCTTGTATAAGAAAATCTGAGGAGAACCAGAAGTTAAGATCTGTCCTTGATAATGACAACAGGTCTTACAAGTTTTCCCATGCTCAGCTTTTGGTGGGAGAGGATTATGTTAATTCTTATCACCAAAGGCAATGACCGAGTCCAGCCTCACACTGTGGCTCATGGAGGGAGCATCACAGCATCCCTGAGGCTGGAGGAGACCTCATGAGGGCCGTAGTTCCTTTTCCAAATCCAAGCAGGTCAAAGCTGAATTCAGGCCAAGTTACTGAGGGCTTTGTCCTGTGGGGTCATTAAAACCTCTAGTTTCTCTCCAGCAGAGATTTCACAGCCTCCCCAGGCAAGGCTGGCTCAGCTCTTACCCATCCAGCTTCAATCGGCTTGTTCGGCATTGTAGCAATGGCTAAGTTAGTACATAAACACTGAGTGGGTGGCTTAAGGTTAATGATGTATTAACATGTTAATGGAGCTTTTGTTGTTGTTTCAACACAATGAGTACCTTAATAATGCATATTAATAATCGATGTTTTGTTGCATTTAGTATCATTTCTGATCTAATGCTTTTATTTCATCCAGACTTGTGTAATCTTTTATAGTAAACAACTCCTGTGCTGTTGAGCAGTAATATCTGGCAACCTTCTCCAACATCTGATTAATTTCATTTTAACACCCTGTAGCAAAGTTCAGGAATGAAATCTTCAGTCTGTTGCAGTCGAGAGAACTCTTCTCACTGATCTCAGTGAGATGATGATGTCATTCCAGAAGCGTCTTCAGTATATTCATCACTGCTTGCAAAAGGATAACATTTGCTTAATCTGAGGCCAACGTTTGTCCTCTGTGTTTGCAGATATTAATATTTTTCACGCTGTGAATTCAGTATAATTGTTTTAATATCTCCATCTGGAGATGGTCTGACATTTTTCAAAGTTGCTTGCTATTGGATATTAAATAGTATTCAATACCTGAGAAGCAGCAGAGTGGATTTAGTTTCATGATAGTGTTTTCTGCTGTTTATTATGCACGTAGTTTATTCAGACCCACCAATTATGAACTTGAATAAAACAATATCATGACCTGCTTTTCAATTTCTTGGTGTTATTAAGACTGTCAGGAAAAGCAAGCAAGTGCCACGTTACCTGTCATGTTACGGGGAAAATTCTAGGTCTCATTCAGTGACGTATCTCATGCATCCTGCACTGCTAAGAAAGTCAGAGAATATTGCAAAATGCAAAGGTATAAAGGTAAGAGTGTGTTTTACTCCCTCTTTAAGGAAATTCTTGGCCTTTTTGGTGCTGCTATTTATCTTCTGAGTGCAAAACTGTTCATAAAGCAGGCTCTAGTAGTCATCATTTACTTGACTGCTAATGACTTCCATATATAATTTTAGGCCTGCTTCTTATACTGTAAATCAAGGGTAAAATTGCAGCCCATGCTATTGAAGACTTATGACATTATACAAACATTGCCAAAGATTGGAAAAGTAGAACTTCAAGTTTGTTCAACTACATTGTATTTCTTCACCTAGCGACATTAAGATATAAACATAGAATGTGTGTTGAATAGTCAAGAGGAGAGAAGGCAGTAACATACAATGATATTCTCATAAGTACCTGTAGCATAAAATTTCATGTATTTCTCGTACTTTGAACTCGATTCTCTTCTACTGAACACAAAAATACTCTCAACCATTAAATTAGATAAGAACAATACAAAAAAGTATCCTGTCTTTGTGGTTTAAAGTATTATTTAAAGAACTGAATGAATCCTGAACCAATGTGCTAAAAAACATTAGTCCTTTAAAAAAAGACAAAGTTATTAAGGAAATGGATTTTTAAATACTACTTTTAACAGTTGATTCATACAGTTCATTACAATTCAATATATAAAATATAAAATGAGTGTGTGTGTGTGTGTGTGGTGAAAACATTAACAAGTCTGTCTCTCTGTGACACAGACAGAGATAAGCAAACAAGCATGTGGTCATCCCTGCACAGGCACGAGGACAAAGCTAGCATATACTTTGCCTACCTTCTGCAGAGCTACTCCTCACACATTCTCTTACTCCTCTCTGCCCTGTTGTCTGCCAGATCACCTCCATCTGGTAGCCATGTGCTGCTAAATCCTGTGCCAGCAATATAGGCCAACAAGGCTGATGCATCCCTACCGTCATTTTTGTTCACCTTCTCTGGAACTACTGCAACAGGTTCCGGTCTTTCTTTCTGCACTGGATCCGACGGAGCATAAACAAAGGCAGGGCTGGCACGAGCCAGGCTGCTCCTTACTTACCCCACCTGCTTGCTTTCTTACCTCTGGACACGTTGGCAGTTTTGAGCTGAGCATGCAGGGGCTGTGTAGCAGTTACTTGTTAGCAGGCGCCTGTGCAGGTCAGGGGCTCTGGTGGCTGAACTGCTTCCCTCTGTGTCTGCTCTTTTGAAGGTGTTAATGGAAGCAATGGCTACGTGCTGTGGCCTGGCATTGCTGCCCATACTATGCCGCGGGAGCTGTCTCGTGGAGAGGGTCTGGGAACGCACCTCCCTCTTCCCATCTGGGACTCTGGTGTGATGCTGGCGTGACAAGGGATGCCTTTGGCTGAAGTGACAGCGACCCACGGCCTGAGGTGGCCGGACCCTGGGTGGCAGCTGCTGGAAAAATCATCCCTTGGTCAGGGGTGGTTGTGGAGGGTGTTGCAGGGGAAAGTTTCTCAGCTCTCCTTGGGGCTGCAGCTGGAGCGACGTTTCCTCCCTGGGACCCCCATCCGAAAAAAAAGACGGGGACCTGTTGTAGCAGCTCCAGAGAAGGGCTACAAAAATGACGGTAGGGATGCATCAGCCTTGTCATGAAGGAAGGCTGAGGGATCAGATTTGCCAGCAATTTGAATAACGTGATCTAGTGACAGATATCCCTGCCTCTGGCAGGAGGGTTGGATTGGATGATCTTCAAAGGCCTCTTCCCACCCAAACCGTTGCACCCTTCGGTGACAACACGGTTCTGTGCTGGGGCAGCCGAGTGCACCCTGTCCCTGGCTGTGAGAACGCGGTGGTAGGGACGGCTTCTCCTGGCCTCTCCTGGGAAGCGAGTGCCCGTGTCTTGTTCATAACACATGTGGTTCTCCTACTGCCCTTGGTCAAACGTTGAGCTTAATGAGGGGAAAAAAAAAAAAAAAAAACAAACGGAAAAAAGACGAGGTTTTGACGGCCAAGGGGCTGGCAGTCACCGGACTGCGTCGGGTGACTCTGTACGCACCCAAAAAGGCCGAAAAGGAGAGAAACTAGAGGGTCGCGGGATGCGTAACGACACACAGTCAATGCGAGCGTGTGTTGCCCATCCCGACAAAAACATGGTCAAGAAGCCCCACGCAGAGCAGCCCTGAGCAACTTGTCTCTGCGTGGGCAGCTGGGAGGAGCATCTGCAAGAGCCAGGACTACACAGAGGCATGGGATGCAATGCAGCAGAACTTTAATGATTCAAAAGGGGAAAAGGGGGTTGTGTGAGTGGAGGCCCCAGTGCTGGAGCAGCTTTAGCAGGGGAGGATCCTCCTGCCGCACAGGCCGCTGCCAAAGCCGGAGAGGCCAAAGCCCCCGGAGGAGATGGGCACTCCCTGGCTGCTGAGGATGCTGCCAACGGCGGCGGAGGTGGAGGAGCCCACGGCGGTGTTCTGCGGGAAGGAGCTGAGGATGGGGCCGGGCAGGGTGACCACCACGGGGGAGGGCTGGATGACGACGGTGGAGTCCTGGCACTGCCTGACACAGGGCTCGTTGCAGCTGTTGGCCAGCGGGGTCGGGCCGCAGGGCTGGCACGAGCTGTAGCAGGACATGGCTGCGGGACGGAGGTGACCTGGAGGGAAACAGGGCGGGGTGGGGGGGGAGAAAGAAAGCAGGTGGGGTGAGTAAGGAGCAGCCCGGCAACCCGTCTCGCTGCATCAAAGCCATGAGATGGTGACAAGGGCTGTAGGTGTTGTAGGGAAGCCCACGGGCATCTCCTTCCCCACATTCCAAAAGAGCCCTGCAAAGAGGAACAAAGCCCAGGGAGATTCCTACTGACCCGTAGGTCAGGAGACACCTTCGTGTCACGCCTTCCGCCTCCTTCCCTCTCGCATGACAAGCGGCCCCAAAAGCAAGTGGAGGACCGAGGCGCAGGTGTGTGCTGGGATATGCCACAGGGGGACGAGAGGGAAGAGAAACAGAAGAAGGAGCATAAAGAGCTTCAGACTCACCTTGCTGGCAAGGAGATGGAGGCGAGAGGAGTGGATGAGAGAGTGAGGACAAGGGCCCACTTTTATACCGCTCCTGCACCGCCCCAGGCGCACAGTCACCGCACACGGGCAGTAATTATCCAACAGAGTCACCTGCAAAGCAAAATGCCCGTCCCGATGGCTCAGGTTGTTTTGTGGTTTCCATCACTGCTGCCATTTCATTTCCTCATCTGCGACATGCTTGGTCTGCAATGCAGGCTCCTTTCATGTGCTGGGATGAGAGGCCCCAGGATTTCTCAGGCAGGACTGTATCCGTGCAGGCAGAAGGTGCCTCCAAAGTGATGGCGGGGTCCCATAGAGGCAAGGGATGTTGGCTTGTGAGGGGCCGTTGTTTCCAACTCCCTTTGCAGGAAGAGGCCCAGGTGAGTGCAAGCGGCCTGAGGCCATGCACCCGGGGGAGGCGGTTGGTGTCACGACAAGGCCGCTCTCAACTCCCCTCGGAAGTGGGGGCATCAGGGCGTGCGCCTGGGGACTGGGAGGAAGGCGGTGGGCCTCGTGTCTGCAGGAAGGGGTCGCCGGAGGAGGTGGGGAACGCCTCACTGCGACCCCTTTGCGGGTAATGGAGCAAATGGTCCTGGAAAGCCTTTCAGCGGGTGAAAGGACAAGAGGGTGCCTGTGAACGGCCAGCACGGACTTTTGGAGGGGAAAGCGGTCCTGGTGAGCCTCGTGGCCTTCGTTGCCGATGTGCCTGGCTGCAGAGAGTGATGTAGTGCAGCAAACGGTGTTTGCCCCATCTAACCAAGGCTTGTGGCGCTGCCCGCTCAAAGAATCTTTAGAGACTGACTGAGGAAATCCAGGCTGGGGAAGAGGACTGGCGGGGGGGCTGAAGGGAATGAACAGCCAGGCCTCATCTTCCTGGCCAAAGAGACCAGGCTGTGGTGAGCAGCTCTCCCGAGGGCTCCGTGGAGAGAAAGAAAGAACTGCTGAAACCATCTCCCAACCAGTCGGGGCTCATCCCTGGTCCCGGGGAACACGTCTTCTCTCAGCGCTAGGGTTAGGTAGGTCTCCTTTCCAGTGCCCGAAAGGCATCCGCAGACCGGAGAAAAGCCCATCACCACTGAGGAGGCAAAGAAATTTCCCCCAGCTGCCCACTGTCTGGGGGCTGTCAGGACCCTGCAGTGCCGAGTGCCCGAGGGTGCTCAGGGAGGGGATGCGCTCAGCAGGGCCCTCTGTGTACAAAAGCGGCACTTCAAAGAGGCGAAGCACTTCCCTGCCCTGCAGACATGGAGGCAGCTGGGACGTGTCCCAGGACAGCCAGGGAATACCTGTAGCAGGCAAGCTTCCTGGGATAGCCTCTCCCTGCCCACGGAGACTCTATTTTGGATGGGCCGTGTGTCAGCCTTCTGGCGTGAGGCCAAGCCAGGAGCGTGCTCTCTGCAGGCCCGCGTCCTCCCAAGGTCCTCCGAAGGTCTGCATTTCCCTGCAGCCAGGGCAGCTCCATCCCTTCCCCGGGGAAAGCCGTGTCTGAGCCCTGGGCCGTGCCCAGACACAGCTGCAGAGAGACGCGGCGGCCACGGCCCTCGGCGTGGCCTTCTTCCAGCTCAGGGGGCTGGCAGGAGTCGGCTTGCTTTGGAAGAATGTCCAGGCCTTGGTGTGTCATGAGGGTCAGGCTGCAAAACAGGACCCGGGCCCATGTCTTTCCTTTGTCCAGACCCCTCGGAGCCACTTCTTCCCAGTACTTCAAAAAGAGCCTCCGAGGCTTCATGGTGCTGTCAGAAATGAGGAAATGAAATGGCGGCATTGAGGGAAACCAAAACACAAGTGGGACGGGTGTTTTGCTTTGGAGGTGACTCTGATGGATAATTACTGCCCGTGTGCGGTGACTGTGGGCCTGGGGCGGTGCAGGAGCAGTATAAAAGTGGGCCCTTGTCCTCACTCTCTCATCCGCTCCTCTCGCCTCCATCTCCTTGGGAACAAGGTGAGTGCGATCCCCTTGCTTGTCTTCCTCGTCCTGTCAGTCCTGACTCCTCTGGGATTTCCCAGCACACAGCTGCCTTTTCCCCCTCTGCTGCGTCCTGAGGCTGCTGGCCGTGGGAGAGGGAGCGTGCGAGATGGGGAGGTTTTGGTCTGGGCTGAGGTGTCCGCTGAACCGTGGGCTGGGCTGGGAGCTCTGTGGGCACGGCTGGTCTTGGCCACACTCTGTTGAGCTGTGGGAAGGAAAGGGTCTTCCTTACGGAGGCTGACGGGCCGCTCCTTACTCACCCCACCTGCTTTCTTTCTTCCCGCCGGGGCCCTGTTTCCCTCCAGGTCACCTCCGTCCCGCAGCCATGTCCTGCTACAGCTCGTGCCAGCCCTGCGGCCCGACCCCGCTGGCCAACAGCTGCAACGAGCCCTGTGTCAGGCAGTGCCAGGACTCCACCGTCGTCATCCAGCCCTCCCCCGTGGTGGTCACCCTGCCCGGCCCCATCCTCAGCTCCTTCCCGCAGAACACCGCCGTGGGCTCCTCCACCTCCGCCGCCGTTGGCAGCATCCTCAGCAGCCAGGGAGTGCCCATCTCCTCCGGGGGCTTTGGCCTCTCCGGCTTTGGCAGCGGCCTGTGCGGCAGGAGGATCCTCCCCTGCTAAAGCTGCTGCCGCCGATGGCCCTGGGAAAGGCCTCAGGGAGCCACAGGATGGTCCCGGGCCGGGGAACGGAGCATCGGCTTGTTGCTTGCAAGAGGGGCTGAGCGACCCCAGCCGCCCCAGCAGAAGGACGGGGCCAGCCTGGGCTCTCGGAGAGCACGGCCCGTGCCTGCCTTTACCCTCTTCCCCTCTCTCCTTTCCCTCCCATGCCCTTGCTCTCTTGTGCTGCCCTGGGCTGTGAGCCCCACAAAGCCAGCCTAGGGAAGGGAAGGCTGCTGGTCCTGCTCCCTCTCTGGGGTGGGCAGGTGGGCAGCGGCCGGATTGTCTGCCACAGCCACGGTGCTCCCTGCACCGGCTTATCCACTCGGAGCAACCTCGATCTCCACTCTTGGACTCATTAAAGTTCTGCTGCATGCCAAGCTCACGCCTCTGCGTCATCCTTTCCCCTGCAGACGCTCTCCCCCGTTGCCCGGGCCAAGAGACGTTGCCCAGGGATGGTTTTGAGCGGAGGTTGTTCAGGACGGTTGTGCAGCGAGTGGCGGCAATATCGTAACGAGCCTACCTGGGGTGGAGGTAGGCCTCACTGCATTTGCCCTCCTGCTGCTTCTTTCTGGTTGTAGCTCGAATGCTGTTGAGAAGACATTCGTGTTCTGGCTTTTGCCTGGCGGTGCCCGCGCAGCAGCCCAACTGAGGACACGGCCTGGACGGCTGACCCAGGCTGACCAAAAGCTTCTTCCGTACCGTACGACACCGTGGTCGGCCATAAATGCTAAGGGGAAGGAGGAGGTGGGGGACTGGGGGGCACTCCTTCTTGAGCTGCTTGTCTTCCGAAGGAACTGTAAAAGGTCCCGTGACTCTGCTTCCCAGGAGGGGATGCTCACGGACTGCTGGTGGGAGGCACAGAAGAAGTCTCTGTGCCGTGCTTCCGCGCGCGCTTTGCTTTCTTTCCCTCGTTCGGCCGTCTTTACCTCGACCCACGAGGCTGTCACCTTCTTTTTCCCCCTCTTTCACGTTGAGGAGGGGTAGCGATAGAGTGTCCGGGGGAGCGCTTGGCAGGCAGCAAACGCCAGCTCCCCGCTGCCTTTTTGGTGTTGTCCGAACGCTGTGTTGCTGCAGCTCGCCCAGAGTCACGCCCTCGGCAGAGACGCCGCTGATGGATTCCGGTTGGCGCCGTCCCAGCTGCTCGGTGGTAGTGGCACAGGCCAAGCGCACCCGACACAGGTTTCCGCCCTGTCTTTGTGCACCAAAGTTACAAGGTCGTACGCTGCCATTGATAAGGGTTGGTTAGTAACTTGCACACAGTTCCCACGTTGCTGCATCGTTGCAAATGTCTCCTACGCGTGCTCTCAGAGGGTCTTTGGTGGTTCCTGGTGGTCCTCCATGCGTCGGTGGTCGCCCTCTCCCCCTGCTGCACCTACCTTCCAGCTCGGTTCTGCGTGGTTTGGCAGACACGGGCCAGGCTTGGTCGCAGGCTCTCGACTCTGCTTCCCGTTAGTCCTGCCCAGGGTTCTGCCTTTGACGTGCGTGTGCGACAGCGTCTTGTTCCAAGCGTAACCGTTGTTCTTACTGTGCTCCTAAGAAAGCTGTCCTCGTTCTTCTGAGCTCCCGTGGGGCTGGAGACGCTGGCAGTTTTGAGCTGAGCATGCAGGGGCTGTGTAGCAGTTACTTGTTAGCAGGCGCCTGTGCAGGTCAGGGGCTCTGGTGGCTGAACTGCTTCCCTCTGTGTCTGCTCTTTTGAAGGTGTTAATGGAAGCAATGGCTACGTGCTGTGGCCTGGCATTGCTGCCCATACTATGCCGCGGGAGCTGTCTCGTGGAGAGGGTCTGGGAACGCACCTCCCTCTTCCCATCTGGGACTCTGGTGTGATGCTGGCGTGACAAGGGATGCCTTTGGCTGAAGTGACAGCGACCCACGGCCTGAGGTGGCCGGACCCTGGGTGGCAGCTGCTGGAAAAATCATCCCTTGGTCAGGGGTGGTTGTGGAGGGTGTTGCAGGGGAAAGTTTCTCAGCTCTCCTTGGGGCTGCAGCTGGAGCAACGTTTCCTCCCTGGGACCCCCATCCGAAAAAAAAGACGGGGACCTGTTGTAGCAGCTCCAGAGAAGGGCTACAAAAATGACGGTAGGGATGCATCAGCCTTGTCATGAAGGAAGGCTGAGGGATCAGATTTGCCAGCAATTTGAATAACGTGATCTAGTGACAGATATCCCTGCCTCTGGCAGGAGGGTTGGATTGGATGATCTTCAAAGGCCTCTTCCCACCCAAACCGTTGCACCCTTCGGTGACAACACGGTTCTGTGCTGGGGCAGCCGAGTGCACCCTGTCCCTGGCTGTGAGAACGCGGTGGTAGGGACGGCTTCTCCTGGCCTCTCCTGGGAAGCGAGTGCCCGTGTCTTGTTCATAACACATGTGGTTCTCCTACTGCCCTTGGTCAAACGTTGAGCTTAATGAGGGGAAAAAAAAAAAAAAAAACCAAACGGAAAAAAGACGAGGTTTTGACGGCCAAGGGGCTGGCAGTCACCGGACTGCGTCGGGTGACTCTGTACGCACCCAAAAAGGCCGAAAAGGAGAGAAACTAGAGGGTCGCGGGATGCGTAACGACACACAGTCAGTGCGAGCGTGTGTTGCCCATCCCGACAAAAACATGGTCAAGAAGCCCCACGCAGAGCAGCCCTGAGCAACTTGTCTCTGCGTGGGCAGCTGGGAGGAGCATCTGCAAGAGCCAGGACTACACAGAGGCATGGGATGCAATGCAGCAGAACTTTAATGATTCAAAAGGGGAAAAGGGGGTTGTGTGAGTGGAGGCCCCAGTGCTGGAGCAGCTTTAGCAGGGGAGGATCCTCCTGCCGCACAGGCCGCTGCCAAAGCCGGAGAGGCCAAAGCCCCCGGAGGAGATGGGCACTCCCTGGCTGCTGAGGATGCTGCCAACGGCGGCGGAGGTGGAGGAGCCCACGGCGGTGTTCTGCGGGAAGGAGCTGAGGATGGGGCCGGGCAGGGTGACCACCACGGGGGAGGGCTGGATGACGACGGTGGAGTCCTGGCACTGCCTGACACAGGGCTCGTTGCAGCTGTTGGCCAGCGGGGTCGGGCCGCAGGGCTGGCACGAGCTGTAGCAGGACATGGCTGCGGGACGGAGGTGACCTGGAGGGAAACAGGGCGGGGTGGGGGGGGAGAAAGAAAGCAGGTGGGGTGAGTAAGGAGCAGCCCGGCAACCCGTCTCGCTGCATCAAAGCCATGAGATGGTGACAAGGGCTGTAGGTGTTGTAGGGAAGCCCACGGGCATCTCCTTCCCCACATTCCAAAAGAGCCCTGCAAAGAGGAACAAAGCCCAGGGAGATTCCTACTGACCCGTAGGTCAGGAGACACCTTCGTGTCACGCCTTCCGCCTCCTTCCCTCTCGCATGACAAGCGGCCCCAAAAGCAAGTGGAGGACCGAGGCGCAGGTGTGTGCTGGGATATGCCACAGGGGGACGAGAGGGAAGAGAAACAGAAGAAGGAGCATAAAGAGCTTCAGACTCACCTTGCTGGCAAGGAGATGGAGGCGAGAGGAGTGGATGAGAGAGTGAGGACAAGGGCCCACTTTTATACCGCTCCTGCACCGCCCCAGGCGCACAGTCACCGCACACGGGCAGTAATTATCCAACAGAGTCACCTGCAAAGCAAAATGCCCGTCCCGATGGCTCAGGTTGTTTTGTGGTTTCCATCACTGCTGCCATTTCATTTCCTCATCTGCGACATGCTTGGTCTGCAATGCAGGCTCCTTTCATGTGCTGGGATGAGAGGCCCCAGGATTTCTCAGGCAGGACTGTATCCGTGCAGGCAGAAGGTGCCTCCAAAGTGATGGCGGGGTCCCATAGAGGCAAGGGATGTTGGCTTGTGAGGGGCCGTTGTTTCCAACTCCCTTTGCAGGAAGAGGCCCAGGTGAGTGCAAGCGGCCTGAGGCCATGCACCCGGGGGAGGCGGTTGGTGTCACGACAAGGCCGCTCTCAACTCCCCTCGGAAGTGGGGGCATCAGGGCGTGCGCCTGGGGACTGGGAGGAAGGCGGTGGGCCTCGTGTCTGCAGGAAGGGGTCGCCGGAGGAGGTGGGGAACGCCTCACTGCGACCCCTTTGCGGGTAATGGAGCAAATGGTCCTGGAAAGCCTTTCAGCGGGTGAAAGGACAAGAGGGTGCCTGTGAACGGCCAGCACGGACTTTTGGAGGGGAAAGCGGTCCTGGTGAGCCTCGTGGCCTTCGTTGCCGATGTGCCTGGCTGCAGAGAGTGATGTAGTGCAGCAAACGGTGTTTGCCCCATCTAACCAAGGCTTGTGGCGCTGCCCGCTCAAAGAATCTTTAGAGACTGACTGAGGAAATCCAGGCTGGGGAAGAGGACTGGCGGGGGGGCTGAAGGGAATGAACAGCCAGGCCTCATCTTCCTGGCCAAAGAGACCAGGCTGTGGTGAGCAGCTCTCCCGAGGGCTCCGTGGAGAGAAAGAAAGAACTGCTGAAACCATCTCCCAACCAGTCGGGGCTCATCCCTGGTCCCGGGGAACACGTCTTCTCTCAGCGCTAGGGTTAGGTAGGTCTCCTTTCCAGTGCCCGAAAGGCATCCGCAGACCGGAGAAAAGCCCATCACCACTGAGGAGGCAAAGAAATTTCCCCCAGCTGCCCACTGTCTGGGGGCTGTCAGGACCCTGCAGTGCCGAGTGCCCGAGGGTGCTCAGGGAGGGGATGCGCTCAGCAGGGCCCTCTGTGTACAAAAGCGGCACTTCAAAGAGGCGAAGCACTTCCCTGCCCTGCAGACATGGAGGCAGCTGGGACGTGTCCCAGGACAGCCAGGGAATACCTGTAGCAGGCAAGCTTCCTGGGATAGCCTCTCCCTGCCCACGGAGACTCTATTTTGGATGGGCCGTGTGTCAGCCTTCTGGCGTGAGGCCAAGCCAGGAGCGTGCTCTCTGCAGGCCCGCGTCCTCCCAAGGTCCTCCGAAGGTCTGCATTTCCCTGCAGCCAGGGCAGCTCCATCCCTTCCCCGGGGAAAGCCGTGTCTGAGCCCTGGGCCGTGCCCAGACACAGCTGCAGAGAGACGCGGCGGCCACGGCCCTCGGCGTGGCCTTCTTCCAGCTCAGGGGGCTGGCAGGAGTCGGCTTGCTTTGGAAGAATGTCCAGGCCTTGGTGTGTCATGAGGGTCAGGCTGCAAAACAGGACCCGGGCCCATGTCTTTCCTTTGTCCAGACCCCTCGGAGCCACTTCTTCCCAGTACTTCAAAAAGAGCCTCCGAGGCTTCATGGTGCTGTCAGAAATGAGGAAATGAAATGGCGGCATTGAGGGAAACCAAAACACAAGTGGGACGGGTGTTTTGCTTTGGAGGTGACTCTGATGGATAATTACTGCCCGTGTGCGGTGACTGTGGGCCTGGGGCGGTGCAGGAGCAGTATAAAAGTGGGCCCTTGTCCTCACTCTCTCATCCGCTCCTCTCGCCTCCATCTCCTTGGGAACAAGGTGAGTGCGATCCCCTTGCTTGTCTTCCTCGTCCTGTCAGTCCTGACTCCTCTGGGATTTCCCAGCACACAGCTGCCTTTTCCCCCTCTGCTGCGTCCTGAGGCTGCTGGCCGTGGGAGAGGGAGCGTGCGAGATGGGGAGGTTTTGGTCTGGGCTGAGGTGTCCGCTGAACCGTGGGCTGGGCTGGGAGCTCTGTGGGCACGGCTGGTCTTGGCCACACTCTGTTGAGCTGTGGGAAGGAAAGGGTCTTCCTTACGGAGGCTGACGGGCCGCTCCTTACTCACCCCACCTGCTTTCTTTCTTCCCGCCGGGGCCCTGTTTCCCTCCAGGTCACCTCCGTCCCGCAGCCATGTCCTGCTACAGCTCGTGCCAGCCCTGCGGCCCGACCCCGCTGGCCAACAGCTGCAACGAGCCCTGTGTCAGGCAGTGCCAGGACTCCACCGTCGTCATCCAGCCCTCCCCCGTGGTGGTCACCCTGCCCGGCCCCATCCTCAGCTCCTTCCCGCAGAACACCGCCGTGGGCTCCTCCACCTCCGCCGCCGTTGGCAGCATCCTCAGCAGCCAGGGAGTGCCCATCTCCTCCGGGGGCTTTGGCCTCTCCGGCTTTGGCAGCGGCCTGTGCGGCAGGAGGATCCTCCCCTGCTAAAGCTGCTGCCGCCGATGGCCCTGGGAAAGGCCTCAGGGAGCCACAGGATGGTCCCGGGCCGGGGAACGGAGCATCGGCTTGTTGCTTGCAAGAGGGGCTGAGCGACCCCAGCCGCCCCAGCAGAAGGACGGGGCCAGCCTGGGCTCTCGGAGAGCACGGCCCGTGCCTGCCTTTACCCTCTTCCCCTCTCTCCTTTCCCTCCCATGCCCTTGCTCTCTTGTGCTGCCCTGGGCTGTGAGCCCCACAAAGCCAGCCTAGGGAAGGGAAGGCTGCTGGTCCTGCTCCCTCTCTGGGGTGGGCAGGTGGGCAGCGGCCGGATTGTCTGCCACAGCCACGGTGCTCCCTGCACCGGCTTATCCACTCGGAGCAACCTCGATCTCCACTCTTGGACTCATTAAAGTTCTGCTGCATGCCAAGCTCACGCCTCTGCGTCATCCTTTCCCCTGCAGACGCTCTCCCCCGTTGCCCGGGCCAAGAGACGTTGCCCAGGGATGGTTTTGAGCGGAGGTTGTTCAGGACGGTTGTGCAGCAAGTGGCGGCAATATCGTAACGAGCCTACCTGGGGTGGAGGTAGGCCTCACTGCATTTGCCCTCCTGCTGCTTCTTTCTGGTTGTAGCTCGAATGCTGTTGAGAAGACATTCGTGTTCTGGCTTTTGCCTGGCGGTGCCCGCGCAGCAGCCCAACTGAGGACACGGCCTGGACGGCTGACCCAGGCTGACCAAAAGCTTCTTCCGTACCGTACGACACCGTGGTCGGCCATAAATGCTAAGGGGAAGGAGGAGGTGGGGGACTGGGGGGCACTCCTTCTTGAGCTGCTTGTCTTCCGAAGGAACTGTAAAAGGTCCCGTGACTCTGCTTCCCAGGAGGGGATGCTCACGGACTGCTGGTGGGAGGCACAGAAGAAGTCTCTGTGCCGTGCTTCCGCGCGCGCTTTGCTTTCTTTCCCTCGTTCGGCCGTCTTTACCTCGACCCACGAGGCTGTCACCTTCTTTTTCCCCCTCTTTCACGTTGAGGAGGGTAGCGATAGAGTGTCCGGGGGAGCGCTTGGCAGGCAGCAAACGCCAGCTCCCCGCTGCCTTTTTGGTGTTGTCCGAACGCTGTGTTGCTGCAGCTCGCCCAGAGTCACGCCCTCGGCAGAGACGCCGCTGATGGATTCCGGTTGGCGCCGTCCCAGCTGCTCGGTGGTAGTGGCACAGGCCAAGCGCACCCGACACAGGTTTCCGCCCTGTCTTTGTGCACCAAAGTTACAAGGTCGTACGCTGCCATTGATAAGGGTTGGTTAGTAACTTGCACACAGTTCCCACGTTGCTGCATCGTTGCAAATGTCTCCTACGCGTGCTCTCAGAGGGTCTTTGGTGGTTCCTGGTGGTCCTCCATGCGTCGGTGGTCGCCCTCTCCCCCTGCTGCACCTACCTTCCAGCTCGGTTCTGCGTGGTTTGGCAGACACGGGCCAGGCTTGGTCGCAGGCTCTCGACTCTGCTTCCCGTTAGTCCTGCCCAGGGTTCTGCCTTTGACGTGCGTGTGCGACAGCGTCTTGTTCCAAGCGTAACCGTTGTTCTTACTGTGCTCCTAAGAAAGCTGTCCTCGTTCTTCTGAGCTCCCGTGGGGCTGGAGACGCTGGCAGTTTTGAGCTGAGCATGCAGGGGCTGTGTAGCAGTTACTTGTTAGCAGGCGCCTGTGCAGGTCAGGGGCTCTGGTGGCTGAACTGCTTCCCTCTGTGTCTGCTCTTTTGAAGGTGTTAATGGAAGCAATGGCTACGTGCTGTGGCCTGGCATTGCTGCCCATACTATGCCGCGGGAGCTGTCTCGTGGAGAGGGTCTGGGAACGCACCTCCCTCTTCCCATCTGGGACTCTGGTGTGATGCTGGCGTGACAAGGGATGCCTTTGGCTGAAGTGACAGCGACCCACGGCCTGAGGTGGCCGGACCCTGGGTGGCAGCTGCTGGAAAAATCATCCCTTGGTCAGGGGTGGTTGTGGAGGGTGTTGCAGGGGAAAGTTTCTCAGCTCTCCTTGGGGCTGCAGCTGGAGCAACGTTTCCTCCCTGGGACCCCCATCCGAAAAAAAAGACGGGGACCTGTTGTAGCAGCTCCAGAGAAGGGCTACAAAAATGACGGTAGGGATGCATCAGCCTTGTCATGAAGGAAGGCTGAGGGATCAGATTTGCCAGCAATTTGAATAACGTGATCTAGTGACAGATATCCCTGCCTCTGGCAGGAGGGTTGGATTGGATGATCTTCAAAGGCCTCTTCCCACCCAAACCGTTGCACCCTTCGGTGACAACACGGTTCTGTGCTGGGGCAGCCGAGTGCACCCTGTCCCTGGCTGTGAGAACGCGGTGGTAGGGACGGCTTCTCCTGGCCTCTCCTGGGAAGCGAGTGCCCGTGTCTTGTTCATAACACATGTGGTTCTCCTACTGCCCTTGGTCAAACGTTGAGCTTAATGAGGGGAAAAAAAAAAAAAAAAAACAAACGGAAAAAAGACGAGGTTTTGACGGCCAAGGGGCTGGCAGTCACCGGACTGCGTCGGGTGACTCTGTACGCACCCAAAAAGGCCGAAAAGGAGAGAAACTAGAGGGTCGCGGGATGCGTAACGACACACGGTCAGTGCGAGCGTGTGTTGCCCATCCCGACAAAAACATGGTCAAGAAGCCCCACGCAGAGCAGCCCTGAGCAACATGTCTCTGCGTGGGCAGCTGGGAGGAGCATCTGCAAGAGCCAGGACTACACAGAGGCATGGGATGCAATGCAGCAGAACTTTAATGATTCAAAAGGGGAAAAGGGGGTTGTGTGAGTGGAGGCCCCAGTGCTGGAGCAGCTTTAGCAGGGGAGGATCCTCCTGCCGCACAGGCCGCTGCCAAAGCCGGAGAGGCCAAAGCCCCCGGAGGAGATGGGCACTCCCTGGCTGCTGAGGATGCTGCCAACGGCGGCGGAGGTGGAGGAGCCCACGGCGGTGTTCTGCGGGAAGGAGCTGAGGATGGGGCCGGGCAGGGTGACCACCACGGGGGAGGGCTGGATGACGACGGTGGAGTCCTGGCACTGCCTGACACAGGGCTCGTTGCAGCTGTTGGCCAGCGGGGTCGGGCCGCAGGGCTGGCACGAGCTGTAGCAGGACATGGCTGCGGGACGGAGGTGACCTGGAGGGAAACAGGGCGGGGTGGGGGGGGAGAAAGAAAGCAGGTGGGGTGAGTAAGGAGCAGCCCGGCAACCCGTCTCGCTGCATCAAAGCCATGAGATGGTGACAAGGGCTGTAGGTGTTGTAGGGAAGCCCACGGGCATCTCCTTCCCCACATTCCAAAAGAGCCCTGCAAAGAGGAACAAAGCCCAGGGAGATTCCTACTGACCCGTAGGTCAGGAGACACCTTCGTGTCACGCCTTCCGCCTCCTTCCCTCTCGCATGACAAGCGGCCCCAAAAGCAAGTGGAGGACCGAGGCGCAGGTGTGTGCTGGGATATGCCACAGGGGGACGAGAGGGAAGAGAAACAGAAGAAGGAGCATAAAGAGCTTCAGACTCACCTTGCTGGCAAGGAGATGGAGGCGAGAGGAGTGGATGAGAGAGTGAGGACAAGGGCCCACTTTTATACCGCTCCTGCACCGCCCCAGGCGCACAGTCACCGCACACGGGCAGTAATTATCCAACAGAGTCACCTGCAAAGCAAAATGCCCGTCCCGATGGCTCAGGTTGTTTTGTGGTTTCCATCACTGCTGCCATTTCATTTCCTCATCTGCGACATGCTTGGTCTGCAATGCAGGCTCCTTTCATGTGCTGGGATGAGAGGCCCCAGGATTTCTCAGGCAGGACTGTATCCGTGCAGGCAGAAGGTGCCTCCAAAGTGATGGCGGGGTCCCATAGAGGCAAGGGATGTTGGCTTGTGAGGGGCCGTTGTTTCCAACTCCCTTTGCAGGAAGAGGCCCAGGTGAGTGCAAGCGGCCTGAGGCCATGCACCCGGGGGAGGCGGTTGGTGTCACGACAAGGCCGCTCTCAACTCCCCTCGGAAGTGGGGGCATCAGGGCGTGCGCCTGGGGACTGGGAGGAAGGCGGTGGGCCTCGTGTCTGCAGGAAGGGGTCGCCGGAGGAGGTGGGGAACGCCTCACTGCGACCCCTTTGCGGGTAATGGAGCAAATGGTCCTGGAAAGCCTTTCAGCGGGTGAAAGGACAAGAGGGTGCCTGTGAACGGCCAGCACGGACTTTTGGAGGGGAAAGCGGTCCTGGTGAGCCTCGTGGCCTTCGTTGCCGATGTGCCTGGCTGCAGAGAGTGATGTAGTGCAGCAAACGGTGTTTGCCCCATCTAACCAAGGCTTGTGGCGCTGCCCGCTCAAAGAATCTTTAGAGACTGACTGAGGAAATCCAGGCTGGGGAAGAGGACTGGCGGGGGGGCTGAAGGGAATGAACAGCCAGGCCTCATCTTCCTGGCCAAAGAGACCAGGCTGTGGTGAGCAGCTCTCCCGAGGGCTCCGTGGAGAGAAAGAAAGAACTGCTGAAACCATCTCCCAACCAGTCGGGGCTCATCCCTGGTCCCGGGGAACACGTCTTCTCTCAGCGCTAGGGTTAGGTAGGTCTCCTTTCCAGTGCCCGAAAGGCATCCGCAGACCGGAGAAAAGCCCATCACCACTGAGGAGGCAAAGAAATTTCCCCCAGCTGCCCACTGTCTGGGGGCTGTCAGGACCCTGCAGTGCCGAGTGCCCGAGGGTGCTCAGGGAGGGGATGCGCTCAGCAGGGCCCTCTGTGTACAAAAGCGGCACTTCAAAGAGGCGAAGCACTTCCCTGCCCTGCAGACATGGAGGCAGCTGGGACGTGTCCCAGGACAGCCAGGGAATACCTGTAGCAGGCAAGCTTCCTGGGATAGCCTCTCCCTGCCCACGGAGACTCTATTTTGGATGGGCCGTGTGTCAGCCTTCTGGCGTGAGGCCAAGCCAGGAGCGTGCTCTCTGCAGGCCCGCGTCCTCCCAAGGTCCTCCGAAGGTCTGCATTTCCCTGCAGCCAGGGCAGCTCCATCCCTTCCCCGGGGAAAGCCGTGTCTGAGCCCTGGGCCGTGCCCAGACACAGCTGCAGAGAGACGCGGCGGCCACGGCCCTCGGCGTGGCCTTCTTCCAGCTCAGGGGGCTGGCAGGAGTCGGCTTGCTTTGGAAGAATGTCCAGGCCTTGGTGTGTCATGAGGGTCAGGCTGCAAAACAGGACCCGGGCCCATGTCTTTCCTTTGTCCAGACCCCTCGGAGCCACTTCTTCCCAGTACTTCAAAAAGAGCCTCCGAGGCTTCATGGTGCTGTCAGAAATGAGGAAATGAAATGGCGGCATTGAGGGAAACCAAAACACAAGTGGGACGGGTGTTTTGCTTTGGAGGTGACTCTGATGGATAATTACTGCCCGTGTGCGGTGACTGTGGGCCTGGGGCGGTGCAGGAGCAGTATAAAAGTGGGCCCTTGTCCTCACTCTCTCATCCGCTCCTCTCGCCTCCATCTCCTTGGGAACAAGGTGAGTGCGATCCCCTTGCTTGTCTTCCTCGTCCTGTCAGTCCTGACTCCTCTGGGATTTCCCAGCACACAGCTGCCTTTTCCCCCTCTGCTGCGTCCTGAGGCTGCTGGCCGTGGGAGAGGGAGCGTGCGAGATGGGGAGGTTTTGGTCTGGGCTGAGGTGTCCGCTGAACCGTGGGCTGGGCTGGGAGCTCTGTGGGCACGGCTGGTCTTGGCCACACTCTGTTGAGCTGTGGGAAGGAAAGGGTCTTCCTTACGGAGGCTGACGGGCCGCTCCTTACTCACCCCACCTGCTTTCTTTCTTCCCGCCGGGGCCCTGTTTCCCTCCAGGTCACCTCCGTCCCGCAGCCATGTCCTGCTACAGCTCGTGCCAGCCCTGCGGCCCGACCCCGCTGGCCAACAGCTGCAACGAGCCCTGTGTCAGGCAGTGCCAGGACTCCACCGTCGTCATCCAGCCCTCCCCCGTGGTGGTCACCCTGCCCGGCCCCATCCTCAGCTCCTTCCCGCAGAACACCGCCGTGGGCTCCTCCACCTCCGCCGCCGTTGGCAGCATCCTCAGCAGCCAGGGAGTGCCCATCTCCTCCGGGGGCTTTGGCCTCTCCGGCTTTGGCAGCGGCCTGTGCGGCAGGAGGATCCTCCCCTGCTAAAGCTGCTGCCGCCGATGGCCCTGGGAAAGGCCTCAGGGAGCCACAGGATGGTCCCGGGCCGGGGAACGGAGCATCGGCTTGTTGCTTGCAAGAGGGGCTGAGCGACCCCAGCCGCCCCAGCAGAAGGACGGGGCCAGCCTGGGCTCTCGGAGAGCACGGCCCGTGCCTGCCTTTACCCTCTTCCCCTCTCTCCTTTCCCTCCCATGCCCTTGCTCTCTTGTGCTGCCCTGGGCTGTGAGCCCCACAAAGCCAGCCTAGGGAAGGGAAGGCTGCTGGTCCTGCTCCCTCTCTGGGGTGGGCAGGTGGGCAGCGGCCGGATTGTCTGCCACAGCCACGGTGCTCCCTGCACCGGCTTATCCACTCGGAGCAACCTCGATCTCCACTCTTGGACTCATTAAAGTTCTGCTGCATGCCAAGCTCACGCCTCTGCGTCATCCTTTCCCCTGCAGACGCTCTCCCCCGTTGCCCGGGCCAAGAGACGTTGCCCAGGGATGGTTTTGAGCGGAGGTTGTTCAGGACGGTTGTGCAGCAAGTGGCGGCAATATCGTAACGAGCCTACCTGGGGTGGAGGTAGGCCTCACTGCATTTGCCCTCCTGCTGCTTCTTTCTGGTTGTAGCTCGAATGCTGTTGAGAAGACATTCGTGTTCTGGCTTTTGCCTGGCGGTGCCCGCGCAGCAGCCCAACTGAGGACACGGCCTGGACGGCTGACCCAGGCTGACCAAAAGCTTCTTCCGTACCGTACGACACCGTGGTCGGCCATAAATGCTAAGGGGAAGGAGGAGGTGGGGGACTGGGGGGCACTCCTTCTTGAGCTGCTTGTCTTCCGAAGGAACTGTAAAAGGTCCCGTGACTCTGCTTCCCAGGAGGGGATGCTCACGGACTGCTGGTGGGAGGCACAGAAGAAGTCTCTGTGCCGTGCTTCCGCGCGCGCTTTGCTTTCTTTCCCTCGTTCGGCCGTCTTTACCTCGACCCACGAGGCTGTCACCTTCTTTTTCCCCCTCTTTCACGTTGAGGAGGGTAGCGATAGAGTGTCCGGGGGAGCGCTTGGCAGGCAGCAAACGCCAGCTCCCCGCTGCCTTTTTGGTGTTGTCCGAACGCTGTGTTGCTGCAGCTCGCCCAGAGTCACGCCCTCGGCAGAGACGCCGCTGATGGATTCCGGTTGGCGCCGTCCCAGCTGCTCGGTGGTAGTGGCACAGGCCAAGCGCACCCGACACAGGTTTCCGCCCTGTCTTTGTGCACCAAAGTTACAAGGTCGTACGCTGCCATTGATAAGGGTTGGTTAGTAACTTGCACACAGTTCCCACGTTGCTGCATCGTTGCAAATGTCTCCTACGCGTGCTCTCAGAGGGTCTTTGGTGGTTCCTGGTGGTCCTCCATGCGTCGGTGGTCGCCCTCTCCCCCTGCTGCACCTACCTTCCAGCTCGGTTCTGCGTGGTTTGGCAGACACGGGCCAGGCTTGGTCGCAGGCTCTCGACTCTGCTTCCCGTTAGTCCTGCCCAGGGTTCTGCCTTTGACGTGCGTGTGCGACAGCGTCTTGTTCCAAGCGTAACCGTTGTTCTTACTGTGCTCCTAAGAAAGCTGTCCTCGTTCTTCTGAGCTCCCGTGGGGCTGGAGACGCTGGCAGTTTTGAGCTGAGCATGCAGGGGCTGTGTAGCAGTTACTTGTTAGCAGGCGCCTGTGCAGGTCAGGGGCTCTGGTGGCTGAACTGCTTCCCTCTGTGTCTGCTCTTTTGAAGGTGTTAATGGAAGCAATGGCTACGTGCTGTGGCCTGGCATTGCTGCCCATACTATGCCGCGGGAGCTGTCTCGTGGAGAGGGTCTGGGAACGCACCTCCCTCTTCCCATCTGGGACTCTGGTGTGATGCTGGCGTGACAAGGGATGCCTTTGGCTGAAGTGACAGCGACCCACGGCCTGAGGTGGCCGGACCCTGGGTGGCAGCTGCTGGAAAAATCATCCCTTGGTCAGGGGTGGTTGTGGAGGGTGTTGCAGGGGAAAGTTTCTCAGCTCTCCTTGGGGCTGCAGCTGGAGCAACGTTTCCTCCCTGGGACCCCCATCCGAAAAAAAAGACGGGGACCTGTTGTAGCAGCTCCAGAGAAGGGCTACAAAAATGACGGTAGGGATGCATCAGCCTTGTCATGAAGGAAGGCTGAGGGATCAGATTTGCCAGCAATTTGAATAACGTGATCTAGTGACAGATATCCCTGCCTCTGGCAGGAGGGTTGGATTGGATGATCTTCAAAGGCCTCTTCCCACCCAAACCGTTGCACCCTTCGGTGACAACACGGTTCTGTGCTGGGGCAGCCGAGTGCACCCTGTCCCTGGCTGTGAGAACGCGGTGGTAGGGACGGCTTCTCCTGGCCTCTCCTGGGAAGCGAGTGCCCGTGTCTTGTTCATAACACATGTGGTTCTCCTACTGCCCTTGGTCAAACGTTGAGCTTAATGAGGGGAAAAAAAAAAAAAAAAAACAAACGGAAAAAAGACGAGGTTTTGACGGCCAAGGGGCTGGCAGTCACCGGACTGCGTCGGGTGACTCTGTACGCACCCAAAAAGGCCGAAAAGGAGAGAAACTAGAGGGTCGCGGGATGCGTAACGACACACGGTCAGTGCGAGCGTGTGTTGCCCATCCCGACAAAAACATGGTCAAGAAGCCCCACGCAGAGCAGCCCTGAGCAACTTGTCTCTGCGTGGGCAGCTGGGAGGAGCATCTGCAAGAGCCAGGACTACACAGAGGCATGGGATGCAATGCAGCAGAACTTTAATGATTCAAAAGGGGAAAAGGGGGTTGTGTGAGTGGAGGCCCCAGTGCTGGAGCAGCTTTAGCAGGGGAGGATCCTCCTGCCGCACAGGCCGCTGCCAAAGCCGGAGAGGCCAAAGCCCCCGGAGGAGATGGGCACTCCCTGGCTGCTGAGGATGCTGCCAACGGCGGCGGAGGTGGAGGAGCCCACGGCGGTGTTCTGCGGGAAGGAGCTGAGGATGGGGCCGGGCAGGGTGACCACCACGGGGGAGGGCTGGATGACGACGGTGGAGTCCTGGCACTGCCTGACACAGGGCTCGTTGCAGCTGTTGGCCAGCGGGGTCGGGCCGCAGGGCTGGCACGAGCTGTAGCAGGACATGGCTGCGGGACGGAGGTGACCTGGAGGGAAACAGGGCGGGGTGGGGGGGGAGAAAGAAAGCAGGTGGGGTGAGTAAGGAGCAGCCCGGCAACCCGTCTCGCTGCATCAAAGCCATGAGATGGTGACAAGGGCTGTAGGTGTTGTAGGGAAGCCCACGGGCATCTCCTTCCCCACATTCCAAAAGAGCCCTGCAAAGAGGAACAAAGCCCAGGGAGATTCCTACTGACCCGTAGGTCAGGAGACACCTTCGTGTCACGCCTTCCGCCTCCTTCCCTCTCGCATGACAAGCGGCCCCAAAAGCAAGTGGAGGACCGAGGCGCAGGTGTGTGCTGGGATATGCCACAGGGGGACGAGAGGGAAGAGAAACAGAAGAAGGAGCATAAAGAGCTTCAGACTCACCTTGCTGGCAAGGAGATGGAGGCGAGAGGAGTGGATGAGAGAGTGAGGACAAGGGCCCACTTTTATACCGCTCCTGCACCGCCCCAGGCGCACAGTCACCGCACACGGGCAGTAATTATCCAACAGAGTCACCTGCAAAGCAAAATGCCCGTCCCGATGGCTCAGGTTGTTTTGTGGTTTCCATCACTGCTGCCATTTCATTTCCTCATCTGCGACATGCTTGGTCTGCAATGCAGGCTCCTTTCATGTGCTGGGATGAGAGGCCCCAGGATTTCTCAGGCAGGACTGTATCCGTGCAGGCAGAAGGTGCCTCCAAAGTGATGGCGGGGTCCCATAGAGGCAAGGGATGTTGGCTTGTGAGGGGCCGTTGTTTCCAACTCCCTTTGCAGGAAGAGGCCCAGGTGAGTGCAAGCGGCCTGAGGCCATGCACCCGGGGGAGGCGGTTGGTGTCACGACAAGGCCGCTCTCAACTCCCCTCGGAAGTGGGGGCATCAGGGCGTGCGCCTGGGGACTGGGAGGAAGGCGGTGGGCCTCGTGTCTGCAGGAAGGGGTCGCCGGAGGAGGTGGGGAACGCCTCACTGCGACCCCTTTGCGGGTAATGGAGCAAATGGTCCTGGAAAGCCTTTCAGCGGGTGAAAGGACAAGAGGGTGCCTGTGAACGGCCAGCACGGACTTTTGGAGGGGAAAGCGGTCCTGGTGAGCCTCGTGGCCTTCGTTGCCGATGTGCCTGGCTGCAGAGAGTGATGTAGTGCAGCAAACGGTGTTTGCCCCATCTAACCAAGGCTTGTGGCGCTGCCCGCTCAAAGAATCTTTAGAGACTGACTGAGGAAATCCAGGCTGGGGAAGAGGACTGGCGGGGGGGCTGAAGGGAATGAACAGCCAGGCCTCATCTTCCTGGCCAAAGAGACCAGGCTGTGGTGAGCAGCTCTCCCGAGGGCTCCGTGGAGAGAAAGAAAGAACTGCTGAAACCATCTCCCAACCAGTCGGGGCTCATCCCTGGTCCCGGGGAACACGTCTTCTCTCAGCGCTAGGGTTAGGTAGGTCTCCTTTCCAGTGCCCGAAAGGCATCCGCAGACCGGAGAAAAGCCCATCACCACTGAGGAGGCAAAGAAATTTCCCCCAGCTGCCCACTGTCTGGGGGCTGTCAGGACCCTGCAGTGCCGAGTGCCCGAGGGTGCTCAGGGAGGGGATGCGCTCAGCAGGGCCCTCTGTGTACAAAAGCGGCACTTCAAAGAGGCGAAGCACTTCCCTGCCCTGCAGACATGGAGGCAGCTGGGACGTGTCCCAGGACAGCCAGGGAATACCTGTAGCAGGCAAGCTTCCTGGGATAGCCTCTCCCTGCCCACGGAGACTCTATTTTGGATGGGCCGTGTGTCAGCCTTCTGGCGTGAGGCCAAGCCAGGAGCGTGCTCTCTGCAGGCCCGCGTCCTCCCAAGGTCCTCCGAAGGTCTGCATTTCCCTGCAGCCAGGGCAGCTCCATCCCTTCCCCGGGGAAAGCCGTGTCTGAGCCCTGGGCCGTGCCCAGACACAGCTGCAGAGAGACGCGGCGGCCACGGCCCTCGGCGTGGCCTTCTTCCAGCTCAGGGGGCTGGCAGGAGTCGGCTTGCTTTGGAAGAATGTCCAGGCCTTGGTGTGTCATGAGGGTCAGGCTGCAAAACAGGACCCGGGCCCATGTCTTTCCTTTGTCCAGACCCCTCGGAGCCACTTCTTCCCAGTACTTCAAAAAGAGCCTCCGAGGCTTCATGGTGCTGTCAGAAATGAGGAAATGAAATGGCGGCATTGAGGGAAACCAAAACACAAGTGGGACGGGTGTTTTGCTTTGGAGGTGACTCTGATGGATAATTACTGCCCGTGTGCGGTGACTGTGGGCCTGGGGCGGTGCAGGAGCAGTATAAAAGTGGGCCCTTGTCCTCACTCTCTCATCCGCTCCTCTCGCCTCCATCTCCTTGGGAACAAGGTGAGTGCGATCCCCTTGCTTGTCTTCCTCGTCCTGTCAGTCCTGACTCCTCTGGGATTTCCCAGCACACAGCTGCCTTTTCCCCCTCTGCTGCGTCCTGAGGCTGCTGGCCGTGGGAGAGGGAGCGTGCGAGATGGGGAGGTTTTGGTCTGGGCTGAGGTGTCCGCTGAACCGTGGGCTGGGCTGGGAGCTCTGTGGGCACGGCTGGTCTTGGCCACACTCTGTTGAGCTGTGGGAAGGAAAGGGTCTTCCTTACGGAGGCTGACGGGCCGCTCCTTACTCACCCCACCTGCTTTCTTTCTTCCCGCCGGGGCCCTGTTTCCCTCCAGGTCACCTCCGTCCCGCAGCCATGTCCTGCTACAGCTCGTGCCAGCCCTGCGGCCCGACCCCGCTGGCCAACAGCTGCAACGAGCCCTGTGTCAGGCAGTGCCAGGACTCCACCGTCGTCATCCAGCCCTCCCCCGTGGTGGTCACCCTGCCCGGCCCCATCCTCAGCTCCTTCCCGCAGAACACCGCCGTGGGCTCCTCCACCTCCGCCGCCGTTGGCAGCATCCTCAGCAGCCAGGGAGTGCCCATCTCCTCCGGGGGCTTTGGCCTCTCCGGCTTTGGCAGCGGCCTGTGCGGCAGGAGGATCCTCCCCTGCTAAAGCTGCTGCCGCCGATGGCCCTGGGAAAGGCCTCAGGGAGCCACAGGATGGTCCCGGGCCGGGGAACGGAGCATCGGCTTGTTGCTTGCAAGAGGGGCTGAGCGACCCCAGCCGCCCCAGCAGAAGGACGGGGCCAGCCTGGGCTCTCGGAGAGCACGGCCCGTGCCTGCCTTTACCCTCTTCCCCTCTCTCCTTTCCCTCCCATGCCCTTGCTCTCTTGTGCTGCCCTGGGCTGTGAGCCCCACAAAGCCAGCCTAGGGAAGGGAAGGCTGCTGGTCCTGCTCCCTCTCTGGGGTGGGCAGGTGGGCAGCGGCCGGATTGTCTGCCACAGCCACGGTGCTCCCTGCACCGGCTTATCCACTCGGAGCAACCTCGATCTCCACTCTTGGACTCATTAAAGTTCTGCTGCATGCCAAGCTCACGCCTCTGCGTCATCCTTTCCCCTGCAGACGCTCTCCCCCGTTGCCCGGGCCAAGAGACGTTGCCCAGGGATGGTTTTGAGCGGAGGTTGTTCAGGACGGTTGTGCAGCGAGTGGCGGCAATATCGTAACGAGCCTACCTGGGGTGGAGGTAGGCCTCACTGCATTTGCCCTCCTGCTGCTTCTTTCTGGTTGTAGCTCGAATGCTGTTGAGAAGACATTCGTGTTCTGGCTTTTGCCTGGCGGTGCCCGCGCAGCAGCCCAACTGAGGACACGGCCTGGACGGCTGACCCAGGCTGACCAAAAGCTTCTTCCGTACCGTACGACACCGTGGTCGGCCATAAATGCTAAGGGGAAGGAGGAGGTGGGGGACTGGGGGGCACTCCTTCTTGAGCTGCTTGTCTTCCGAAGGAACTGTAAAAGGTCCCGTGACTCTGCTTCCCAGGAGGGGATGCTCACGGACTGCTGGTGGGAGGCACAGAAGAAGTCTCTGTGCCGTGCTTCCGCGCGCGCTTTGCTTTCTTTCCCTCGTTCGGCCGTCTTTACCTCGACCCACGAGGCTGTCACCTTCTTTTTCCCCCTCTTTCACGTTGAGGAGGGGTAGCGATAGAGTGTCCGGGGGAGCGCTTGGCAGGCAGCAAACGCCAGCTCCCCGCTGCCTTTTTGGTGTTGTCCGAACGCTGTGTTGCTGCAGCTCGCCCAGAGTCACGCCCTCGGCAGAGACGCCGCTGATGGATTCCGGTTGGCGCCGTCCCAGCTGCTCGGTGGTAGTGGCACAGGCCAAGCGCACCCGACACAGGTTTCCGCCCTGTCTTTGTGCACCAAAGTTACAAGGTCGTACGCTGCCATTGATAAGGGTTGGTTAGTAACTTGCACACAGTTCCCACGTTGCTGCATCGTTGCAAATGTCTCCTACGCGTGCTCTCAGAGGGTCTTTGGTGGTTCCTGGTGGTCCTCCATGCGTCGGTGGTCGCCCTCTCCCCCTGCTGCACCTACCTTCCAGCTCGGTTCTGCGTGGTTTGGCAGACACGGGCCAGGCTTGGTCGCAGGCTCTCGACTCTGCTTCCCGTTAGTCCTGCCCAGGGTTCTGCCTTTGACGTGCGTGTGCGACAGCGTCTTGTTCCAAGCGTAACCGTTGTTCTTACTGTGCTCCTAAGAAAGCTGTCCTCGTTCTTCTGAGCTCCCGTGGGGCTGGAGACGCTGGCAGTTTTGAGCTGAGCATGCAGGGGCTGTGTAGCAGTTACTTGTTAGCAGGCGCCTGTGCAGGTCAGGGGCTCTGGTGGCTGAACTGCTTCCCTCTGTGTCTGCTCTTTTGAAGGTGTTAATGGAAGCAATGGCTACGTGCTGTGGCCTGGCATTGCTGCCCATACTATGCCGCGGGAGCTGTCTCGTGGAGAGGGTCTGGGAACGCACCTCCCTCTTCCCATCTGGGACTCTGGTGTGATGCTGGCGTGACAAGGGATGCCTTTGGCTGAAGTGACAGCGACCCACGGCCTGAGGTGGCCGGACCCTGGGTGGCAGCTGCTGGAAAAATCATCCCTTGGTCAGGGGTGGTTGTGGAGGGTGTTGCAGGGGAAAGTTTCTCAGCTCTCCTTGGGGCTGCAGCTGGAGCAACGTTTCCTCCCTGGGACCCCCATCCGAAAAAAAAGACGGGGACCTGTTGTAGCAGCTCCAGAGAAGGGCTACAAAAATGACGGTGGGGATGCATCAGCCTTGTCATGAAGGAAGGCTGAGGGATCAGATTTGCCAGCAATTTGAATAACGTGATCTAGTGACAGATATCCCTGCCTCTGGCAGGAGGGTTGGATTGGATGATCTTCAAAGGCCTCTTCCCACCCAAACCGTTGCACCCTTCGGTGACAACACGGTTCTGTGCTGGGGCAGCCGAGTGCACCCTGTCCCTGGCTGTGAGAACGCGGTGGTAGGGACGGCTTCTCCTGGCCTCTCCTGGGAAGCGAGTGCCCGTGTCTTGTTCATAACACATGTGGTTCTCCTACTGCCCTTGGTCAAACGTTGAGCTTAATGAGGGGAAAAAAAAAAAAAAAACCCAAACGGAAAAAAGACGAGGTTTTGACGGCCAAGGGGCTGGCAGTCACCGGACTGCGTCGGGTGACTCTGTACGCACCCAAAAAGGCCGAAAAGGAGAGAAACTAGAGGGTCGCGGGATGCGTAACGACACACGGTCAGTGCGAGCGTGTGTTGCCCATCCCGACAAAAACATGGTCAAGAAGCCCCACGCAGAGCAGCCCTGAGCAACTTGTCTCTGCGTGGGCAGCTGGGAGGAGCATCTGCAAGAGCCAGGACTACACAGAGGCATGGGATGCAATGCAGCAGAACTTTAATGATTCAAAAGGGGAAAAGGGGGTTGTGTGAGTGGAGGCCCCAGTGCTGGAGCAGCTTTAGCAGGGGAGGATCCTCCTGCCGCACAGGCCGCTGCCAAAGCCGGAGAGGCCAAAGCCCCCGGAGGAGATGGGCACTCCCTGGCTGCTGAGGATGCTGCCAACGGCGGCGGAGGTGGAGGAGCCCACGGCGGTGTTCTGCGGGAAGGAGCTGAGGATGGGGCCGGGCAGGGTGACCACCACGGGGGAGGGCTGGATGACGACGGTGGAGTCCTGGCACTGCCTGACACAGGGCTCGTTGCAGCTGTTGGCCAGCGGGGTCGGGCCGCAGGGCTGGCACGAGCTGTAGCAGGACATGGCTGCGGGACGGAGGTGACCTGGAGGGAAACAGGGCGGGGTGGGGGGGGAGAAAGAAAGCAGGTGGGGTGAGTAAGGAGCAGCCCGGCAACCCGTCTCGCTGCATCAAAGCCATGAGATGGTGACAAGGGCTGTAGGTGTTGTAGGGAAGCCCACGGGCATCTCCTTCCCCACATTCCAAAAGAGCCCTGCAAAGAGGAACAAAGCCCAGGGAGATTCCTACTGACCCGTAGGTCAGGAGACACCTTCGTGTCACGCCTTCCGCCTCCTTCCCTCTCGCATGACAAGCGGCCCCAAAAGCAAGTGGAGGACCGAGGCGCAGGTGTGTGCTGGGATATGCCACAGGGGGACGAGAGGGAAGAGAAACAGAAGAAGGAGCATAAAGAGCTTCAGACTCACCTTGCTGGCAAGGAGATGGAGGCGAGAGGAGTGGATGAGAGAGTGAGGACAAGGGCCCACTTTTATACCGCTCCTGCACCGCCCCAGGCGCACAGTCACCGCACACGGGCAGTAATTATCCAACAGAGTCACCTGCAAAGCAAAATGCCCGTCCCGATGGCTCAGGTTGTTTTGTGGTTTCCATCACTGCTGCCATTTCATTTCCTCATCTGCGACATGCTTGGTCTGCAATGCAGGCTCCTTTCATGTGCTGGGATGAGAGGCCCCAGGATTTCTCAGGCAGGACTGTATCCGTGCAGGCAGAAGGTGCCTCCAAAGTGATGGCGGGGTCCCATAGAGGCAAGGGATGTTGGCTTGTGAGGGGCCGTTGTTTCCAACTCCCTTTGCAGGAAGAGGCCCAGGTGAGTGCAAGCGGCCTGAGGCCATGCACCCGGGGGAGGCGGTTGGTGTCACGACAAGGCCGCTCTCAACTCCCCTCGGAAGTGGGGGCATCAGGGCGTGCGCCTGGGGACTGGGAGGAAGGCGGTGGGCCTCGTGTCTGCAGGAAGGGGTCGCCGGAGGAGGTGGGGAACGCCTCACTGCGACCCCTTTGCGGGTAATGGAGCAAATGGTCCTGGAAAGCCTTTCAGCGGGTGAAAGGACAAGAGGGTGCCTGTGAACGGCCAGCACGGACTTTTGGAGGGGAAAGCGGTCCTGGTGAGCCTCGTGGCCTTCGTTGCCGATGTGCCTGGCTGCAGAGAGTGATGTAGTGCAGCAAACGGTGTTTGCCCCATCTAACCAAGGCTTGTGGCGCTGCCCGCTCAAAGAATCTTTAGAGACTGACTGAGGAAATCCAGGCTGGGGAAGAGGACTGGCGGGGGGGCTGAAGGGAATGAACAGCCAGGCCTCATCTTCCTGGCCAAAGAGACCAGGCTGTGGTGAGCAGCTCTCCCGAGGGCTCCGTGGAGAGAAAGAAAGAACTGCTGAAACCATCTCCCAACCAGTCGGGGCTCATCCCTGGTCCCGGGGAACACGTCTTCTCTCAGCGCTAGGGTTAGGTAGGTCTCCTTTCCAGTGCCCGAAAGGCATCCGCAGACCGGAGAAAAGCCCATCACCACTGAGGAGGCAAAGAAATTTCCCCCAGCTGCCCACTGTCTGGGGGCTGTCAGGACCCTGCAGTGCCGAGTGCCCGAGGGTGCTCAGGGAGGGGATGCGCTCAGCAGGGCCCTCTGTGTACAAAAGCGGCACTTCAAAGAGGCGAAGCACTTCCCTGCCCTGCAGACATGGAGGCAGCTGGGACGTGTCCCAGGACAGCCAGGGAATACCTGTAGCAGGCAAGCTTCCTGGGATAGCCTCTCCCTGCCCACGGAGACTCTATTTTGGATGGGCCGTGTGTCAGCCTTCTGGCGTGAGGCCAAGCCAGGAGCGTGCTCTCTGCAGGCCCGCGTCCTCCCAAGGTCCTCCGAAGGTCTGCATTTCCCTGCAGCCAGGGCAGCTCCATCCCTTCCCCGGGGAAAGCCGTGTCTGAGCCCTGGGCCGTGCCCAGACACAGCTGCAGAGAGACGCGGCGGCCACGGCCCTCGGCGTGGCCTTCTTCCAGCTCAGGGGGCTGGCAGGAGTCGGCTTGCTTTGGAAGAATGTCCAGGCCTTGGTGTGTCATGAGGGTCAGGCTGCAAAACAGGACCCGGGCCCATGTCTTTCCTTTGTCCAGACCCCTCGGAGCCACTTCTTCCCAGTACTTCAAAAAGAGCCTCCGAGGCTTCATGGTGCTGTCAGAAATGAGGAAATGAAATGGCGGCATTGAGGGAAACCAAAACACAAGTGGGACGGGTGTTTTGCTTTGGAGGTGACTCTGATGGATAATTACTGCCCGTGTGCGGTGACTGTGGGCCTGGGGCGGTGCAGGAGCAGTATAAAAGTGGGCCCTTGTCCTCACTCTCTCATCCGCTCCTCTCGCCTCCATCTCCTTGGGAACAAGGTGAGTGCGATCCCCTTGCTTGTCTTCCTCGTCCTGTCAGTCCTGACTCCTCTGGGATTTCCCAGCACACAGCTGCCTTTTCCCCCTCTGCTGCGTCCTGAGGCTGCTGGCCGTGGGAGAGGGAGCGTGCGAGATGGGGAGGTTTTGGTCTGGGCTGAGGTGTCCGCTGAACCGTGGGCTGGGCTGGGAGCTCTGTGGGCACGGCTGGTCTTGGCCACACTCTGTTGAGCTGTGGGAAGGAAAGGGTCTTCCTTACGGAGGCTGACGGGCCGCTCCTTACTCACCCCACCTGCTTTCTTTCTTCCCGCCGGGGCCCTGTTTCCCTCCAGGTCACCTCCGTCCCGCAGCCATGTCCTGCTACAGCTCGTGCCAGCCCTGCGGCCCGACCCCGCTGGCCAACAGCTGCAACGAGCCCTGTGTCAGGCAGTGCCAGGACTCCACCGTCGTCATCCAGCCCTCCCCCGTGGTGGTCACCCTGCCCGGCCCCATCCTCAGCTCCTTCCCGCAGAACACCGCCGTGGGCTCCTCCACCTCCGCCGCCGTTGGCAGCATCCTCAGCAGCCAGGGAGTGCCCATCTCCTCCGGGGGCTTTGGCCTCTCCGGCTTTGGCAGCGGCCTGTGCGGCAGGAGGATCCTCCCCTGCTAAAGCTGCTGCCGCCGATGGCCCTGGGAAAGGCCTCAGGGAGCCACAGGATGGTCCCGGGCCGGGGAACGGAGCATCGGCTTGTTGCTTGCAAGAGGGGCTGAGCGACCCCAGCCGCCCCAGCAGAAGGACGGGGCCAGCCTGGGCTCTCGGAGAGCACGGCCCGTGCCTGCCTTTACCCTCTTCCCCTCTCTCCTTTCCCTCCCATGCCCTTGCTCTCTTGTGCTGCCCTGGGCTGTGAGCCCCACAAAGCCAGCCTAGGGAAGGGAAGGCTGCTGGTCCTGCTCCCTCTCTGGGGTGGGCAGGTGGGCAGCGGCCGGATTGTCTGCCACAGCCACGGTGCTCCCTGCACCGGCTTATCCACTCGGAGCAACCTCGATCTCCACTCTTGGACTCATTAAAGTTCTGCTGCATGCCAAGCTCACGCCTCTGCGTCATCCTTTCCCCTGCAGACGCTCTCCCCCGTTGCCCGGGCCAAGAGACGTTGCCCAGGGATGGTTTTGAGCGGAGGTTGTTCAGGACGGTTGTGCAGCGAGTGGCGGCAATATCGTAACGAGCCTACCTGGGGTGGAGGTAGGCCTCACTGCATTTGCCCTCCTGCTGCTTCTTTCTGGTTGTAGCTCGAATGCTGTTGAGAAGACATTCGTGTTCTGGCTTTTGCCTGGCGGTGCCCGCGCAGCAGCCCAACTGAGGACACGGCCTGGACGGCTGACCCAGGCTGACCAAAAGCTTCTTCCGTACCGTACGACACCGTGGTCGGCCATAAATGCTAAGGGGAAGGAGGAGGTGGGGGACTGGGGGGCACTCCTTCTTGAGCTGCTTGTCTTCCGAAGGAACTGTAAAAGGTCCCGTGACTCTGCTTCCCAGGAGGGGATGCTCACGGACTGCTGGTGGGAGGCACAGAAGAAGTCTCTGTGCCGTGCTTCCGCGCGCGCTTTGCTTTCTTTCCCTCGTTCGGCCGTCTTTACCTCGACCCACGAGGCTGTCACCTTCTTTTTCCCCCTCTTTCACGTTGAGGAGGGGTAGCGATAGAGTGTCCGGGGGAGCGCTTGGCAGGCAGCAAACGCCAGCTCCCCGCTGCCTTTTTGGTGTTGTCCGAACGCTGTGTTGCTGCAGCTCGCCCAGAGTCACGCCCTCGGCAGAGACGCCGCTGATGGATTCCGGTTGGCGCCGTCCCAGCTGCTCGGTGGTAGTGGCACAGGCCAAGCGCACCCGACACAGGTTTCCGCCCTGTCTTTGTGCACCAAAGTTACAAGGTCGTACGCTGCCATTGATAAGGGTTGGTTAGTAACTTGCACACAGTTCCCACGTTGCTGCATCGTTGCAAATGTCTCCTACGCGTGCTCTCAGAGGGTCTTTGGTGGTTCCTGGTGGTCCTCCATGCGTCGGTGGTCGCCCTCTCCCCCTGCTGCACCTACCTTCCAGCTCGGTTCTGCGTGGTTTGGCAGACACGGGCCAGGCTTGGTCGCAGGCTCTCGACTCTGCTTCCCGTTAGTCCTGCCCAGGGTTCTGCCTTTGACGTGCGTGTGCGACAGCGTCTTGTTCCAAGCGTAACCGTTGTTCTTACTGTGCTCCTAAGAAAGCTGTCCTCGTTCTTCTGAGCTCCCGTGGGGCTGGAGACGCTGGCAGTTTTGAGCTGAGCATGCAGGGGCTGTGTAGCAGTTACTTGTTAGCAGGCGCCTGTGCAGGTCAGGGGCTCTGGTGGCTGAACTGCTTCCCTCTGTGTCTGCTCTTTTGAAGGTGTTAATGGAAGCAATGGCTACGTGCTGTGGCCTGGCATTGCTGCCCATACTATGCCGCGGGAGCTGTCTCGTGGAGAGGGTCTGGGAACGCACCTCCCTCTTCCCATCTGGGACTCTGGTGTGATGCTGGTGTGACAAGGGATGCCTTTGGCTGAAGTGACAGCGACCCACGGCCTGAGGTGGCCGGACCCTGGGTGGCAGCTGCTGGAAAAATCATCCCTTGGTCAGGGGTGGTTGTGGAGGGTGTTGCAGGGGAAAGTTTCTCAGCTCTCCTTGGGGCTGCAGCTGGAGCAACGTTTCCTCCCTGGGACCCCCATCCGAAAAAAAAGACGGGGACCTGTTGTAGCAGCTCCAGAGAAGGGCTACAAAAATGACGGTAGGGATGCATCAGCCTTGTCATGAAGGAAGGCTGAGGGATCAGATTTGCCAGCAATTTGAATAACGTGATCTAGTGACAGATATCCCTGCCTCTGGCAGGAGGGTTGGATTGGATGATCTTCAAAGGCCTCTTCCCACCCAAACCGTTGCACCCTTCGGTGACAACACGGTTCTGTGCTGGGGCAGCCGAGTGCACCCTGTCCCTGGCTGTGAGAACGCGGTGGTAGGGACGGCTTCTCCTGGCCTCTCCTGGGAAGCGAGTGCCCGTGTCTTGTTCATAACACATGTGGTTCTCCTACTGCCCTTGGTCAAACGTTGAGCTTAATGAGGGGAAAAAAAAAAAAAAAACCCAAACGGAAAAAAGACGAGGTTTTGACGGCCAAGGGGCTGGCAGTCACCGGACTGCGTCGGGTGACTCTGTACGCACCCAAAAAGGCCGAAAAGGAGAGAAACTAGAGGGTCGCGGGATGCGTAACGACACACGGTCAGTGCGAGCGTGTGTTGCCCATCCCGACAAAAACATGGTCAAGAAGCCCCACGCAGAGCAGCCCTGAGCAACTTGTCTCTGCGTGGGCAGCTGGGAGGAGCATCTGCAAGAGCCAGGACTACACAGAGGCATGGGATGCAATGCAGCAGAACTTTAATGATTCAAAAGGGGAAAAGGGGGTTGTGTGAGTGGAGGCCCCAGTGCTGGAGCAGCTTTAGCAGGGGAGGATCCTCCTGCCGCACAGGCCGCTGCCAAAGCCGGAGAGGCCAAAGCCCCCGGAGGAGATGGGCACTCCCTGGCTGCTGAGGATGCTGCCAACGGCGGCGGAGGTGGAGGAGCCCACGGCGGTGTTCTGCGGGAAGGAGCTGAGGATGGGGCCGGGCAGGGTGACCACCACGGGGGAGGGCTGGATGACGACGGTGGAGTCCTGGCACTGCCTGACACAGGGCTCGTTGCAGCTGTTGGCCAGCGGGGTCGGGCCGCAGGGCTGGCACGAGCTGTAGCAGGACATGGCTGCGGGACGGAGGTGACCTGGAGGGAAACAGGGCGGGGTGGGGGGGGAGAAAGAAAGCAGGTGGGGTGAGTAAGGAGCAGCCCGGCAACCCGTCTCGCTGCATCAAAGCCATGAGATGGTGACAAGGGCTGTAGGTGTTGTAGGGAAGCCCACGGGCATCTCCTTCCCCACATTCCAAAAGAGCCCTGCAAAGAGGAACAAAGCCCAGGGAGATTCCTACTGACCCGTAGGTCAGGAGACACCTTCGTGTCACGCCTTCCGCCTCCTTCCCTCTCGCATGACAAGCGGCCCCAAAAGCAAGTGGAGGACCGAGGCGCAGGTGTGTGCTGGGATATGCCACAGGGGGACGAGAGGGAAGAGAAACAGAAGAAGGAGCATAAAGAGCTTCAGACTCACCTTGCTGGCAAGGAGATGGAGGCGAGAGGAGTGGATGAGAGAGTGAGGACAAGGGCCCACTTTTATACCGCTCCTGCACCGCCCCAGGCGCACAGTCACCGCACACGGGCAGTAATTATCCAACAGAGTCACCTGCAAAGCAAAATGCCCGTCCCGATGGCTCAGGTTGTTTTGTGGTTTCCATCACTGCTGCCATTTCATTTCCTCATCTGCGACATGCTTGGTCTGCAATGCAGGCTCCTTTCATGTGCTGGGATGAGAGGCCCCAGGATTTCTCAGGCAGGACTGTATCCGTGCAGGCAGAAGGTGCCTCCAAAGTGATGGCGGGGTCCCATAGAGGCAAGGGATGTTGGCTTGTGAGGGGCCGTTGTTTCCAACTCCCTTTGCAGGAAGAGGCCCAGGTGAGTGCAAGCGGCCTGAGGCCATGCACCCGGGGGAGGCGGTTGGTGTCACGACAAGGCCGCTCTCAACTCCCCTCGGAAGTGGGGGCATCAGGGCGTGCGCCTGGGGACTGGGAGGAAGGCGGTGGGCCTCGTGTCTGCAGGAAGGGGTCGCCGGAGGAGGTGGGGAACGCCTCACTGCGACCCCTTTGCGGGTAATGGAGCAAATGGTCCTGGAAAGCCTTTCAGCGGGTGAAAGGACAAGAGGGTGCCTGTGAACGGCCAGCACGGACTTTTGGAGGGGAAAGCGGTCCTGGTGAGCCTCGTGGCCTTCGTTGCCGATGTGCCTGGCTGCAGAGAGTGATGTAGTGCAGCAAACGGTGTTTGCCCCATCTAACCAAGGCTTGTGGCGCTGCCCGCTCAAAGAATCTTTAGAGACTGACTGAGGAAATCCAGGCTGGGGAAGAGGACTGGCGGGGGGGCTGAAGGGAATGAACAGCCAGGCCTCATCTTCCTGGCCAAAGAGACCAGGCTGTGGTGAGCAGCTCTCCCGAGGGCTCCGTGGAGAGAAAGAAAGAACTGCTGAAACCATCTCCCAACCAGTCGGGGCTCATCCCTGGTCCCGGGGAACACGTCTTCTCTCAGCGCTAGGGTTAGGTAGGTCTCCTTTCCAGTGCCCGAAAGGCATCCGCAGACCGGAGAAAAGCCCATCACCACTGAGGAGGCAAAGAAATTTCCCCCAGCTGCCCACTGTCTGGGGGCTGTCAGGACCCTGCAGTGCCGAGTGCCCGAGGGTGCTCAGGGAGGGGATGCGCTCAGCAGGGCCCTCTGTGTACAAAAGCGGCACTTCAAAGAGGCGAAGCACTTCCCTGCCCTGCAGACATGGAGGCAGCTGGGACGTGTCCCAGGACAGCCAGGGAATACCTGTAGCAGGCAAGCTTCCTGG
This sequence comes from Colius striatus, assembly GCF_028858725.1. Lineage (NCBI taxonomy): Eukaryota > Metazoa > Chordata > Aves > Coliiformes > Coliidae > Colius > Colius striatus. Next base: position 43,314,292 of record NC_084762.1, read on the forward strand.
GATAGCCTCTCCCTGCCCACGGAGACTCTATTTTGGATGGGCCGTGTGTCAGCCTTCTGGCGTGAGGCCAAGCCAGGAGCGTGCTCTCTGCAGGCCCGCGTCCTCCCAAGGTCCTCCGAAGGTCTGCATTTCCCTGCAGCCAGGGCAGCTCCATCCCTTCCCCGGGGAAAGCCGTGTCTGAGCCCTGGGCCGTGCCCAGACACAGCTGCAGAGAGACGCGGCGGCCACGGCCCTCGGCGTGGCCTTCTTCCAGCTCAGGGGGCTGGCAGGAGTCGGCTTGCTTTGGAAGAATGTCCAGGCCTTGGTGTGTCATGAGGGTCAGGCTGCAAAACAGGACCCGGGCCCATGTCTTTCCTTTGTCCAGACCCCTCGGAGCCACTTCTTCCCAGTACTTCAAAAAGAGCCTCCGAGGCTTCATGGTGCTGTCAGAAATGAGGAAATGAAATGGCGGCATTGAGGGAAACCAAAACACAAGTGGGACGGGTGTTTTGCTTTGGAGGTGACTCTGATGGATAATTACTGCCCGTGTGCGGTGACTGTGGGCCTGGGGCGGTGCAGGAGCAGTATAAAAGTGGGCCCTTGTCCTCACTCTCTCATCCGCTCCTCTCGCCTCCATCTCCTTGGGAACAAGGTGAGTGCGATCCCCTTGCTTGTCTTCCTCGTCCTGTCAGTCCTGACTCCTCTGGGATTTCCCAGCACACAGCTGCCTTTTCCCCCTCTGCTGCGTCCTGAGGCTGCTGGCCGTGGGAGAGGGAGCGTGCGAGATGGGGAGGTTTTGGTCTGGGCTGAGGTGTCCGCTGAACCGTGGGCTGGGCTGGGAGCTCTGTGGGCACGGCTGGTCTTGGCCACACTCTGTTGAGCTGTGGGAAGGAAAGGGTCTTCCTTACGGAGGCTGACGGGCCGCTCCTTACTCACCCCACCTGCTTTCTTTCTTCCCGCCGGGGCCCTGTTTCCCTCCAGGTCACCTCCGTCCCGCAGCCATGTCCTGCTACAGCTCGTGCCAGCCCTGCGGCCCGACCCCGCTGGCCAACAGCTGCAACGAGCCCTGTGTCAGGCAGTGCCAGGACTCCACCGTCGTCATCCAGCCCTCCCCCGTGGTGGTCACCCTGCCCGGCCCCATCCTCAGCTCCTTCCCGCAGAACACCGCCGTGGGCTCCTCCACCTCCGCCGCCGTTGGCAGCATCCTCAGCAGCCAGGGAGTGCCCATCTCCTCCGGGGGCTTTGGCCTCTCCGGCTTTGGCAGCGGCCTGTGCGGCAGGAGGATCCTCCCCTGCTAAAGCTGCTGCCGCCGATGGCCCTGGGAAAGGCCTCAGGGAGCCACAGGATGGTCCCGGGCCGGGGAACGGAGCATCGGCTTGTTGCTTGCAAGAGGGGCTGAGCGACCCCAGCCGCCCCAGCAGAAGGACGGGGCCAGCCTGGGCTCTCGGAGAGCACGGCCCGTGCCTGCCTTTACCCTCTTCCCCTCTCTCCTTTCCCTCCCATGCCCTTGCTCTCTTGTGCTGCCCTGGGCTGTGAGCCCCACAAAGCCAGCCTAGGGAAGGGAAGGCTGCTGGTCCTGCTCCCTCTCTGGGGTGGGCAGGTGGGCAGCGGCCGGATTGTCTGCCACAGCCACGGTGCTCCCTGCACCGGCTTATCCACTCGGAGCAACCTCGATCTCCACTCTTGGACTCATTAAAGTTCTGCTGCATGCCAAGCTCACGCCTCTGCGTCATCCTTTCCCCTGCAGACGCTCTCCCCCGTTGCCCGGGCCAAGAGACGTTGCCCAGGGATGGTTTTGAGCGGAGGTTGTTCAGGACGGTTGTGCAGCGAGTGGCGGCAATATCGTAACGAGCCTACCTGGGGTGGAGGTAGGCCTCACTGCATTTGCCCTCCTGCTGCTTCTTTCTGGTTGTAGCTCGAATGCTGTTGAGAAGACATTCGTGTTCTGGCTTTTGCCTGGCGGTGCCCGCGCAGCAGCCCAACTGAGGACACGGCCTGGACGGCTGACCCAGGCTGACCAAAAGCTTCTTCCGTACCGTACGACACCGTGGTCGGCCATAAATGCTAAGGGGAAGGAGGAGGTGGGGGACTGGGGGGCACTCCTTCTTGAGCTGCTTGTCTTCCGAAGGAACTGTAAAAGGTCCCGTGACTCTGCTTCCCAGGAGGGGATGCTCACGGACTGCTGGTGGGAGGCACAGAAGAAGTCTCTGTGCCGTGCTTCCGCGCGCGCTTTGCTTTCTTTCCCTCGTTCGGCCGTCTTTACCTCGACCCACGAGGCTGTCACCTTCTTTTTCCCCCTCTTTCACGTTGAGGAGGGGTAGCGATAGAGTGTCCGGGGGAGCGCTTGGCAGGCAGCAAACGCCAGCTCCCCGCTGCCTTTTTGGTGTTGTCCGAACGCTGTGTTGCTGCAGCTCGCCCAGAGTCACGCCCTCGGCAGAGACGCCGCTGATGGATTCCGGTTGGCGCCGTCCCAGCTGCTCGGTGGTAGTGGCACAGGCCAAGCGCACCCGACACAGGTTTCCGCCCTGTCTTTGTGCACCAAAGTTACAAGGTCGTACGCTGCCATTGATAAGGGTTGGTTAGTAACTTGCACACAGTTCCCACGTTGCTGCATCGTTGCAAATGTCTCCTACGCGTGCTCTCAGAGGGTCTTTGGTGGTTCCTGGTGGTCCTCCATGCGTCGGTGGTCGCCCTCTCCCCCTGCTGCACCTACCTTCCAGCTCGGTTCTGCGTGGTTTGGCAGACACGGGCCAGGCTTGGTCGCAGGCTCTCGACTCTGCTTCCCGTTAGTCCTGCCCAGGGTTCTGCCTTTGACGTGCGTGTGCGACAGCGTCTTGTTCCAAGCGTAACCGTTGTTCTTACTGTGCTCCTAAGAAAGCTGTCCTCGTTCTTCTGAGCTCCCGTGGGGCTGGAGACGCTGGCAGTTTTGAGCTGAGCATGCAGGGGCTGTGTAGCAGTTACTTGTTAGCAGGCGCCTGTGCAGGTCAGGGGCTCTGGTGGCTGAACTGCTTCCCTCTGTGTCTGCTCTTTTGAAGGTGTTAATGGAAGCAATGGCTACGTGCTGTGGCCTGGCATTGCTGCCCATACTATGCCGCGGGAGCTGTCTCGTGGAGAGGGTCTGGGAACGCACCTCCCTCTTCCCATCTGGGACTCTGGTGTGATGCTGGCGTGACAAGGGATGCCTTTGGCTGAAGTGACAGCGACCCACGGCCTGAGGTGGCCGGACCCTGGGTGGCAGCTGCTGGAAAAATCATCCCTTGGTCAGGGGTGGTTGTGGAGGGTGTTGCAGGGGAAAGTTTCTCAGCTCTCCTTGGGGCTGCAGCTGGAGCAACGTTTCCTCCCTGGGACCCCCATCCGAAAAAAAAGACGGGGACCTGTTGTAGCAGCTCCAGAGAAGGGCTACAAAAATGACGGTAGGGATGCATCAGCCTTGTCATGAAGGAAGGCTGAGGGATCAGATTTGCCAGCAATTTGAATAACGTGATCTAGTGACAGATATCCCTGCCTCTGGCAGGAGGGTTGGATTGGATGATCTTCAAAGGCCTCTTCCCACCCAAACCGTTGCACCCTTCGGTGACAACACGGTTCTGTGCTGGGGCAGCCGAGTGCACCCTGTCCCTGGCTGTGAGAACGCGGTGGTAGGGACGGCTTCTCCTGGCCTCTCCTGGGAAGCGAGTGCCCGTGTCTTGTTCATAACACATGTGGTTCTCCTACTGCCCTTGGTCAAACGTTGAGCTTAATGAGGGGAAAAAAAAAAAAAAAACCCAAACGGAAAAAAGACGAGGTTTTGACGGCCAAGGGGCTGGCAGTCACCGGACTGCGTCGGGTGACTCTGTACGCACCCAAAAAGGCCGAAAAGGAGAGAAACTAGAGGGTCGCGGGATGCGTAACGACACACGGTCAGTGCGAGCGTGTGTTGCCCATCCCGACAAAAACATGGTCAAGAAGCCCCACGCAGAGCAGCCCTGAGCAACTTGTCTCTGCGTGGGCAGCTGGGAGGAGCATCTGCAAGAGCCAGGACTACACAGAGGCATGGGATGCAATGCAGCAGAACTTTAATGATTCAAAAGGGGAAAAGGGGGTTGTGTGAGTGGAGGCCCCAGTGCTGGAGCAGCTTTAGCAGGGGAGGATCCTCCTGCCGCACAGGCCGCTGCCAAAGCCGGAGAGGCCAAAGCCCCCGGAGGAGATGGGCACTCCCTGGCTGCTGAGGATGCTGCCAACGGCGGCGGAGGTGGAGGAGCCCACGGCGGTGTTCTGCGGGAAGGAGCTGAGGATGGGGCCGGGCAGGGTGACCACCACGGGGGAGGGCTGGATGACGACGGTGGAGTCCTGGCACTGCCTGACACAGGGCTCGTTGCAGCTGTTGGCCAGCGGGGTCGGGCCGCAGGGCTGGCACGAGCTGTAGCAGGACATGGCTGCGGGACGGAGGTGACCTGGAGGGAAACAGGGCGGGGTGGGGGGGGAGAAAGAAAGCAGGTGGGGTGAGTAAGGAGCAGCCCGGCAACCCGTCTCGCTGCATCAAAGCCATGAGATGGTGACAAGGGCTGTAGGTGTTGTAGGGAAGCCCACGGGCATCTCCTTCCCCACATTCCAAAAGAGCCCTGCAAAGAGGAACAAAGCCCAGGGAGATTCCTACTGACCCGTAGGTCAGGAGACACCTTCGTGTCACGCCTTCCGCCTCCTTCCCTCTCGCATGACAAGCGGCCCCAAAAGCAAGTGGAGGACCGAGGCGCAGGTGTGTGCTGGGATATGCCACAGGGGGACGAGAGGGAAGAGAAACAGAAGAAGGAGCATAAAGAGCTTCAGACTCACCTTGCTGGCAAGGAGATGGAGGCGAGAGGAGTGGATGAGAGAGTGAGGACAAGGGCCCACTTTTATACCGCTCCTGCACCGCCCCAGGCGCACAGTCACCGCACACGGGCAGTAATTATCCAACAGAGTCACCTGCAAAGCAAAATGCCCGTCCCGATGGCTCAGGTTGTTTTGTGGTTTCCATCACTGCTGCCATTTCATTTCCTCATCTGCGACATGCTTGGTCTGCAATGCAGGCTCCTTTCATGTGCTGGGATGAGAGGCCCCAGGATTTCTCAGGCAGGACTGTATCCGTGCAGGCAGAAGGTGCCTCCAAAGTGATGGCGGGGTCCCATAGAGGCAAGGGATGTTGGCTTGTGAGGGGCCGTTGTTTCCAACTCCCTTTGCAGGAAGAGGCCCAGGTGAGTGCAAGCGGCCTGAGGCCATGCACCCGGGGGAGGCGGTTGGTGTCACGACAAGGCCGCTCTCAACTCCCCTCGGAAGTGGGGGCATCAGGGCGTGCGCCTGGGGACTGGGAGGAAGGCGGTGGGCCTCGTGTCTGCAGGAAGGGGTCGCCGGAGGAGGTGGGGAACGCCTCACTGCGACCCCTTTGCGGGTAATGGAGCAAATGGTCCTGGAAAGCCTTTCAGCGGGTGAAAGGACAAGAGGGTGCCTGTGAACGGCCAGCACGGACTTTTGGAGGGGAAAGCGGTCCTGGTGAGCCTCGTGGCCTTCGTTGCCGATGTGCCTGGCTGCAGAGAGTGATGTAGTGCAGCAAACGGTGTTTGCCCCATCTAACCAAGGCTTGTGGCGCTGCCCGCTCAAAGAATCTTTAGAGACTGACTGAGGAAATCCAGGCTGGGGAAGAGGACTGGCGGGGGGGCTGAAGGGAATGAACAGCCAGGCCTCATCTTCCTGGCCAAAGAGACCAGGCTGTGGTGAGCAGCTCTCCCGAGGGCTCCGTGGAGAGAAAGAAAGAACTGCTGAAACCATCTCCCAACCAGTCGGGGCTCATCCCTGGTCCCGGGGAACACGTCTTCTCTCAGCGCTAGGGTTAGGTAGGTCTCCTTTCCAGTGCCCGAAAGGCATCCGCAGACCGGAGAAAAGCCCATCACCACTGAGGAGGCAAAGAAATTTCCCCCAGCTGCCCACTGTCTGGGGGCTGTCAGGACCCTGCAGTGCCGAGTGCCCGAGGGTGCTCAGGGAGGGGATGCGCTCAGCAGGGCCCTCTGTGTACAAAAGCGGCACTTCAAAGAGGCGAAGCACTTCCCTGCCCTGCAGACATGGAGGCAGCTGGGACGTGTCCCAGGACAGCCAGGGAATACCTGTAGCAGGCAAGCTTCCTGGGATAGCCTCTCCCTGCCCACGGAGACTCTATTTTGGATGGGCCGTGTGTCAGCCTTCTGGCGTGAGGCCAAGCCAGGAGCGTGCTCTCTGCAGGCCCGCGTCCTCCCAAGGTCCTCCGAAGGTCTGCATTTCCCTGCAGCCAGGGCAGCTCCATCCCTTCCCCGGGGAAAGCCGTGTCTGAGCCCTGGGCCGTGCCCAGACACAGCTGCAGAGAGACGCGGCGGCCACGGCCCTCGGCGTGGCCTTCTTCCAGCTCAGGGGGCTGGCAGGAGTCGGCTTGCTTTGGAAGAATGTCCAGGCCTTGGTGTGTCATGAGGGTCAGGCTGTAAAACAGGACCCGGGCCCATGTCTTTCCTTTGTCCAGACCCCTCGGAGCCACTTCTTCCCAGTACTTCAAAAAGAGCCTCCGAGGCTTCATGGTGCTGTCAGAAATGAGGAAATGAAATGGCGGCATTGAGGGAAACCAAAACACAAGTGGGACGGGTGTTTTGCTTTGGAGGTGACTCTGATGGATAATTACTGCCCGTGTGCGGTGACTGTGGGCCTGGGGCGGTGCAGGAGCAGTATAAAAGTGGGCCCTTGTCCTCACTCTCTCATCCGCTCCTCTCGCCTCCATCTCCTTGGGAACAAGGTGAGTGCGATCCCCTTGCTTGTCTTCCTCGTCCTGTCAGTCCTGACTCCTCTGGGATTTCCCAGCACACAGCTGCCTTTTCCCCCTCTGCTGCGTCCTGAGGCTGCTGGCCGTGGGAGAGGGAGCGTGCGAGATGGGGAGGTTTTGGTCTGGGCTGAGGTGTCCGCTGAACCGTGGGCTGGGCTGGGAGCTCTGTGGGCACGGCTGGTCTTGGCCACACTCTGTTGAGCTGTGGGAAGGAAAGGGTCTTCCTTACGGAGGCTGACGGGCCGCTCCTTACTCACCCCACCTGCTTTCTTTCTTCCCGCCGGGGCCCTGTTTCCCTCCAGGTCACCTCCGTCCCGCAGCCATGTCCTGCTACAGCTCGTGCCAGCCCTGCGGCCCGACCCCGCTGGCCAACAGCTGCAACGAGCCCTGTGTCAGGCAGTGCCAGGACTCCACCGTCGTCATCCAGCCCTCCCCCGTGGTGGTCACCCTGCCCGGCCCCATCCTCAGCTCCTTCCCGCAGAACACCGCCGTGGGCTCCTCTACCTCCGCCGCCGTTGGCAGCATCCTCAGCAGCCAGGGAGTGCCCATCTCCTCCGGGGGCTTTGGCCTCTCCGGCTTTGGCAGCGGCCTGTGCAGCAGGAGGATCCTCCCCTGCTAAAGCTGCTGCCGCCGATGGCCCTGGGAAAGGCCTCAGGGAGCCACAGGATGGTCCCGGGCCGGGGAACGGAGCATCGGCTTGTTGCTTGCAAGAGGGGCTGAGCGACCCCAGCCGCCCCAGCAGAAGGACGGGGCCAGCCTGGGCTCTCGGAGAGCACGGCCCGTGCCTGCCTTTACCCTCTTCCCCTCTCTCCTTTCCCTCCCATGCCCTTGCTCTCTTGTGCTGCCCTGGGCTGTGAGCCCCACAAAGCCAGCCTAGGGAAGGGAAGGCTGCTGGTCCTGCTCCCTCTCTGGGGTGGGCAGGTGGGCAGCGGCCGGATTGTCTGCCACAGCCACGGTGCTCCCTGCACCGGCTTATCCACTCGGAGCAACCTCGATCTCCACTCTTGGACTCATTAAAGTTCTGCTGCATGCCAAGCTCACGCCTCTGCGTCATCCTTTCCCCTGCAGACGCTCTCCCCCGTTGCCCGGGCCAAGAGACGTTGCCCAGGGATGGTTTTGAGCGGAGGTTGTTCAGGACGGTTGTGCAGCGAGTGGCGGCAATATCGTAACGAGCCTACCTGGGGTGGAGGTAGGCCTCACTGCATTTGCCCTCCTGCTGCTTCTTTCTGGTTGTAGCTCGAATGCTGTTGAGAAGACATTCGTGTTCTGGCTTTTGCCTGGCGGTGCCCGCGCAGCAGCCCAACTGAGGACACGGCCTGGACGGCTGACCCAGGCTGACCAAAAGCTTCTTCCGTACCGTACGACACCGTGGTCGGCCATAAATGCTAAGGGGAAGGAGGAGGTGGGGGACTGGGGGGCACTCCTTCTTGAGCTGCTTGTCTTCCGAAGGAACTGTAAAAGGTCCCGTGACTCTGCTTCCCAGGAGGGGATGCTCACGGACTGCTGGTGGGAGGCACAGAAGAAGTCTCTGTGCCGTGCTTCCGCGCGCGCTTTGCTTTCTTTCCCTCGTTCGGCCGTCTTTACCTCGACCCACGAGGCTGTCACCTTCTTTTTCCCCCTCTTTCACGTTGAGGAGGGGTAGCGATAGAGTGTCCGGGGGAGCGCTTGGCAGGCAGCAAACGCCAGCTCCCCGCTGCCTTTTTGGTGTTGTCCGAACGCTGTGTTGCTGCAGCTCGCCCAGAGTCACGCCCTCGGCAGAGACGCCGCTGATGGATTCCGGTTGGCGCCGTCCCAGCTGCTCGGTGGTAGTGGCACAGGCCAAGCGCACCCGACACAGGTTTCCGCCCTGTCTTTGTGCACCAAAGTTACAAGGTCGTACGCTGCCATTGATAAGGGTTGGTTAGTAACTTGCACACAGTTCCCACGTTGCTGCATCGTTGCAAATGTCTCCTACGCGTGCTCTCAGAGGGTCTTTGGTGGTTCCTGGTGGTCCTCCATGCGTCGGTGGTCGCCCTCTCCCCCTGCTGCACCTACCTTCCAGCTCGGTTCTGCGTGGTTTGGCAGACACGGGCCAGGCTTGGTCGCAGGCTCTCGACTCTGCTTCCCGTTAGTCCTGCCCAGGGTTCTGCCTTTGACGTGCGTGTGCGACAGCGTCTTGTTCCAAGCGTAACCGTTGTTCTTACTGTGCTCCTAAGAAAGCTGTCCTCGTTCTTCTGAGCTCCCGTGGGGCTGGAGACGCTGGCAGTTTTGAGCTGAGCATGCAGGGGCTGTGTAGCAGTTACTTGTTAGCAGGCGCCTGTGCAGGTCAGGGGCTCTGGTGGCTGAACTGCTTCCCTCTGTGTCTGCTCTTTTGAAGGTGTTAATGGAAGCAATGGCTACGTGCTGTGGCCTGGCATTGCTGCCCATACTATGCCGCGGGAGCTGTCTCGTGGAGAGGGTCTGGGAACGCACCTCCCTCTTCCCATCTGGGACTCTGGTGTGATGCTGGCGTGACAAGGGATGCCTTTGGCTGAAGTGACAGCGACCCACGGCCTGAGGTGGCCGGACCCTGGGTGGCAGCTGCTGGAAAAATCATCCCTTGGTCAGGGGTGGTTGTGGAGGGTGTTGCAGGGGAAAGTTTCTCAGCTCTCCTTGGGGCTGCAGCTGGAGCAACGTTTCCTCCCTGGGACCCCCATCCGAAAAAAAAGACGGGGACCTGTTGTAGCAGCTCCAGAGAAGGGCTACAAAAATGACGGTAGGGATGCATCAGCCTTGTCATGAAGGAAGGCTGAGGGATCAGATTTGCCAGCAATTTGAATAACGTGATCTAGTGACAGATATCCCTGCCTCTGGCAGGAGGGTTGGATTGGATGATCTTCAAAGGCCTCTTCCCACCCAAACCGTTGCACCCTTCGGTGACAACACGGTTCTGTGCTGGGGCAGCCGAGTGCACCCTGTCCCTGGCTGTGAGAACGCGGTGGTAGGGACGGCTTCTCCTGGCCTCTCCTGGGAAGCGAGTGCCCGTGTCTTGTTCATAACACATGTGGTTCTCCTACTGCCCTTGGTCAAACGTTGAGCTTAATGAGGGGAAAAAAAAAAAAAAAACCCAAACGGAAAAAAGACGAGGTTTTGACGGCCAAGGGGCTGGCAGTCACCGGACTGCGTCGGGTGACTCTGTACGCACCCAAAAAGGCCGAAAAGGAGAGAAACTAGAGGGTCGCGGGATGCGTAACGACACACGGTCAGTGCGAGCGTGTGTTGCCCATCCCGACAAAAACATGGTCAAGAAGCCCCACGCAGAGCAGCCCTGAGCAACTTGTCTCTGCGTGGGCAGCTGGGAGGAGCATCTGCAAGAGCCAGGACTACACAGAGGCATGGGATGCAATGCAGCAGAACTTTAATGATTCAAAAGGGGAAAAGGGGGTTGTGTGAGTGGAGGCCCCAGTGCTGGAGCAGCTTTAGCAGGGGAGGATCCTCCTGCCGCACAGGCCGCTGCCAAAGCCGGAGAGGCCAAAGCCCCCGGAGGAGATGGGCACTCCCTGGCTGCTGAGGATGCTGCCAACGGCGGCGGAGGTGGAGGAGCCCACGGCGGTGTTCTGCGGGAAGGAGCTGAGGATGGGGCCGGGCAGGGTGACCACCACGGGGGAGGGCTGGATGACGACGGTGGAGTCCTGGCACTGCCTGACACAGGGCTCGTTGCAGCTGTTGGCCAGCGGGGTCGGGCCGCAGGGCTGGCACGAGCTGTAGCAGGACATGGCTGCGGGACGGAGGTGACCTGGAGGGAAACAGGGCGGGGTGGGGGGGGAGAAAGAAAGCAGGTGGGGTGAGTAAGGAGCAGCCCGGCAACCCGTCTCGCTGCATCAAAGCCATGAGATGGTGACAAGGGCTGTAGGTGTTGTAGGGAAGCCCACGGGCATCTCCTTCCCCACATTCCAAAAGAGCCCTGCAAAGAGGAACAAAGCCCAGGGAGATTCCTACTGACCCGTAGGTCAGGAGACACCTTCGTGTCACGCCTTCCGCCTCCTTCCCTCTCGCATGACAAGCGGCCCCAAAAGCAAGTGGAGGACCGAGGCGCAGGTGTGTGCTGGGATATGCCACAGGGGGACGAGAGGGAAGAGAAACAGAAGAAGGAGCATAAAGAGCTTCAGACTCACCTTGCTGGCAAGGAGATGGAGGCGAGAGGAGTGGATGAGAGAGTGAGGACAAGGGCCCACTTTTATACCGCTCCTGCACCGCCCCAGGCGCACAGTCACCGCACACGGGCAGTAATTATCCAACAGAGTCACCTGCAAAGCAAAATGCCCGTCCCGATGGCTCAGGTTGTTTTGTGGTTTCCATCACTGCTGCCATTTCATTTCCTCATCTGCGACATGCTTGGTCTGCAATGCAGGCTCCTTTCATGTGCTGGGATGAGAGGCCCCAGGATTTCTCAGGCAGGACTGTATCCGTGCAGGCAGAAGGTGCCTCCAAAGTGATGGCGGGGTCCCATAGAGGCAAGGGATGTTGGCTTGTGAGGGGCCGTTGTTTCCAACTCCCTTTGCAGGAAGAGGCCCAGGTGAGTGCAAGCGGCCTGAGGCCATGCACCCGGGGGAGGCGGTTGGTGTCACGACAAGGCCGCTCTCAACTCCCCTCGGAAGTGGGGGCATCAGGGCGTGCGCCTGGGGACTGGGAGGAAGGCGGTGGGCCTCGTGTCTGCAGGAAGGGGTCGCCGGAGGAGGTGGGGAACGCCTCACTGCGACCCCTTTGCGGGTAATGGAGCAAATGGTCCTGGAAAGCCTTTCAGCGGGTGAAAGGACAAGAGGGTGCCTGTGAACGGCCAGCACGGACTTTTGGAGGGGAAAGCGGTCCTGGTGAGCCTCGTGGCCTTCGTTGCCGATGTGCCTGGCTGCAGAGAGTGATGTAGTGCAGCAAACGGTGTTTGCCCCATCTAACCAAGGCTTGTGGCGCTGCCCGCTCAAAGAATCTTTAGAGACTGACTGAGGAAATCCAGGCTGGGGAAGAGGACTGGCGGGGGGGCTGAAGGGAATGAACAGCCAGGCCTCATCTTCCTGGCCAAAGAGACCAGGCTGTGGTGAGCAGCTCTCCCGAGGGCTCCGTGGAGAGAAAGAAAGAGCTGCTGAAACCATCTCCCAACCAGTCGGGGCTCATCCCTGGTCCCGGGGAACACGTCTTCTCTCAGCGCTAGGGTTAGGTAGGTCTCCTTTCCAGTGCCCGAAAGGCATCCGCAGACCGGAGAAAAGCCCATCACCACTGAGGAGGCAAAGAAATTTCCCCCAGCTGCCCACTGTCTGGGGGCTGTCAGGACCCTGCAGTGCCGAGTGCCCGAGGGTGCTCAGGGAGGGGATGCGCTCAGCAGGGCCCTCTGTGTACAAAAGCGGCACTTCAAAGAGGCGAAGCACTTCCCTGCCCTGCAGACATGGAGGCAGCTGGGACGTGTCCCAGGACAGCCAGGGAATACCTGTAGCAGGCAAGCTTCCTGGGATAGCCTCTCCCTGCCCACGGAGACTCTATTTTGGATGGGCCGTGTGTCAGCCTTCTGGCGTGAGGCCAAGCCAGGAGCGTGCTCTCTGCAGGCCCGCGTCCTCCCAAGGTCCTCCGAAGGTCTGCATTTCCCTGCAGCCAGGGCAGCTCCATCCCTTCCCCGGGGAAAGCCGTGTCTGAGCCCTGGGCCGTGCCCAGACACAGCTGCAGAGAGACGCGGCGGCCACGGCCCTCGGCGTGGCCTTCTTCCAGCTCAGGGGGCTGGCAGGAGTCGGCTTGCTTTGGAAGAATGTCCAGGCCTTGGTGTGTCATGAGGGTCAGGCTGCAAAACAGGACCCGGGCCCATGTCTTTCCTTTGTCCAGACCCCTCGGAGCCACTTCTTCCCAGTACTTCAAAAAGAGCCTCCGAGGCTTCATGGTGCTGTCAGAAATGAGGAAATGAAATGGCGGCATTGAGGGAAACCAAAACACAAGTGGGACGGGTGTTTTGCTTTGGAGGTGACTCTGATGGATAATTACTGCCCGTGTGCGGTGACTGTGGGCCTGGGGCGGTGCAGGAGCAGTATAAAAGTGGGCCCTTGTCCTCACTCTCTCATCCGCTCCTCTCGCCTCCATCTCCTTGGGAACAAGGTGAGTGCGATCCCCTTGCTTGTCTTCCTCGTCCTGTCAGTCCTGACTCCTCTGGGATTTCCCAGCACACAGCTGCCTTTTCCCCCTCTGCTGCGTCCTGAGGCTGCTGGCCGTGGGAGAGGGAGCGTGCGAGATGGGGAGGTTTTGGTCTGGGCTGAGGTGTCCGCTGAACCGTGGGCTGGGCTGGGAGCTCTGTGGGCACGGCTGGTCTTGGCCACACTCTGTTGAGCTGTGGGAAGGAAAGGGTCTTCCTTACGGAGGCTGACGGGCCGCTCCTTACTCACCCCACCTGCTTTCTTTCTTCCCGCCGGGGCCCTGTTTCCCTCCAGGTCACCTCCGTCCCGCAGCCATGTCCTGCTACAGCTCGTGCCAGCCCTGCGGCCCGACCCCGCTGGCCAACAGCTGCAACGAGCCCTGTGTCAGGCAGTGCCAGGACTCCACCGTCGTCATCCAGCCCTCCCCCGTGGTGGTCACCCTGCCCGGCCCCATCCTCAGCTCCTTCCCGCAGAACACCGCCGTGGGCTCCTCCACCTCCGCCGCCGTTGGCAGCATCCTCAGCAGCCAGGGAGTGCCCATCTCCTCCGGGGGCTTTGGCCTCTCCGGCTTTGGCAGCGGCCTGTGCGGCAGGAGGATCCTCCCCTGCTAAAGCTGCTGCCGCCGATGGCCCTGGGAAAGGCCTCAGGGAGCCACAGGATGGTCCCGGGCCGGGGAACGGAGCATCGGCTTGTTGCTTGCAAGAGGGGCTGAGCGACCCCAGCCGCCCCAGCAGAAGGACGGGGCCAGCCTGGGCTCTCGGAGAGCACGGCCCGTGCCTGCCTTTACCCTCTTCCCCTCTCTCCTTTCCCTCCCATGCCCTTGCTCTCTTGTGCTGCCCTGGGCTGTGAGCCCCACAAAGCCAGCCTAGGGAAGGGAAGGCTGCTGGTCCTGCTCCCTCTCTGGGGTGGGCAGGTGGGCAGCGGCCGGATTGTCTGCCACAGCCACGGTGCTCCCTGCACCGGCTTATCCACTCGGAGCAACCTCGATCTCCACTCTTGGACTCATTAAAGTTCTGCTGCATGCCAAGCTCACGCCTCTGCGTCATCCTTTCCCCTGCAGACGCTCTCCCCCGTTGCCCGGGCCAAGAGACGTTGCCCAGGGATGGTTTTGAGCGGAGGTTGTTCAGGACGGTTGTGCAGCGAGTGGCGGCAATATCGTAACGAGCCTACCTGGGGTGGAGGTAGGCCTCACTGCATTTGCCCTCCTGCTGCTTCTTTCTGGTTGTAGCTCGAATGCTGTTGAGAAGACATTCGTGTTCTGGCTTTTGCCTGGCGGTGCCCGCGCAGCAGCCCAACTGAGGACACGGCCTGGACGGCTGACCCAGGCTGACCAAAAGCTTCTTCCGTACCGTACGACACCGTGGTCGGCCATAAATGCTAAGGGGAAGGAGGAGGTGGGGGACTGGGGGGCACTCCTTCTTGAGCTGCTTGTCTTCCGAAGGAACTGTAAAAGGTCCCGTGACTCTGCTTCCCAGGAGGGGATGCTCACGGACTGCTGGTGGGAGGCACAGAAGAAGTCTCTGTGCCGTGCTTCCGCGCGCGCTTTGCTTTCTTTCCCTCGTTCGGCCGTCTTTACCTCGACCCACGAGGCTGTCACCTTCTTTTTCCCCCTCTTTCACGTTGAGGAGGGGTAGCGATAGAGTGTCCGGGGGAGCGCTTGGCAGGCAGCAAACGCCAGCTCCCCGCTGCCTTTTTGGTGTTGTCCGAACGCTGTGTTGCTGCAGCTCGCCCAGAGTCACGCCCTCGGCAGAGACGCCGCTGATGGATTCCGGTTGGCGCCGTCCCAGCTGCTCGGTGGTAGTGGCACAGGCCAAGCGCACCCGACACAGGTTTCCGCCCTGTCTTTGTGCACCAAAGTTACAAGGTCGTACGCTGCCATTGATAAGGGTTGGTTAGTAACTTGCACACAGTTCCCACGTTGCTGCATCGTTGCAAATGTCTCCTACGCGTGCTCTCAGAGGGTCTTTGGTGGTTCCTGGTGGTCCTCCATGCGTCGGTGGTCGCCCTCTCCCCCTGCTGCACCTACCTTCCAGCTCGGTTCTGCGTGGTTTGGCAGACACGGGCCAGGCTTGGTCGCAGGCTCTCGACTCTGCTTCCCGTTAGTCCTGCCCAGGGTTCTGCCTTTGACGTGCGTGTGCGACAGCGTCTTGTTCCAAGCGTAACCGTTGTTCTTACTGTGCTCCTAAGAAAGCTGTCCTCGTTCTTCTGAGCTCCCGTGGGGCTGGAGACGCTGGCAGTTTTGAGCTGAGCATGCAGGGGCTGTGTAGCAGTTACTTGTTAGCAGGCGCCTGTGCAGGTCAGGGGCTCTGGTGGCTGAACTGCTTCCCTCTGTGTCTGCTCTTTTGAAGGTGTTAATGGAAGCAATGGCTACGTGCTGTGGCCTGGCATTGCTGCCCATACTATGCCGCGGGAGCTGTCTCGTGGAGAGGGTCTGGGAACGCACCTCCCTCTTCCCATCTGGGACTCTGGTGTGATGCTGGCGTGACAAGGGATGCCTTTGGCTGAAGTGACAGCGACCCACGGCCTGAGGTGGCCGGACCCTGGGTGGCAGCTGCTGGAAAAATCATCCCTTGGTCAGGGGTGGTTGTGGAGGGTGTTGCAGGGGAAAGTTTCTCAGCTCTCCTTGGGGCTGCAGCTGGAGCAACGTTTCCTCCCTGGGACCCCCATCCGAAAAAAAAGACGGGGACCTGTTGTAGCAGCTCCAGAGAAGGGCTACAAAAATGACGGTAGGGATGCATCAGCCTTGTCATGAAGGAAGGCTGAGGGATCAGATTTGCCAGCAATTTGAATAACGTGATCTAGTGACAGATATCCCTGCCTCTGGCAGGAGGGTTGGATTGGATGATCTTCAAAGGCCTCTTCCCACCCAAACCGTTGCACCCTTCGGTGACAACACGGTTCTGTGCTGGGGCAGCCGAGTGCACCCTGTCCCTGGCTGTGAGAACGCGGTGGTAGGGACGGCTTCTCCTGGCCTCTCCTGGGAAGCGAGTGCCCGTGTCTTGTTCATAACACATGTGGTTCTCCTACTGCCCTTGGTCAAACGTTGAGCTTAATGAGGGGAAAAAAAAAAAAAAAACCCAAACGGAAAAAAGACGAGGTTTTGACGGCCAAGGGGCTGGCAGTCACCGGACTGCGTCGGGTGACTCTGTACGCACCCAAAAAGGCCGAAAAGGAGAGAAACTAGAGGGTCGCGGGATGCGTAACGACACACGGTCAGTGCGAGCGTGTGTTGCCCATCCCGACAAAAACATGGTCAAGAAGCCCCACGCAGAGCAGCCCTGAGCAACTTGTCTCTGCGTGGGCAGCTGGGAGGAGCATCTGCAAGAGCCAGGACTACACAGAGGCATGGGATGCAATGCAGCAGAACTTTAATGATTCAAAAGGGGAAAAGGGGGTTGTGTGAGTGGAGGCCCCAGTGCTGGAGCAGCTTTAGCAGGGGAGGATCCTCCTGCCGCACAGGCCGCTGCCAAAGCCGGAGAGGCCAAAGCCCCCGGAGGAGATGGGCACTCCCTGGCTGCTGAGGATGCTGCCAACGGCGGCGGAGGTGGAGGAGCCCACGGCGGTGTTCTGCGGGAAGGAGCTGAGGATGGGGCCGGGCAGGGTGACCACCACGGGGGAGGGCTGGATGACGACGGTGGAGTCCTGGCACTGCCTGACACAGGGCTCGTTGCAGCTGTTGGCCAGCGGGGTCGGGCCGCAGGGCTGGCACGAGCTGTAGCAGGACATGGCTGCGGGACGGAGGTGACCTGGAGGGAAACAGGGCGGGGTGGGGGGGGAGAAAGAAAGCAGGTGGGGTGAGTAAGGAGCAGCCCGGCAACCCGTCTCGCTGCATCAAAGCCATGAGATGGTGACAAGGGCTGTAGGTGTTGTAGGGAAGCCCACGGGCATCTCCTTCCCCACATTCCAAAAGAGCCCTGCAAAGAGGAACAAAGCCCAGGGAGATTCCTACTGACCCGTAGGTCAGGAGACACCTTCGTGTCACGCCTTCCGCCTCCTTCCCTCTCGCATGACAAGCGGCCCCAAAAGCAAGTGGAGGACCGAGGCGCAGGTGTGTGCTGGGATATGCCACAGGGGGACGAGAGGGAAGAGAAACAGAAGAAGGAGCATAAAGAGCTTCAGACTCACCTTGCTGGCAAGGAGATGGAGGCGAGAGGAGTGGATGAGAGAGTGAGGACAAGGGCCCACTTTTATACCGCTCCTGCACCGCCCCAGGCGCACAGTCACCGCACACGGGCAGTAATTATCCAACAGAGTCACCTGCAAAGCAAAATGCCCGTCCCGATGGCTCAGGTTGTTTTGTGGTTTCCATCACTGCTGCCATTTCATTTCCTCATCTGCGACATGCTTGGTCTGCAATGCAGGCTCCTTTCATGTGCTGGGATGAGAGGCCCCAGGATTTCTCAGGCAGGACTGTATCCGTGCAGGCAGAAGGTGCCTCCAAAGTGATGGCGGGGTCCCATAGAGGCAAGGGATGTTGGCTTGTGAGGGGCCGTTGTTTCCAACTCCCTTTGCAGGAAGAGGCCCAGGTGAGTGCAAGCGGCCTGAGGCCATGCACCCGGGGGAGGCGGTTGGTGTCACGACAAGGCCGCTCTCAACTCCCCTCGGAAGTGGGGGCATCAGGGCGTGCGCCTGGGGACTGGGAGGAAGGCGGTGGGCCTCGTGTCTGCAGGAAGGGGTCGCCGGAGGAGGTGGGGAACGCCTCACTGCGACCCCTTTGCGGGTAATGGAGCAAATGGTCCTGGAAAGCCTTTCAGCGGGTGAAAGGACAAGAGGGTGCCTGTGAACGGCCAGCACGGACTTTTGGAGGGGAAAGCGGTCCTGGTGAGCCTCGTGGCCTTCGTTGCCGATGTGCCTGGCTGCAGAGAGTGATGTAGTGCAGCAAACGGTGTTTGCCCCATCTAACCAAGGCTTGTGGCGCTGCCCGCTCAAAGAATCTTTAGAGACTGACTGAGGAAATCCAGGCTGGGGAAGAGGACTGGCGGGGGGGCTGAAGGGAATGAACAGCCAGGCCTCATCTTCCTGGCCAAAGAGACCAGGCTGTGGTGAGCAGCTCTCCCGAGGGCTCCGTGGAGAGAAAGAAAGAACTGCTGAAACCATCTCCCAACCAGTCGGGGCTCATCCCTGGTCCCGGGGAACACGTCTTCTCTCAGCGCTAGGGTTAGGTAGGTCTCCTTTCCAGTGCCCGAAAGGCATCCGCAGACCGGAGAAAAGCCCATCACCACTGAGGAGGCAAAGAAATTTCCCCCAGCTGCCCACTGTCTGGGGGCTGTCAGGACCCTGCAGTGCCGAGTGCCCGAGGGTGCTCAGGAAGGGGATGCGCTCAGCAGGGCCCTCTGTGTACAAAAGCGGCACTTCAAAGAGGCGAAGCACTTCCCTGCCCTGCAGACATGGAGGCAGCTGGGACGTGTCCCAGGACAGCCAGGGAATACCTGTAGCAGGCAAGCTTCCTGGGATAGCCTCTCCCTGCCCACGGAGACTCTATTTTGGATGGGCCGTGTGTCAGCCTTCTGGCGTGAGGCCAAGCCAGGAGCGTGCTCTCTGCAGGCCCGCGTCCTCCCAAGGTCCTCCGAAGGTCTGCATTTCCCTGCAGCCAGGGCAGCTCCATCCCTTCCCCGGGGAAAGCCGTGTCTGAGCCCTGGGCCGTGCCCAGACACAGCTGCAGAGAGACGCGGCGGCCACGGCCCTCGGCGTGGCCTTCTTCCAGCTCAGGGGGCTGGCAGGAGTCGGCTTGCTTTGGAAGAATGTCCAGGCCTTGGTGTGTCATGAGGGTCAGGCTGCAAAACAGGACCCGGGCCCATGTCTTTCCTTTGTCCAGACCCCTCGGAGCCACTTCTTCCCAGTACTTCAAAAAGAGCCTCCGAGGCTTCATGGTGCTGTCAGAAATGAGGAAATGAAATGGCGGCATTGAGGGAAACCAAAACACAAGTGGGACGGGTGTTTTGCTTTGGAGGTGACTCTGATGGATAATTACTGCCCGTGTGCGGTGACTGTGGGCCTGGGGCGGTGCAGGAGCAGTATAAAAGTGGGCCCTTGTCCTCACTCTCTCATCCGCTCCTCTCGCCTCCATCTCCTTGGGAACAAGGTGAGTGCGATCCCCTTGCTTGTCTTCCTCGTCCTGTCAGTCCTGACTCCTCTGGGATTTCCCAGCACACAGCTGCCTTTTCCCCCTCTGCTGCGTCCTGAGGCTGCTGGCCGTGGGAGAGGGAGCGTGCGAGATGGGGAGGTTTTGGTCTGGGCTGAGGTGTCCGCTGAACCGTGGGCTGGGCTGGGAGCTCTGTGGGCACGGCTGGTCTTGGCCACACTCTGTTGAGCTGTGGGAAGGAAAGGGTCTTCCTTACGGAGGCTGACGGGCCGCTCCTTACTCACCCCACCTGCTTTCTTTCTTCCCGCCGGGGCCCTGTTTCCCTCCAGGTCACCTCCGTCCCGCAGCCATGTCCTGCTACAGCTCGTGCCAGCCCTGCGGCCCGACCCCGCTGGCCAACAGCTGCAACGAGCCCTGTGTCAGGCAGTGCCAGGACTCCACCGTCGTCATCCAGCCCTCCCCCGTGGTGGTCACCCTGCCCGGCCCCATCCTCAGCTCCTTCCCGCAGAACACCGCCGTGGGCTCCTCCACCTCCGCCGCCGTTGGCAGCATCCTCAGCAGCCAGGGAGTGCCCATCTCCTCCGGGGGCTTTGGCCTCTCCGGCTTTGGCAGCGGCCTGTGCGGCAGGAGGATCCTCCCCTGCTAAAGCTGCTGCCGCCGATGGCCCTGGGAAAGGCCTCAGGGAGCCACAGGATGGTCCCGGGCCGGGGAACGGAGCATCGGCTTGTTGCTTGCAAGAGGGGCTGAGCGACCCCAGCCGCCCCAGCAGAAGGACGGGGCCAGCCTGGGCTCTCGGAGAGCACGGCCCGTGCCTGCCTTTACCCTCTTCCCCTCTCTCCTTTCCCTCCCATGCCCTTGCTCTCTTGTGCTGCCCTGGGCTGTGAGCCCCACAAAGCCAGCCTAGGGAAGGGAAGGCTGCTGGTCCTGCTCCCTCTCTGGGGTGGGCAGGTGGGCAGCGGCCGGATTGTCTGCCACAGCCACGGTGCTCCCTGCACCGGCTTATCCACTCGGAGCAACCTCGATCTCCACTCTTGGACTCATTAAAGTTCTGCTGCATGCCAAGCTCACGCCTCTGCGTCATCCTTTCCCCTGCAGACGCTCTCCCCCGTTGCCCGGGCCAAGAGACGTTGCCCAGGGATGGTTTTGAGCGGAGGTTGTTCAGGACGGTTGTGCAGCGAGTGGCGGCAATATCGTAACGAGCCTACCTGGGGTGGAGGTAGGCCTCACTGCATTTGCCCTCCTGCTGCTTCTTTCTGGTTGTAGCTCGAATGCTGTTGAGAAGACATTCGTGTTCTGGCTTTTGCCTGGCGGTGCCCGCGCAGCAGCCCAACTGAGGACACGGCCTGGACGGCTGACCCAGGCTGACCAAAAGCTTCTTCCGTACCGTACGACACCGTGGTCGGCCATAAATGCTAAGGGGAAGGAGGAGGTGGGGGACTGGGGGGCACTCCTTCTTGAGCTGCTTGTCTTCCGAAGGAACTGTAAAAGGTCCCGTGACTCTGCTTCCCAGGAGGGGATGCTCACGGACTGCTGGTGGGAGGCACAGAAGAAGTCTCTGTGCCGTGCTTCCGCGCGCGCTTTGCTTTCTTTCCCTCGTTCGGCCGTCTTTACCTCGACCCACGAGGCTGTCACCTTCTTTTTCCCCCTCTTTCACGTTGAGGAGGGGTAGCGATAGAGTGTCCGGGGGAGCGCTTGGCAGGCAGCAAACGCCAGCTCCCCGCTGCCTTTTTGGTGTTGTCCGAACGCTGTGTTGCTGCAGCTCGCCCAGAGTCACGCCCTCGGCAGAGACGCCGCTGATGGATTCCGGTTGGCGCCGTCCCAGCTGCTCGGTGGTAGTGGCACAGGCCAAGCGCACCCGACACAGGTTTCCGCCCTGTCTTTGTGCACCAAAGTTACAAGGTCGTACGCTGCCATTGATAAGGGTTGGTTAGTAACTTGCACACAGTTCCCACGTTGCTGCATCGTTGCAAATGTCTCCTACGCGTGCTCTCAGAGGGTCTTTGGTGGTTCCTGGTGGTCCTCCATGCGTCGGTGGTCGCCCTCTCCCCCTGCTGCACCTACCTTCCAGCTCAGTTCTGCGTGGTTTGGCAGACACGGGCCAGGCTTGGTCGCAGGCTCTCGACTCTGCTTCCCGTTAGTCCTGCCCAGGGTTCTGCCTTTGACGTGCGTGTGCGACAGCGTCTTGTTCCAAGCGTAACCGTTGTTCTTACTGTGCTCCTAAGAAAGCTGTCCTCGTTCTTCTGAGCTCCCGTGGGGCTGGAGACGCTGGCAGTTTTGAGCTGAGCATGCAGGGGCTGTGTAGCAGTTACTTGTTAGCAGGCGCCTGTGCAGGTCAGGGGCTCTGGTGGCTGAACTGCTTCCCTCTGTGTCTGCTCTTTTGAAGGTGTTAATGGAAGCAATGGCTACGTGCTGTGGCCTGGCATTGCTGCCCATACTATGCCGCGGGAGCTGTCTCGTGGAGAGGGTCTGGGAACGCACCTCCCTCTTCCCATCTGGGACTCTGGTGTGATGCTGGCGTGACAAGGGATGCCTTTGGCTGAAGTGACAGCGACCCACGGCCTGAGGTGGCCGGACCCTGGGTGGCAGCTGCTGGAAAAATCATCCCTTGGTCAGGGGTGGTTGTGGAGGGTGTTGCAGGGGAAAGTTTCTCAGCTCTCCTTGGGGCTGCAGCTGGAGCAACGTTTCCTCCCTGGGACCCCCATCCGAAAAAAAAGACGGGGACCTGTTGTAGCAGCTCCAGAGAAGGGCTACAAAAATGACGGTAGGGATGCATCAGCCTTGTCATGAAGGAAGGCTGAGGGATCA
This sequence comes from Colius striatus, assembly GCF_028858725.1. Classification (NCBI taxonomy): domain Eukaryota; kingdom Metazoa; phylum Chordata; class Aves; order Coliiformes; family Coliidae; genus Colius; species Colius striatus. The sequence continues at coordinate 43,336,079 of NC_084762.1, forward strand.
GATTTGCCAGCAATTTGAATAACGTGATCTAGTGACAGATATCCCTGCCTCTGGCAGGAGGGTTGGATTGGATGATCTTCAAAGGCCTCTTCCCACCCAAACCGTTGCACCCTTCGGTGACAACACGGTTCTGTGCTGGGGCAGCCGAGTGCACCCTGTCCCTGGCTGTGAGAACGCGGTGGTAGGGACGGCTTCTCCTGGCCTCTCCTGGGAAGCGAGTGCCCGTGTCTTGTTCATAACACATGTGGTTCTCCTACTGCCCTTGGTCAAACGTTGAGCTTAATGAGGGGAAAAAAAAAAAAAAAAACCAAACGGAAAAAAGACGAGGTTTTGACGGCCAAGGGGCTGGCAGTCACCGGACTGCGTCGGGTGACTCTGTACGCACCCAAAAAGGCCGAAAAGGAGAGAAACTAGAGGGTCGCGGGATGCGTAACGACACACAGTCAGTGCGAGCGTGTGTTGCCCATCCCGACAAAAACATGGTCAAGAAGCCCCACGCAGAGCAGCCCTGAGCAACTTGTCTCTGCGTGGGCAGCTGGGAGGAGCATCTGCAAGAGCCAGGACTACACAGAGGCATGGGATGCAATGCAGCAGAACTTTAATGATTCAAAAGGGGAAAAGGGGGTTGTGTGAGTGGAGGCCCCAGTGCTGGAGCAGCTTTAGCAGGGGAGGATCCTCCTGCCGCACAGGCCGCTGCCAAAGCCGGAGAGGCCAAAGCCCCCGGAGGAGATGGGCACTCCCTGGCTGCTGAGGATGCTGCCAACGGCGGCGGAGGTGGAGGAGCCCACGGCGGTGTTCTGCGGGAAGGAGCTGAGGATGGGGCCGGGCAGGGTGACCACCACGGGGGAGGGCTGGATGACGACGGTGGAGTCCTGGCACTGCCTGACACAGGGCTCGTTGCAGCTGTTGGCCAGTGGGGTCGGGCCGCAGGGCTGGCACGAGCTGTAGCAGGACATGGCTGCGGGACGGAGGTGACCTGGAGGGAAACAGGGCGGGGTGGGGGGGGAGAAAGAAAGCAGGTGGGGTGAGTAAGGAGCAGCCCGGCAACCCGTCTCGCTGCATCAAAGCCATGAGATGGTGACAAGGGCTGTAGGTGTTGTAGGGAAGCCCACGGGCATCTCCTTCCCCACATTCCAAAAGAGCCCTGCAAAGAGGAACAAAGCCCAGGGAGATTCCTACTGACCCGTAGGTCAGGAGACACCTTCGTGTCACGCCTTCCGCCTCCTTCCCTCTCGCATGACAAGCGGCCCCAAAAGCAAGTGGAGGACCGAGGCGCAGGTGTGTGCTGGGATATGCCACAGGGGGACGAGAGGGAAGAGAAACAGAAGAAGGAGCATAAAGAGCTTCAGACTCACCTTGCTGGCAAGGAGATGGAGGCGAGAGGAGTGGATGAGAGAGTGAGGACAAGGGCCCACTTTTATACCGCTCCTGCACCGCCCCAGGCGCACAGTCACCGCACACGGGCAGTAATTATCCAACAGAGTCACCTGCAAAGCAAAATGCCCGTCCCGATGGCTCAGGTTGTTTTGTGGTTTCCATCACTGCTGCCATTTCATTTCCTCATCTGCGACATGCTTGGTCTGCAATGCAGGCTCCTTTCATGTGCTGGGATGAGAGGCCCCAGGATTTCTCAGGCAGGACTGTATCCGTGCAGGCAGAAGGTGCCTCCAAAGTGATGGCGGGGTCCCATAGAGGCAAGGGATGTTGGCTTGTGAGGGGCCGTTGTTTCCAACTCCCTTTGCAGGAAGAGGCCCAGGTGAGTGCAAGCGGCCTGAGGCCATGCACCCGGGGGAGGCGGTTGGTGTCACGACAAGGCCGCTCTCAACTCCCCTCGGAAGTGGGGGCATCAGGGCGTGCGCCTGGGGACTGGGAGGAAGGCGGTGGGCCTCGTGTCTGCAGGAAGGGGTCGCCGGAGGAGGTGGGGAACGCCTCACTGCGACCCCTTTGCGGGTAATGGAGCAAATGGTCCTGGAAAGCCTTTCAGCGGGTGAAAGGACAAGAGGGTGCCTGTGAACGGCCAGCACGGACTTTTGGAGGGGAAAGCGGTCCTGGTGAGCCTCGTGGCCTTCGTTGCCGATGTGCCTGGCTGCAGAGAGTGATGTAGTGCAGCAAACGGTGTTTGCCCCATCTAACCAAGGCTTGTGGCGCTGCCCGCTCAAAGAATCTTTAGAGACTGACTGAGGAAATCCAGGCTGGGGAAGAGGACTGGCGGGGGGGCTGAAGGGAATGAACAGCCAGGCCTCATCTTCCTGGCCAAAGAGACCAGGCTGTGGTGAGCAGCTCTCCCGAGGGCTCCGTGGAGAGAAAGAAAGAACTGCTGAAACCATCTCCCAACCAGTCGGGGCTCATCCCTGGTCCCGGGGAACACGTCTTCTCTCAGCGCTAGGGTTAGGTAGGTCTCCTTTCCAGTGCCCGAAAGGCATCCGCAGACCGGAGAAAAGCCCATCACCACTGAGGAGGCAAAGAAATTTCCCCCAGCTGCCCACTGTCTGGGGGCTGTCAGGACCCTGCAGTGCCGAGTGCCCGAGGGTGCTCAGGAAGGGGATGCGCTCAGCAGGGCCCTCTGTGTACAAAAGCGGCACTTCAAAGAGGCGAAGCACTTCCCTGCCCTGCAGACATGGAGGCAGCTGGGACGTGTCCCAGGACAGCCAGGGAATACCTGTAGCAGGCAAGCTTCCTGGGATAGCCTCTCCCTGCCCACGGAGACTCTATTTTGGATGGGCCGTGTGTCAGCCTTCTGGCGTGAGGCCAAGCCAGGAGCGTGCTCTCTGCAGGCCCGCGTCCTCCCAAGGTCCTCCGAAGGTCTGCATTTCCCTGCAGCCAGGGCAGCTCCATCCCTTCCCCGGGGAAAGCCGTGTCTGAGCCCTGGGCCGTGCCCAGACACAGCTGCAGAGAGACGCGGCGGCCACGGCCCTCGGCGTGGCCTTCTTCCAGCTCAGGGGGCTGGCAGGAGTCGGCTTGCTTTGGAAGAATGTCCAGGCCTTGGTGTGTCATGAGGGTCAGGCTGCAAAACAGGACCCGGGCCCATGTCTTTCCTTTGTCCAGACCCCTCGGAGCCACTTCTTCCCAGTACTTCAAAAAGAGCCTCCGAGGCTTCATGGTGCTGTCAGAAATGAGGAAATGAAATGGCGGCATTGAGGGAAACCAAAACACAAGTGGGACGGGTGTTTTGCTTTGGAGGTGACTCTGATGGATAATTACTGCCCGTGTGCGGTGACTGTGGGCCTGGGGCGGTGCAGGAGCAGTATAAAAGTGGGCCCTTGTCCTCACTCTCTCATCCGCTCCTCTCGCCTCCATCTCCTTGGGAACAAGGTGAGTGCGATCCCCTTGCTTGTCTTCCTCGTCCTGTCAGTCCTGACTCCTCTGGGATTTCCCAGCACACAGCTGCCTTTTCCCCCTCTGCTGCGTCCTGAGGCTGCTGGCCGTGGGAGAGGGAGCGTGCGAGATGGGGAGGTTTTGGTCTGGGCTGAGGTGTCCGCTGAACCGTGGGCTGGGCTGGGAGCTCTGTGGGCACGGCTGGTCTTGGCCACACTCTGTTGAGCTGTGGGAAGGAAAGGGTCTTCCTTACGGAGGCTGACGGGCCGCTCCTTACTCACCCCACCTGCTTTCTTTCTTCCCGCCGGGGCCCTGTTTCCCTCCAGGTCACCTCCGTCCCGCAGCCATGTCCTGCTACAGCTCGTGCCAGCCCTGCGGCCCGACCCCGCTGGCCAACAGCTGCAACGAGCCCTGTGTCAGGCAGTGCCAGGACTCCACCGTCGTCATCCAGCCCTCCCCCGTGGTGGTCACCCTGCCCGGCCCCATCCTCAGCTCCTTCCCGCAGAACACCGCCGTGGGCTCCTCCACCTCCGCCGCCGTTGGCAGCATCCTCAGCAGCCAGGGAGTGCCCATCTCCTCCGGGGGCTTTGGCCTCTCCGGCTTTGGCAGCGGCCTGTGCGGCAGGAGGATCCTCCCCTGCTAAAGCTGCTGCCGCCGATGGCCCTGGGAAAGGCCTCAGGGAGCCACAGGATGGTCCCGGGCCGGGGAACGGAGCATCGGCTTGTTGCTTGCAAGAGGGGCTGAGCGACCCCAGCCGCCCCAGCAGAAGGACGGGGCCAGCCTGGGCTCTCGGAGAGCACGGCCCGTGCCTGCCTTTACCCTCTTCCCCTCTCTCCTTTCCCTCCCATGCCCTTGCTCTCTTGTGCTGCCCTGGGCTGTGAGCCCCACAAAGCCAGCCTAGGGAAGGGAAGGCTGCTGGTCCTGCTCCCTCTCTGGGGTGGGCAGGTGGGCAGCGGCCGGATTGTCTGCCACAGCCACGGTGCTCCCTGCACCGGCTTATCCACTCGGAGCAACCTCGATCTCCACTCTTGGACTCATTAAAGTTCTGCTGCATGCCAAGCTCACGCCTCTGCGTCATCCTTTCCCCTGCAGACGCTCTCCCCCGTTGCCCGGGCCAAGAGACGTTGCCCAGGGATGGTTTTGAGCGGAGGTTGTTCAGGACGGTTGTGCAGCGAGTGGCGGCAATATCGTAACGAGCCTACCTGGGGTGGAGGTAGGCCTCACTGCATTTGCCCTCCTGCTGCTTCTTTCTGGTTGTAGCTCGAATGCTGTTGAGAAGACATTCGTGTTCTGGCTTTTGCCTGGCGGTGCCCGCGCAGCAGCCCAACTGAGGACACGGCCTGGACGGCTGACCCAGGCTGACCAAAAGCTTCTTCCGTACCGTACGACACCGTGGTCGGCCATAAATGCTAAGGGGAAGGAGGAGGTGGGGGACTGGGGGGCACTCCTTCTTGAGCTGCTTGTCTTCCGAAGGAACTGTAAAAGGTCCCGTGACTCTGCTTCCCAGGAGGGGATGCTCACGGACTGCTGGTGGGAGGCACAGAAGAAGTCTCTGTGCCGTGCTTCCGCGCGCGCTTTGCTTTCTTTCCCTCGTTCGGCCGTCTTTACCTCGACCCACGAGGCTGTCACCTTCTTTTTCCCCCTCTTTCACGTTGAGGAGGGGTAGCGATAGAGTGTCCGGGGGAGCGCTTGGCAGGCAGCAAACGCCAGCTCCCCGCTGCCTTTTTGGTGTTGTCCGAACGCTGTGTTGCTGCAGCTCGCCCAGAGTCACGCCCTCGGCAGAGACGCCGCTGATGGATTCCGGTTGGCGCCGTCCCAGCTGCTCGGTGGTAGTGGCACAGGCCAAGCGCACCCGACACAGGTTTCCGCCCTGTCTTTGTGCACCAAAGTTACAAGGTCGTACGCTGCCATTGATAAGGGTTGGTTAGTAACTTGCACACAGTTCCCACGTTGCTGCATCGTTGCAAATGTCTCCTACGCGTGCTCTCAGAGGGTCTTTGGTGGTTCCTGGTGGTCCTCCATGCGTCGGTGGTCGCCCTCTCCCCCTGCTGCACCTACCTTCCAGCTCGGTTCTGCGTGGTTTGGCAGACACGGGCCAGGCTTGGTCGCAGGCTCTCGACTCTGCTTCCCGTTAGTCCTGCCCAGGGTTCTGCCTTTGACGTGCGTGTGCGACAGCGTCTTGTTCCAAGCGTAACCGTTGTTCTTACTGTGCTCCTAAGAAAGCTGTCCTCGTTCTTCTGAGCTCCCGTGGGGCTGGAGACGCTGGCAGTTTTGAGCTGAGCATGCAGGGGCTGTGTAGCAGTTACTTGTTAGCAGGCGCCTGTGCAGGTCAGGGGCTCTGGTGGCTGAACTGCTTCCCTCTGTGTCTGCTCTTTTGAAGGTGTTAATGGAAGCAATGGCTACGTGCTGTGGCCTGGCATTGCTGCCCATACTATGCCGCGGGAGCTGTCTCGTGGAGAGGGTCTGGGAACGCACCTCCCTCTTCCCATCTGGGACTCTGGTGTGATGCTGGCGTGACAAGGGATGCCTTTGGCTGAAGTGACAGCGACCCACGGCCTGAGGTGGCCGGACCCTGGGTGGCAGCTGCTGGAAAAATCATCCCTTGGTCAGGGGTGGTTGTGGAGGGTGTTGCAGGGGAAAGTTTCTCAGCTCTCCTTGGGGCTGCAGCTGGAGCAACGTTTCCTCCCTGGGACCCCCATCCGAAAAAAAAGACGGGGACCTGTTGTAGCAGCTCCAGAGAAGGGCTACAAAAATGACGGTAGGGATGCATCAGCCTTGTCATGAAGGAAGGCTGAGGGATCAGATTTGCCAGCAATTTGAATAACGTGATCTAGTGACAGATATCCCTGCCTCTGGCAGGAGGGTTGGATTGGATGATCTTCAAAGGCCTCTTCCCACCCAAACCGTTGCACCCTTCGGTGACAACACGGTTCTGTGCTGGGGCAGCCGAGTGCACCCTGTCCCTGGCTGTGAGAACGCGGTGGTAGGGACGGCTTCTCCTGGCCTCTCCTGGGAAGCGAGTGCCCGTGTCTTGTTCATAACACATGTGGTTCTCCTACTGCCCTTGGTCAAACGTTGAGCTTAATGAGGGGAAAAAAAAAAAAAAAAACCAAACGGAAAAAAGACGAGGTTTTGACGGCCAAGGGGCTGGCAGTCACCGGACTGCGTCGGGTGACTCTGTACGCACCCAAAAAGGCCGAAAAGGAGAGAAACTAGAGGGTCGCGGGATGCGTAACGACACACAGTCAGTGCGAGCGTGTGTTGCCCATCCCGACAAAAACATGGTCAAGAAGCCCCACGCAGAGCAGCCCTGAGCAACTTGTCTCTGCGTGGGCAGCTGGGAGGAGCATCTGCAAGAGCCAGGACTACACAGAGGCATGGGATGCAATGCAGCAGAACTTTAATGATTCAAAAGGGGAAAAGGGGGTTGTGTGAGTGGAGGCCCCAGTGCTGGAGCAGCTTTAGCAGGGGAGGATCCTCCTGCCGCACAGGCCGCTGCCAAAGCCGGAGAGGCCAAAGCCCCCGGAGGAGATGGGCACTCCCTGGCTGCTGAGGATGCTGCCAACGGCGGCGGAGGTGGAGGAGCCCACGGCGGTGTTCTGCGGGAAGGAGCTGAGGATGGGGCCGGGCAGGGTGACCACCACGGGGGAGGGCTGGATGACGACGGTGGAGTCCTGGCACTGCCTGACACAGGGCTCGTTGCAGCTGTTGGCCAGCGGGGTCGGGCCGCAGGGCTGGCACGAGCTGTAGCAGGACATGGCTGCGGGACGGAGGTGACCTGGAGGGAAACAGGGCGGGGTGGGGGGGGAGAAAGAAAGCAGGTGGGGTGAGTAAGGAGCAGCCCGGCAACCCGTCTCGCTGCATCAAAGCCATGAGATGGTGACAAGGGCTGTAGGTGTTGTAGGGAAGCCCACGGGCATCTCCTTCCCCACATTCCAAAAGAGCCCTGCAAAGAGGAACAAAGCCCAGGGAGATTCCTACTGACCCGTAGGTCAGGAGACACCTTCGTGTCACGCCTTCCGCCTCCTTCCCTCTCGCATGACAAGCGGCCCCAAAAGCAAGTGGAGGACCGAGGCGCAGGTGTGTGCTGGGATATGCCACAGGGGGACGAGAGGGAAGAGAAACAGAAGAAGGAGCATAAAGAGCTTCAGACTCACCTTGCTGGCAAGGAGATGGAGGCGAGAGGAGTGGATGAGAGAGTGAGGACAAGGGCCCACTTTTATACCGCTCCTGCACCGCCCCAGGCGCACAGTCACCGCACACGGGCAGTAATTATCCAACAGAGTCACCTGCAAAGCAAAATGCCCGTCCCGATGGCTCAGGTTGTTTTGTGGTTTCCATCACTGCTGCCATTTCATTTCCTCATCTGCGACATGCTTGGTCTGCAATGCAGGCTCCTTTCATGTGCTGGGATGAGAGGCCCCAGGATTTCTCAGGCAGGACTGTATCCGTGCAGGCAGAAGGTGCCTCCAAAGTGATGGCGGGGTCCCATAGAGGCAAGGGATGTTGGCTTGTGAGGGGCCGTTGTTTCCAACTCCCTTTGCAGGAAGAGGCCCAGGTGAGTGCAAGCGGCCTGAGGCCATGCACCCGGGGGAGGCGGTTGGTGTCACGACAAGGCCGCTCTCAACTCCCCTCGGAAGTGGGGGCATCAGGGCGTGCGCCTGGGGACTGGGAGGAAGGCGGTGGGCCTCGTGTCTGCAGGAAGGGGTCGCCGGAGGAGGTGGGGAACGCCTCACTGCGACCCCTTTGCGGGTAATGGAGCAAATGGTCCTGGAAAGCCTTTCAGCGGGTGAAAGGACAAGAGGGTGCCTGTGAACGGCCAGCACGGACTTTTGGAGGGGAAAGCGGTCCTGGTGAGCCTCGTGGCCTTCGTTGCCGATGTGCCTGGCTGCAGAGAGTGATGTAGTGCAGCAAACGGTGTTTGCCCCATCTAACCAAGGCTTGTGGCGCTGCCCGCTCAAAGAATCTTTAGAGACTGACTGAGGAAATCCAGGCTGGGGAAGAGGACTGGCGGGGGGGCTGAAGGGAATGAACAGCCAGGCCTCATCTTCCTGGCCAAAGAGACCAGGCTGTGGTGAGCAGCTCTCCCGAGGGCTCCGTGGAGAGAAAGAAAGAACTGCTGAAACCATCTCCCAACCAGTCGGGGCTCATCCCTGGTCCCGGGGAACACGTCTTCTCTCAGCGCTAGGGTTAGGTAGGTCTCCTTTCCAGTGCCCGAAAGGCATCCGCAGACCGGAGAAAAGCCCATCACCACTGAGGAGGCAAAGAAATTTCCCCCAGCTGCCCACTGTCTGGGGGCTGTCAGGACCCTGCAGTGCCGAGTGCCCAAGGGTGCTCAGGGAGGGGATGCGCTCAGCAGGGCCCTCTGTGTACAAAAGCGGCACTTCAAAGAGGCGAAGCACTTCCCTGCCCTGCAGACATGGAGGCAGCTGGGACGTGTCCCAGGACAGCCAGGGAATACCTGTAGCAGGCAAGCTTCCTGGGATAGCCTCTCCCTGCCCACGGAGACTCTATTTTGGATGGGCCGTGTGTCAGCCTTCTGGCGTGAGGCCAAGCCAGGAGCGTGCTCTCTGCAGGCCCGCGTCCTCCCAAGGTCCTCCGAAGGTCTGCATTTCCCTGCAGCCAGGGCAGCTCCATCCCTTCCCCGGGGAAAGCCGTGTCTGAGCCCTGGGCCGTGCCCAGACACAGCTGCAGAGAGACGCGGCGGCCACGGCCCTCGGCGTGGCCTTCTTCCAGCTCAGGGGGCTGGCAGGAGTCGGCTTGCTTTGGAAGAATGTCCAGGCCTTGGTGTGTCATGAGGGTCAGGCTGCAAAACAGGACCCGGGCCCATGTCTTTCCTTTGTCCAGACCCCTCGGAGCCACTTCTTCCCAGTACTTCAAAAAGAGCCTCCGAGGCTTCATGGTGCTGTCAGAAATGAGGAAATGAAATGGCGGCATTGAGGGAAACCAAAACACAAGTGGGACGGGTGTTTTGCTTTGGAGGTGACTCTGATGGATAATTACTGCCCGTGTGCGGTGACTGTGGGCCTGGGGCGGTGCAGGAGCAGTATAAAAGTGGGCCCTTGTCCTCACTCTCTCATCCGCTCCTCTCGCCTCCATCTCCTTGGGAACAAGGTGAGTGCGATCCCCTTGCTTGTCTTCCTCGTCCTGTCAGTCCTGACTCCTCTGGGATTTCCCAGCACACAGCTGCCTTTTCCCCCTCTGCTGCGTCCTGAGGCTGCTGGCCGTGGGAGAGGGAGCGTGCGAGATGGGGAGGTTTTGGTCTGGGCTGAGGTGTCCGCTGAACCGTGGGCTGGGCTGGGAGCTCTGTGGGCACGGCTGGTCTTGGCCACACTCTGTTGAGCTGTGGGAAGGAAAGGGTCTTCCTTACGGAGGCTGACGGGCCGCTCCTTACTCACCCCACCTGCTTTCTTTCTTCCCGCCGGGGCCCTGTTTCCCTCCAGGTCACCTCCGTCCCGCAGCCATGTCCTGCTACAGCTCGTGCCAGCCCTGCGGCCCGACCCCGCTGGCCAACAGCTGCAACGAGCCCTGTGTCAGGCAGTGCCAGGACTCCACCGTCGTCATCCAGCCCTCCCCCGTGGTGGTCACCCTGCCCGGCCCCATCCTCAGCTCCTTCCCGCAGAACACCGCCGTGGGCTCCTCCACCTCCGCCGCCGTTGGCAGCATCCTCAGCAGCCAGGGAGTGCCCATCTCCTCCGGGGGCTTTGGCCTCTCCGGCTTTGGCAGCGGCCTGTGCGGCAGGAGGATCCTCCCCTGCTAAAGCTGCTGCCGCCGATGGCCCTGGGAAAGGCCTCAGGGAGCCACAGGATGGTCCCGGGCCGGGGAACGGAGCATCGGCTTGTTGCTTGCAAGAGGGGCTGAGCGACCCCAGCCGCCCCAGCAGAAGGACGGGGCCAGCCTGGGCTCTCGGAGAGCACGGCCCGTGCCTGCCTTTACCCTCTTCCCCTCTCTCCTTTCCCTCCCATGCCCTTGCTCTCTTGTGCTGCCCTGGGCTGTGAGCCCCACAAAGCCAGCCTAGGGAAGGGAAGGCTGCTGGTCCTGCTCCCTCTCTGGGGTGGGCAGGTGGGCAGCGGCCGGATTGTCTGCCACAGCCACGGTGCTCCCTGCACCGGCTTATCCACTCGGAGCAACCTCGATCTCCACTCTTGGACTCATTAAAGTTCTGCTGCATGCCAAGCTCACGCCTCTGCGTCATCCTTTCCCCTGCAGACGCTCTCCCCCGTTGCCCGGGCCAAGAGACGTTGCCCAGGGATGGTTTTGAGCGGAGGTTGTTCAGGACGGTTGTGCAGCGAGTGGCGGCAATATCGTAACGAGCCTACCTGGGGTGGAGGTAGGCCTCACTGCATTTGCCCTCCTGCTGCTTCTTTCTGGTTGTAGCTCGAATGCTGTTGAGAAGACATTCGTGTTCTGGCTTTTGCCTGGCGGTGCCCGCGCAGCAGCCCAACTGAGGACACGGCCTGGACGGCTGACCCAGGCTGACCAAAAGCTTCTTCCGTACCGTACGACACCGTGGTCGGCCATAAATGCTAAGGGGAAGGAGGAGGTGGGGGACTGGGGGGCACTCCTTCTTGAGCTGCTTGTCTTCCGAAGGAACTGTAAAAGGTCCCGTGACTCTGCTTCCCAGGAGGGGATGCTCACGGACTGCTGGTGGGAGGCACAGAAGAAGTCTCTGTGCCGTGCTTCCGCGCGCGCTTTGCTTTCTTTCCCTCGTTCGGCCGTCTTTACCTCGACCCACGAGGCTGTCACCTTCTTTTTCCCCCTCTTTCACGTTGAGGAGGGGTAGCGATAGAGTGTCCGGGGGAGCGCTTGGCAGGCAGCAAACGCCAGCTCCCCGCTGCCTTTTTGGTGTTGTCCGAACGCTGTGTTGCTGCAGCTCGCCCAGAGTCACGCCCTCGGCAGAGACGCCGCTGATGGATTCCGGTTGGCGCCGTCCCAGCTGCTCGGTGGTAGTGGCACAGGCCAAGCGCACCCGACACAGGTTTCCGCCCTGTCTTTGTGCACCAAAGTTACAAGGTCGTACGCTGCCATTGATAAGGGTTGGTTAGTAACTTGCACACAGTTCCCACGTTGCTGCATCGTTGCAAATGTCTCCTACGCGTGCTCTCAGAGGGTCTTTGGTGGTTCCTGGTGGTCCTCCATGCGTCGGTGGTCGCCCTCTCCCCCTGCTGCACCTACCTTCCAGCTCGGTTCTGCGTGGTTTGGCAGACACGGGCCAGGCTTGGTCGCAGGCTCTCGACTCTGCTTCCCGTTAGTCCTGCCCAGGGTTCTGCCTTTGACGTGCGTGTGCGACAGCGTCTTGTTCCAAGCGTAACCGTTGTTCTTACTGTGCTCCTAAGAAAGCTGTCCTCGTTCTTCTGAGCTCCCGTGGGGCTGGAGACGCTGGCAGTTTTGAGCTGAGCATGCAGGGGCTGTGTAGCAGTTACTTGTTAGCAGGCGCCTGTGCAGGTCAGGGGCTCTGGTGGCTGAACTGCTTCCCTCTGTGTCTGCTCTTTTGAAGGTGTTAATGGAAGCAATGGCTACGTGCTGTGGCCTGGCATTGCTGCCCATACTATGCCGCGGGAGCTGTCTCGTGGAGAGGGTCTGGGAACGCACCTCCCTCTTCCCATCTGGGACTCTGGTGTGATGCTGGCGTGACAAGGGATGCCTTTGGCTGAAGTGACAGCGACCCACGGCCTGAGGTGGCCGGACCCTGGGTGGCAGCTGCTGGAAAAATCATCCCTTGGTCAGGGGTGGTTGTGGAGGGTGTTGCAGGGGAAAGTTTCTCAGCTCTCCTTGGGGCTGCAGCTGGAGCAACGTTTCCTCCCTGGGACCCCCATCCGAAAAAAAAGACGGGGACCTGTTGTAGCAGCTCCAGAGAAGGGCTACAAAAATGACGGTAGGGATGCATCAGCCTTGTCATGAAGGAAGGCTGAGGGATCAGATTTGCCAGCAATTTGAATAACGTGATCTAGTGACAGATATCCCTGCCTCTGGCAGGAGGGTTGGATTGGATGATCTTCAAAGGCCTCTTCCCACCCAAACCGTTGCACCCTTCGGTGACAACACGGTTCTGTGCTGGGGCAGCCGAGTGCACCCTGTCCCTGGCTGTGAGAACGCGGTGGTAGGGACGGCTTCTCCTGGCCTCTCCTGGGAAGCGAGTGCCCGTGTCTTGTTCATAACACATGTGGTTCTCCTACTGCCCTTGGTCAAACGTTGAGCTTAATGAGGGGAAAAAAAAAAAAAAAAACCAAACGGAAAAAAGACGAGGTTTTGACGGCCAAGGGGCTGGCAGTCACCGGACTGCGTCGGGTGACTCTGTACGCACCCAAAAAGGCCGAAAAGGAGAGAAACTAGAGGGTCGCGGGATGCGTAACGACACACAGTCAGTGCGAGCGTGTGTTGCCCATCCCGACAAAAACATGGTCAAGAAGCCCCACGCAGAGCAGCCCTGAGCAACTTGTCTCTGCGTGGGCAGCTGGGAGGAGCATCTGCAAGAGCCAGGACTACACAGAGGCATGGGATGCAATGCAGCAGAACTTTAATGATTCAAAAGGGGAAAAGGGGGTTGTGTGAGTGGAGGCCCCAGTGCTGGAGCAGCTTTAGCAGGGGAGGATCCTCCTGCCGCACAGGCCGCTGCCAAAGCCGGAGAGGCCAAAGCCCCCGGAGGAGATGGGCACTCCCTGGCTGCTGAGGATGCTGCCAACGGCGGCGGAGGTGGAGGAGCCCACGGCGGTGTTCTGCGGGAAGGAGCTGAGGATGGGGCCGGGCAGGGTGACCACCACGGGGGAGGGCTGGATGACGACGGTGGAGTCCTGGCACTGCCTGACACAGGGCTCGTTGCAGCTGTTGGCCAGCGGGGTCGGGCCGCAGGGCTGGCACGAGCTGTAGCAGGACATGGCTGCGGGACGGAGGTGACCTGGAGGGAAACAGGGCGGGGTGGGGGGGGAGAAAGAAAGCAGGTGGGGTGAGTAAGGAGCAGCCCGGCTACCCGTCTCGCTGCATCAAAGCCATGAGATGGTGACAAGGGCTGTAGGTGTTGTAGGGAAGCCCACGGGCATCTCCTTCCCCACATTCCAAAAGAGCCCTGCAAAGAGGAACAAAGCCCAGGGAGATTCCTACTGACCCGTAGGTCAGGAGACACCTTCGTGTCACGCCTTCCGCCTCCTTCCCTCTCGCATGACAAGCGGCCCCAAAAGCAAGTGGAGGACCGAGGCGCAGGTGTGTGCTGGGATATGCCACAGGGGGACGAGAGGGAAGAGAAACAGAAGAAGGAGCATAAAGAGCTTCAGACTCACCTTGCTGGCAAGGAGATGGAGGCGAGAGGAGTGGATGAGAGAGTGAGGACAAGGGCCCACTTTTATACCGCTCCTGCACCGCCCCAGGCGCACAGTCACCGCACACGGGCAGTAATTATCCAACAGAGTCACCTGCAAAGCAAAATGCCCGTCCCGATGGCTCAGGTTGTTTTGTGGTTTCCATCACTGCTGCCATTTCATTTCCTCATCTGCGACATGCTTGGTCTGCAATGCAGGCTCCTTTCATGTGCTGGGATGAGAGGCCCCAGGATTTCTCAGGCAGGACTGTATCCGTGCAGGCAGAAGGTGCCTCCAAAGTGATGGCGGGGTCCCATAGAGGCAAGGGATGTTGGCTTGTGAGGGGCCGTTGTTTCCAACTCCCTTTGCAGGAAGAGGCCCAGGTGAGTGCAAGCGGCCTGAGGCCATGCACCCGGGGGAGGCGGTTGGTGTCACGACAAGGCCGCTCTCAACTCCCCTCGGAAGTGGGGGCATCAGGGCGTGCGCCTGGGGACTGGGAGGAAGGCGGTGGGCCTCGTGTCTGCAGGAAGGGGTCGCCGGAGGAGGTGGGGAACGCCTCACTGCGACCCCTTTGCGGGTAATGGAGCAAATGGTCCTGGAAAGCCTTTCAGCGGGTGAAAGGACAAGAGGGTGCCTGTGAACGGCCAGCACGGACTTTTGGAGGGGAAAGCGGTCCTGGTGAGCCTCGTGGCCTTCGTTGCCGATGTGCCTGGCTGCAGAGAGTGATGTAGTGCAGCAAACGGTGTTTGCCCCATCTAACCAAGGCTTGTGGCGCTGCCCGCTCAAAGAATCTTTAGAGACTGACTGAGGAAATCCAGGCTGGGGAAGAGGACTGGCGGGGGGGCTGAAGGGAATGAACAGCCAGGCCTCATCTTCCTGGCCAAAGAGACCAGGCTGTGGTGAGCAGCTCTCCCGAGGGCTCCGTGGAGAGAAAGAAAGAACTGCTGAAACCATCTCCCAACCAGTCGGGGCTCATCCCTGGTCCCGGGGAACACGTCTTCTCTCAGCGCTAGGGTTAGGTAGGTCTCCTTTCCAGTGCCCGAAAGGCATCCGCAGACCGGAGAAAAGCCCATCACCACTGAGGAGGCAAAGAAATTTCCCCCAGCTGCCCACTGTCTGGGGGCTGTCAGGACCCTGCAGTGCCGAGTGCCCGAGGGTGCTCAGGGAGGGGATGCGCTCAGCAGGGCCCTCTGTGTACAAAAGCGGCACTTCAAAGAGGCGAAGCACTTCCCTGCCCTGCAGACATGGAGGCAGCTGGGACGTGTCCCAGGACAGCCAGGGAATACCTGTAGCAGGCAAGCTTCCTGGGATAGCCTCTCCCTGCCCACGGAGACTCTATTTTGGATGGGCCGTGTGTCAGCCTTCTGGCGTGAGGCCAAGCCAGGAGCGTGCTCTCTGCAGGCCCGCGTCCTCCCAAGGTCCTCCGAAGGTCTGCATTTCCCTGCAGCCAGGGCAGCTCCATCCCTTCCCCGGGGAAAGCCGTGTCTGAGCCCTGGGCCGTGCCCAGACACAGCTGCAGAGAGACGCGGCGGCCACGGCCCTCGGCGTGGCCTTCTTCCAGCTCAGGGGGCTGGCAGGAGTCGGCTTGCTTTGGAAGAATGTCCAGGCCTTGGTGTGTCATGAGGGTCAGGCTGCAAAACAGGACCCGGGCCCATGTCTTTCCTTTGTCCAGACCCCTCGGAGCCACTTCTTCCCAGTACTTCAAAAAGAGCCTCCGAGGCTTCATGGTGCTGTCAGAAATGAGGAAATGAAATGGCGGCATTGAGGGAAACCAAAACACAAGTGGGACGGGTGTTTTGCTTTGGAGGTGACTCTGATGGATAATTACTGCCCGTGTGCGGTGACTGTGGGCCTGGGGCGGTGCAGGAGCAGTATAAAAGTGGGCCCTTGTCCTCACTCTCTCATCCGCTCCTCTCGCCTCCATCTCCTTGGGAACAAGGTGAGTGCGATCCCCTTGCTTGTCTTCCTCGTCCTGTCAGTCCTGACTCCTCTGGGATTTCCCAGCACACAGCTGCCTTTTCCCCCTCTGCTGCGTCCTGAGGCTGCTGGCCGTGGGAGAGGGAGCGTGCGAGATGGGGAGGTTTTGGTCTGGGCTGAGGTGTCCGCTGAACCGTGGGCTGGGCTGGGAGCTCTGTGGGCACGGCTGGTCTTGGCCACACTCTGTTGAGCTGTGGGAAGGAAAGGGTCTTCCTTACGGAGGCTGACGGGCCGCTCCTTACTCACCCCACCTGCTTTCTTTCTTCCCGCCGGGGCCCTGTTTCCCTCCAGGTCACCTCCGTCCCGCAGCCATGTCCTGCTACAGCTCGTGCCAGCCCTGCGGCCCGACCCCGCTGGCCAACAGCTGCAACGAGCCCTGTGTCAGGCAGTGCCAGGACTCCACCGTCGTCATCCAGCCCTCCCCCGTGGTGGTCACCCTGCCCGGCCCCATCCTCAGCTCCTTCCCGCAGAACACCGCCGTGGGCTCCTCCACCTCCGCCGCCGTTGGCAGCATCCTCAGCAGCCAGGGAGTGCCCATCTCCTCCGGGGGCTTTGGCCTCTCCGGCTTTGGCAGCGGCCTGTGCGGCAGGAGGATCCTCCCCTGCTAAAGCTGCTGCCGCCGATGGCCCTGGGAAAGGCCTCAGGGAGCCACAGGATGGTCCCGGGCCGGGGAACGGAGCATCGGCTTGTTGCTTGCAAGAGGGGCTGAGCGACCCCAGCCGCCCCAGCAGAAGGACGGGGCCAGCCTGGGCTCTCGGAGAGCACGGCCCGTGCCTGCCTTTACCCTCTTCCCCTCTCTCCTTTCCCTCCCATGCCCTTGCTCTCTTGTGCTGCCCTGGGCTGTGAGCCCCACAAAGCCAGCCTAGGGAAGGGAAGGCTGCTGGTCCTGCTCCCTCTCTGGGGTGGGCAGGTGGGCAGCGGCCGGATTGTCTGCCACAGCCACGGTGCTCCCTGCACCGGCTTATCCACTCGGAGCAACCTCGATCTCCACTCTTGGACTCATTAAAGTTCTGCTGCATGCCAAGCTCACGCCTCTGCGTCATCCTTTCCCCTGCAGACGCTCTCCCCCGTTGCCCGGGCCAAGAGACGTTGCCCAGGGATGGTTTTGAGCGGAGGTTGTTCAGGACGGTTGTGCAGCGAGTGGCGGCAATATCGTAACGAGCCTACCTGGGGTGGAGGTAGGCCTCACTGCATTTGCCCTCCTGCTGCTTCTTTCTGGTTGTAGCTCGAATGCTGTTGAGAAGACATTCGTGTTCTGGCTTTTGCCTGGCGGTGCCCGCGCAGCAGCCCAACTGAGGACACGGCCTGGACGGCTGACCCAGGCTGACCAAAAGCTTCTTCCGTACCGTACGACACCGTGGTCGGCCATAAATGCTAAGGGGAAGGAGGAGGTGGGGGACTGGGGGGCACTCCTTCTTGAGCTGCTTGTCTTCCGAAGGAACTGTAAAAGGTCCCGTGACTCTGCTTCCCAGGAGGGGATGCTCACGGACTGCTGGTGGGAGGCACAGAAGAAGTCTCTGTGCCGTGCTTCCGCGCGCGCTTTGCTTTCTTTCCCTCGTTCGGCCGTCTTTACCTCGACCCACGAGGCTGTCACCTTCTTTTTCCCCCTCTTTCACGTTGAGGAGGGGTAGCGATAGAGTGTCCGGGGGAGCGCTTGGCAGGCAGCAAACGCCAGCTCCCCGCTGCCTTTTTGGTGTTGTCCGAACGCTGTGTTGCTGCAGCTCGCCCAGAGTCACGCCCTCGGCAGAGACGCCGCTGATGGATTCCGGTTGGCGCCGTCCCAGCTGCTCGGTGGTAGTGGCACAGGCCAAGCGCACCCGACACAGGTTTCCGCCCTGTCTTTGTGCACCAAAGTTACAAGGTCGTACGCTGCCATTGATAAGGGTTGGTTAGTAACTTGCACACAGTTCCCACGTTGCTGCATCGTTGCAAATGTCTCCTACGCGTGCTCTCAGAGGGTCTTTGGTGGTTCCTGGTGGTCCTCCATGCGTCGGTGGTCGCCCTCTCCCCCTGCTGCACCTACCTTCCAGCTCGGTTCTGCGTGGTTTGGCAGACACGGGCCAGGCTTGGTCGCAGGCTCTCGACTCTGCTTCCCGTTAGTCCTGCCCAGGGTTCTGCCTTTGACGTGCGTGTGCGACAGCGTCTTGTTCCAAGCGTAACCGTTGTTCTTACTGTGCTCCTAAGAAAGCTGTCCTCGTTCTTCTGAGCTCCCGTGGGGCTGGAGACGCTGGCAGTTTTGAGCTGAGCATGCAGGGGCTGTGTAGCAGTTACTTGTTAGCAGGCGCCTGTGCAGGTCAGGGGCTCTGGTGGCTGAACTGCTTCCCTCTGTGTCTGCTCTTTTGAAGGTGTTAATGGAAGCAATGGCTACGTGCTGTGGCCTGGCATTGCTGCCCATACTATGCCGCGGGAGCTGTCTCGTGGAGAGGGTCTGGGAACGCACCTCCCTCTTCCCATCTGGGACTCTGGTGTGATGCTGGCGTGACAAGGGATGCCTTTGGCTGAAGTGACAGCGACCCACGGCCTGAGGTGGCCGGACCCTGGGTGGCAGCTGCTGGAAAAATCATCCCTTGGTCAGGGGTGGTTGTGGAGGGTGTTGCAGGGGAAAGTTTCTCAGCTCTCCTTGGGGCTGCAGCTGGAGCAACGTTTCCTCCCTGGGACCCCCATCCGAAAAAAAAGACGGGGACCTGTTGTAGCAGCTCCAGAGAAGGGCTACAAAAATGACGGTAGGGATGCATCAGCCTTGTCATGAAGGAAGGCTGAGGGATCAGATTTGCCAGCAATTTGAATAACGTGATCTAGTGACAGATATCCCTGCCTCTGGCAGGAGGGTTGGATTGGATGATCTTCAAAGGCCTCTTCCCACCCAAACCGTTGCACCCTTCGGTGACAACACGGTTCTGTGCTGGGGCAGCCGAGTGCACCCTGTCCCTGGCTGTGAGAACGCGGTGGTAGGGACGGCTTCTCCTGGCCTCTCCTGGGAAGCGAGTGCCCGTGTCTTGTTCATAACACATGTGGTTCTCCTACTGCCCTTGGTCAAACGTTGAGCTTAATGAGGGGAAAAAAAAAAAAAAAAAACAAACGGAAAAAAGACGAGGTTTTGACGGCCAAGGGGCTGGCAGTCACCGGACTGCGTCGGGTGACTCTGTACGCACCCAAAAAGGCCGAAAAGGAGAGAAACTAGAGGGTCGCGGGATGCGTAACGACACACAGTCAGTGCGAGCGTGTGTTGCCCATCCCGACAAAAACATGGTCAAGAAGCCCCACGCAGAGCAGCCCTGAGCAACTTGTCTCTGCGTGGGCAGCTGGGAGGAGCATCTGCAAGAGCCAGGACTACACAGAGGCATGGGATGCAATGCAGCAGAACTTTAATGATTCAAAAGGGGAAAAGGGGGTTGTGTGAGTGGAGGCCCCAGTGCTGGAGCAGCTTTAGCAGGGGAGGATCCTCCTGCCGCACAGGCCGCTGCCAAAGCCGGAGAGGCCAAAGCCCCCGGAGGAGATGGGCACTCCCTGGCTGCTGAGGATGCTGCCAACGGCGGCGGAGGTGGAGGAGCCCACGGCGGTGTTCTGCGGGAAGGAGCTGAGGATGGGGCCGGGCAGGGTGACCACCACGGGGGAGGGCTGGATGACGACGGTGGAGTCCTGGCACTGCCTGACACAGGGCTCGTTGCAGCTGTTGGCCAGCGGGGTCGGGCCGCAGGGCTGGCACGAGCTGTAGCAGGACATGGCTGCGGGACGGAGGTGACCTGGAGGGAAACAGGGCGGGGTGGGGGGGGAGAAAGAAAGCAGGTGGGGTGAGTAAGGAGCAGCCCGGCAACCCGTCTCGCTGCATCAAAGCCATGAGATGGTGACAAGGGCTGTAGGTGTTGTAGGGAAGCCCACGGGCATCTCCTTCCCCACATTCCAAAAGAGCCCTGCAAAGAGGAACAAAGCCCAGGGAGATTCCTACTGACCCGTAGGTCAGGAGACACCTTCGTGTCACGCCTTCCGCCTCCTTCCCTCTCGCATGACAAGCGGCCCCAAAAGCAAGTGGAGGACCGAGGCGCAGGTGTGTGCTGGGATATGCCACAGGGGGACGAGAGGGAAGAGAAACAGAAGAAGGAGCATAAAGAGCTTCAGACTCACCTTGCTGGCAAGGAGATGGAGGCGAGAGGAGTGGATGAGAGAGTGAGGACAAGGGCCCACTTTTATACCGCTCCTGCACCGCCCCAGGCGCACAGTCACCGCACACGGGCAGTAATTATCCAACAGAGTCACCTGCAAAGCAAAATGCCCGTCCCGATGGCTCAGGTTGTTTTGTGGTTTCCATCACTGCTGCCATTTCATTTCCTCATCTGCGACATGCTTGGTCTGCAATGCAGGCTCCTTTCATGTGCTGGGATGAGAGGCCCCAGGATTTCTCAGGCAGGACTGTATCCGTGCAGGCAGAAGGTGCCTCCAAAGTGATGGCGGGGTCCCATAGAGGCAAGGGATGTTGGCTTGTGAGGGGCCGTTGTTTCCAACTCCCTTTGCAGGAAGAGGCCCAGGTGAGTGCAAGCGGCCTGAGGCCATGCACCCGGGGGAGGCGGTTGGTGTCACGACAAGGCCGCTCTCAACTCCCCTCGGAAGTGGGGGCATCAGGGCGTGCGCCTGGGGACTGGGAGGAAGGCGGTGGGCCTCGTGTCTGCAGGAAGGGGTCGCCGGAGGAGGTGGGGAACGCCTCACTGCGACCCCTTTGCGGGTAATGGAGCAAATGGTCCTGGAAAGCCTTTCAGCGGGTGAAAGGACAAGAGGGTGCCTGTGAACGGCCAGCACGGACTTTTGGAGGGGAAAGCGGTCCTGGTGAGCCTCGTGGCCTTCGTTGCCGATGTGCCTGGCTGCAGAGAGTGATGTAGTGCAGCAAACGGTGTTTGCCCCATCTAACCAAGGCTTGTGGCGCTGCCCGCTCAAAGAATCTTTAGAGACTGACTGAGGAAATCCAGGCTGGGGAAGAGGACTGGCGGGGGGGCTGAAGGGAATGAACAGCCAGGCCTCATCTTCCTGGCCAAAGAGACCAGGCTGTGGTGAGCAGCTCTCCCGAGGGCTCCGTGGAGAGAAAGAAAGAACTGCTGAAACCATCTCCCAACCAGTCGGGGCTCATCCCTGGTCCCGGGGAACACGTCTTCTCTCAGCGCTAGGGTTAGGTAGGTCTCCTTTCCAGTGCCCGAAAGGCATCCGCAGACCGGAGAAAAGCCCATCACCACTGAGGAGGCAAAGAAATTTCCCCCAGCTGCCCACTGTCTGGGGGCTGTCAGGACCCTGCAGTGCCGAGTGCCCGAGGGTGCTCAGGGAGGGGATGCGCTCAGCAGGGCCCTCTGTGTACAAAAGCGGCACTTCAAAGAGGCGAAGCACTTCCCTGCCCTGCAGACATGGAGGCAGCTGGGACGTGTCCCAGGACAGCCAGGGAATACCTGTAGCAGGCAAGCTTCCTGGGATAGCCTCTCCCTGCCCACGGAGACTCTATTTTGGATGGGCCGTGTGTCAGCCTTCTGGCGTGAGGCCAAGCCAGGAGCGTGCTCTCTGCAGGCCCGCGTCCTCCCAAGGTCCTCCGAAGGTCTGCATTTTCCCTGCAGCCAGGGCAGCTCCATCCCTTCCCCGGGGAAAGCCGTGTCTGAGCCCTGGGCCGTGCCCAGACACAGCTGCAGAGAGACGCGGCGGCCACGGCCCTCGGCGTGGCCTTCTTCCAGCTCAGGGGCTGGCAGGAGTCGGCTTGCTTTGGAAGAATGTCCAGGCCTTGGTGTGTCATGAGGGTCAGGCTGCAAAACAGGACCCGGGCCCATGTCTTTCCTTTGTCCAGACCCCTCGGAGCCACTTCTTCCCAGTACTTCAAAAAGAGCCTCCGAGGCTTCATGGTGCTGTCAGAAATGAGGAAATGAAATGGCGGCATTGAGGGAAACCAAAACACAAGTGGGACGGGTGTTTTGCTTTGGAGGTGACTCTGATGGATAATTACTGCCCGTGTGCGGTGACTGTGGGCCTGGGGCGGTGCAGGAGCAGTATAAAAGTGGGCCCTTGTCCTCACTCTCTCATCCGCTCCTCTCGCCTCCATCTCCTTGGGAACAAGGTGAGTGCGATCCCCTTGCTTGTCTTCCTCGTCCTGTCAGTCCTGACTCCTCTGGGATTTCCAGCACACAGCTGCCTTTTCCCCCTCTGCTGCGTCCTGAGGCTGCTGGCCGTGGGAGAGGGAGCGTGCGAGATGGGGAGGTTTTGGTCTGGGCTGAGGTGTCCGCTGAACCGTGGGCTGGGCTGGGAGCTCTGTGGGCACGGCTGGTCTTGGCCACACTCTGTTGAGCTGTGGGAAGGAAAGGGTCTTCCTTACGGAGGCTGACGGGCCGCTCCTTACTCACCCCACCTGCTTTCTTTCTTCCCGCCGGGGCCCTGTTTCCCTCCAGGTCACCTCCGTCCCGCAGC
Source organism: Colius striatus (assembly GCF_028858725.1). NCBI lineage: Eukaryota > Metazoa > Chordata > Aves > Coliiformes > Coliidae > Colius > Colius striatus. The sequence goes on from NC_084762.1 coordinate 43,358,089, forward strand.
CATGTCCCTGCTACAGCTCGTGCCAGCCCTGCGGCCCCGACCCCGCTGGCCAACAGCTGCAACGAGCCCTGTGTCAGGCAGTGCCAGGACTCCACCGTCCACCCGTCATCCAGCCCTCCCCCGTGGTGGTCACCCTGCCCGGCCACAGCTCCTTCCCGCAGAACACCGCCGTGGGCTCCTCCACCTCCGCCGCCGTTGGCAGCATCCTCAGCAGCCAGGGAGTGCCCATCTCCTCCGGGGGCTTTGGCCTCTCCGGCTTTGGCAGCGGCCTGTGCGGCAGGAGGATCCTCCCCTGCTAAAGCTGCTGCCGCCGATGGCCCTGGGAAAGGCCTCAGGGAGCCACAGGATGGTCCCGGGCCGGGGAACGGAGCATCGGCTTGTTGCTTGCAAGAGGGGCTGAGCGACCCCAGCCGCCCCAGCAGAAGGACGGGGCCAGCCTGGGCTCTCGGAGAGCACGGCCCGTGCCTGCCTTTACCCTCTTCCCCTCTCTCCTTTCCCTCCCATGCCCTTGCTCTCTTGTGCTGCCCTGGGCTGTGAGCCCCACAAAGCCAGCCTAGGGAAGGGAAGGCTGCTGGTCCTGCTCCCTCTCTGGGGTGGGCAGGTGGGCAGCGGCCGGATTGTCTGCCACAGCCACGGTGCTCCCTGCACCGGCTTATCCACTCGGAGCAACCTCGATCTCCACTCTTGGACTCATTAAAGTTCTGCTGCATGCCAAGCTCACGCCTCTGCGTCATCCTTTCCCCTGCAGACGCTCTCCCCCGTTGCCCGGGCCAAGAGACGTTGCCCAGGGATGGTTTTGAGCGGAGGTTGTTCAGGACGGTTGTGCAGCGAGTGGCGGCAATATCGTAACGAGCCTACCTGGGGTGGAGGTAGGCCTCACTGCATTTGCCCTCCTGCTGCTTCTTTCTGGTTGTAGCTCGAATGCTGTTGAGAAGACATTCGTGTTCTGGCTTTTGCCTGGCGGTGCCCGCGCAGCAGCCCAACTGAGGACACGGCCTGGACGGCTGACCCAGGCTGACCAAAAGCTTCTTCCGTACCGTACGACACCGTGGTCGGCCATAAATGCTAAGGGGAAGGAGGAGGTGGGGGACTGGGGGGCACTCCTTCTTGAGCTGCTTGTCTTCCGAAGGAACTGTAAAAGGTCCCGTGACTCTGCTTCCCAGGAGGGGATGCTCACGGACTGCTGGTGGGAGGCACAGAAGAAGTCTCTGTGCCGTGCTTCCGCGCGCGCTTTGCTTTCTTTCCCTCGTTCGGCCGTCTTTACCTCGACCCACGAGGCTGTCACCTTCTTTTTCCCCCTCTTTCACGTTGAGGAGGGGTAGCGATAGAGTGTCCGGGGGAGCGCTTGGCAGGCAGCAAACGCCAGCTCCCCGCTGCCTTTTTGGTGTTGTCCGAACGCTGTGTTGCTGCAGCTCGCCCAGAGTCACGCCCTCGGCAGAGACGCCGCTGATGGATTCCGGTTGGCGCCGTCCCAGCTGCTCGGTGGTAGTGGCACAGGCCAAGCGCACCCGACACAGGTTTCCGCCCTGTCTTTGTGCACCAAAGTTACAAGGTCGTACGCTGCCATTGATAAGGGTTGGTTAGTAACTTGCACACAGTTCCCACGTTGCTGCATCGTTGCAAATGTCTCCTACGCGTGCTCTCAGAGGGTCTTTGGTGGTTCCTGGTGGTCCTCCATGCGTCGGTGGTCGCCCTCTCCCCCTGCTGCACCTACCTTCCAGCTCGGTTCTGCGTGGTTTGGCAGACACGGGCCAGGCTTGGTCGCAGGCTCTCGACTCTGCTTCCCGTTAGTCCTGCCCAGGGTTCTGCCTTTGACGTGCGTGTGCGACAGCGTCTTGTTCCAAGCGTAACCGTTGTTCTTACTGTGCTCCTAAGAAAGCTGTCCTCGTTCTTCTGAGCTCCCGTGGGGCTGGAGACGCTGGCAGTTTTGAGCTGAGCATGCAGGGGCTGTGTAGCAGTTACTTGTTAGCAGGCGCCTGTGCAGGTCAGGGGCTCTGGTGGCTGAACTGCTTCCCTCTGTGTCTGCTCTTTTGAAGGTGTTAATGGAAGCAATGGCTACGTGCTGTGGCCTGGCATTGCTGCCCATACTATGCCGCGGGAGCTGTCTCGTGGAGAGGGTCTGGGAACGCACCTCCCTCTTCCCATCTGGGACTCTGGTGTGATGCTGGCGTGACAAGGGATGCCTTTGGCTGAAGTGACAGCGACCCACGGCCTGAGGTGGCCGGACCCTGGGTGGCAGCTGCTGGAAAAATCATCCCTTGGTCAGGGGTGGTTGTGGAGGGTGTTGCAGGGGAAAGTTTCTCAGCTCTCCTTGGGGCTGCAGCTGGAGCAACGTTTCCTCCCTGGGACCCCCATCCGAAAAAAAAGACGGGGACCTGTTGTAGCAGCTCCAGAGAAGGGCTACAAAAATGACGGTAGGGATGCATCAGCCTTGTCATGAAGGAAGGCTGAGGGATCAGATTTGCCAGCAATTTGAATAACGTGATCTAGTGACAGATATCCCTGCCTCTGGCAGGAGGGTTGGATTGGATGATCTTCAAAGGCCTCTTCCCACCCAAACCGTTGCACCCTTCGGTGACAACACGGTTCTGTGCTGGGGCAGCCGAGTGCACCCTGTCCCTGGCTGTGAGAACGCGGTGGTAGGGACGGCTTCTCCTGGCCTCTCCTGGGAAGCGAGTGCCCGTGTCTTGTTCATAACACATGTGGTTCTCCTACTGCCCTTGGTCAAACGTTGAGCTTAATGAGGGGAAAAAAAAAAAAAAAACCCAAACGGAAAAAAGACGAGGTTTTGACGGCCAAGGGGCTGGCAGTCACCGGACTGCGTCGGGTGACTCTGTACGCACCCAAAAAGGCCGAAAAGGAGAGAAACTAGAGGGTCGCGGGATGCGTAACGACACACAGTCAGTGCGAGCGTGTGTTGCCCATCCCGACAAAAACATGGTCAAGAAGCCCCACGCAGAGCAGCCCTGAGCAACTTGTCTCTGCGTGGGCAGCTGGGAGGAGCATCTGCAAGAGCCAGGACTACACAGAGGCATGGGATGCAATGCAGCAGAACTTTAATGATTCAAAAGGGGAAAAGGGGGTTGTGTGAGTGGAGGCCCCAGTGCTGGAGCAGCTTTAGCAGGGGAGGATCCTCCTGCCGCACAGGCCGCTGCCAAAGCCGGAGAGGCCAAAGCCCCCGGAGGAGATGGGCACTCCCTGGCTGCTGAGGATGCTGCCAACGGCGGCGGAGGTGGAGGAGCCCACGGCGGTGTTCTGCGGGAAGGAGCTGAGGATGGGGCCGGGCAGGGTGACCACCACGGGGGAGGGCTGGATGACGACGGTGGAGTCCTGGCACTGCCTGACACAGGGCTCGTTGCAGCTGTTGGCCAGCGGGGTCGGGCCGCAGGGCTGGCACGAGCTGTAGCAGGACATGGCTGCGGGACGGAGGTGACCTGGAGGGAAACAGGGCCCCGGCGGGAAGAAAGAAAGCAGGTGGGGTGAGTAAGGAGCGGCCCGTCAGCCTCCGTAAGGAAGACCCTTTCCTTCCCACAGCTCAACAGAGTGTGGCCAAGACCAGCCGTGCCCACAGAGCTCCCAGCCCAGCCCACGGTTCAGCGGACACCTCAGCCCAGACCAAAACCTCCCCATCTCGCACGCTCCCTCTCCCACGGCCAGCAGCCTCAGGACGCAGCAGAGGGGGAAAAGGCAGCTGTGTGCTGGGAAATCCCAGAGGAGTCAGGACTGACAGGACGAGGAAGACAAGCAAGGGGATCGCACTCACCTTGTTCCCAAGGAGATGGAGGCGAGAGGAGCGGATGAGAGAGTGAGGACAAGGGCCCACTTTTATACTGCTCCTGCACCGCCCCAGGCCCACAGTCACCGCACACGGGCAGTAATTATCCATCAGAGTCACCTCCAAAGCAAAACACCCGTCCCACTTGTGTTTTGGTTTCCCTCAATGCCGCCATTTCATTTCCTCATTTCTGACAGCACCATGAAGCCTCGGAGGCTCTTTTTGAAGTACTGGGAAGAAGTGGCTCCGAGGGGTCTGGACAAAGGAAAGACATGGGCCCGGGTCCTGTTTTGCAGCCTGACCCTCATGACACACCAAGGCCTGGACATTCTTCCAAAGCAAGCCGACTCCTGCCAGCCCCCTGAGCTGGAAGAAGGCCACGCCGAGGGCCGTGGCCGCCGCGTCTCTCTGCAGCTGTGTCTGGGCACGGCCCAGGGCTCAGACACGGCTTTCCCCGGGGAAGGGATGGAGCTGCCCTGGCTGCAGGGAAATGCAGACCTTCGGAGGACCTTGGGAGGACGCGGGCCTGCAGAGAGCACGCTCCTGGCTTGGCCTCACGCCAGAAGGCTGACACACGGCCCATCCAAAATAGAGTCTCCGTGGGCAGGGAGAGGCTATCCCAGGAAGCTTGCCTGCTACAGGTATTCCCTGGCTGTCCTGGGACACGTCCCAGCTGCCTCCATGTCTGCAGGGCAGGGAAGTGCTTCGCCTCTTTGAAGTGCCGCTTTTGTACACAGAGGGCCCTGCTGAGCGCATCCCCTCCCTGAGCACCCTCAGGCACTCGGCACTGCAGGGTCCTGACAGCCCCCAGACAGTGGGCAGCTGGGGGAAATTTCTTTGCCTCCTCAGTGGTGATGGGCTTTTCTCCGGTCTGCGGATGCCTTTCGGGCACTGGAAAGGAGACCTACCTAACCCTAGCGCTGAGAGAAGACATGTTCCCCGGGACCAGGGATGAGCCCCGACTGGTTGGGAGATGGTTTCAGCAGCTCTTTCTTTCTCTCCACGGAGCCCTCGGGAGAGCTGCTCACCACAGCCTGGTCTCTTTGGCCAGGAAGATGAGGCCTGGCTGTTCATTCCCTTCAGCCCCCCCGCCAGTCCTCTTCCCCAGCCTGGATTTCCTCAGTCAGTCTCTAAAGATTCTTTGAGCGGGCAGCGCCACAAGCCTTGGTTAGATGGGGCAAACACCGTTTGCTGCACTACATCACTCTCTGCAGCCAGGCACATCGGCAACGAAGGCCACGAGGCTCACCAGGACCGCTTTCCCCTCCAAAAGTCCGTGCTGGCCGTTCACAGGCACCCTCTTGTCCTTTCACCCGCTGAAAGGCTTTCCAGGACCATTTGCTCCATTACCCGCAAAGGGGTCGCAGTGAGGCGTTCCCCACCTCCTCCGGCGACCCCTTCCTGCAGACACGAGGCCCACCGCCTTCCTCCCAGTCCCCAGGCGCACGCCCTGATGCCCCCACTTCCGAGGGGAGTTGAGAGCGGCCTTGTCGTGACACCAACCGCCTCCCCCGGGTGCATGGCCTCAGGCCGCTTGCACTCACCTGGGCCTCTTCCTGCAAAGGGAGTTGGAAACAACGGCCCCTCACAAGCCAACATCCCTTGCCTCTATGGGACCCCGCCATCACTTTGGAGGCACCTTCTGCCTGCACGGATACAGTCCTGCCTGAGAAATCCTGGGGCCTCTCATCCCAGCACATGAAAGGAGCCTGCATTGCAGACCAAGCATGTCGCAGATGAGGAAATGAAATGGCAGCAGTGATGGAAACCACAAAACAACCTGAGCCATCGGGACGGGCATTTTGCTTTGCAGGTGACTCTGTTGGATAATTACTGCCCGTGTGCGGTGACTGTGCGCCTGGGGCGGTGCAGGAGCGGTATAAAAGTGGGCCCTTGTCCTCACTCTCTCATCCACTCCTCTCGCCTCCATCTCCTTGCCAGCAAGGTGAGTCTGAAGCTCTTTATGCTCCTTCTTCTGTTTCTCTTCCCTCTCGTCCCCCTGTGGCATATCCCAGCACACACCTGCGCCTCGGTCCTCCACTTGCTTTTGGGGCCGCTTGTCATGCGAGAGGGAAGGAGGCGGAAGGCGTGACACGAAGGTGTCTCCTGACCTACGGGTCAGTAGGAATCTCCCTGGGCTTTGTTCCTCTTTGCAGGGCTCTTTTGGAATGTGGGGAAGGAGATGCCCGTGGGCTTCCCTACAACACCTACAGCCCTTGTCACCATCTCATGGCTTTGATGCAGCGAGACGGGTTGCCGGGCTGCTCCTTACTCACCCCACCTGCTTTCTTTCTCCCCCCCCACCCCGCCCTGTTTCCCTCCAGGTCACCTCCGTCCCGCAGCCATGTCCTGCTACAGCTCGTGCCAGCCCTGCGGCCCGACCCCGCTGGCCAACAGCTGCAACGAGCCCTGTGTCAGGCAGTGCCAGGACTCCACCGTCGTCATCCAGCCCTCCCCCGTGGTGGTCACCCTGCCCGGCCCCATCCTCAGCTCCTTCCCGCAGAACACCGCCGTGGGCTCCTCCACCTCCGCCGCCGTTGGCAGCATCCTCAGCAGCCAGGGAGTGCCCATCTCCTCCGGGGGCTTTGGCCTCTCCGGCTTTGGCAGCGGCCTGTGCGGCAGGAGGATCCTCCCCTGCTAAAGCTGCTCCAGCACTGGGGCCTCCACTCACACAACCCCCTTTTCCCCTTTTGAATCATTAAAGTTCTGCTGCATTGCATCCCATGCCTCTGTGTAGTCCTGGCTCTTGCAGATGCTCCTCCCAGCTGCCCACGCAGAGACATGTTGCTCAGGGCTGCTCTGCGTGGGGCTTCTTGACCATGTTTTTGTAGTGGCAAATCTGATCACAGTTGCAATGATTTTGCATTCCATCCTTCTCTGGTCAAACTGTGTTTCTCCACCGTCATGATAATAATTTTCTTCACTATCTCCAATCTGCATCTATCGTATTTGAGTTTTAACGTGTCGTTCTCTGTTCTATCCTTGCAGACTTTGACAAAAATTTCATCTCTGACTTTCTTAGAAGGCTGCCTTATATATGGAAAGGCTGTAATATTTTCTCTCATGTGTCTTCTCATCTCCACGCTGAAAAAGCTCAGCTCCCTCAGCCTTTCTTTACGACAAAGATAATGCATTTTTACTTTGGTAATCATTGCTAAAGTTTAGCTAAATATCAATATGCAGAGTTATGCATACAAAGATACATACATAGTTCAAACTCACCTCCAAAAGTGCCACTTAAACAACGCTCTTAATCTGAGAAGCAGTTCTGCAGAAACAACATGATGGTTCCCTGTGCTCATTGCATCTCTTTTCCAATGTGATATTCTTGCAAATGACATCCCGGTCTTCCTCAGTCTCAATTTGGAGAAGTCACCTGTCAACTTGGATTCCCAGTTCCACTTTAATGTACGTTAATGCACATAGCAGTTCTCCAATGTTTGTTCTGCCCTCAGCATGTCTGGAGGGGTTCCAAGAAGCCTTCAATTATGCCTATCAGGTGCAGTTCTAATCAGTCACAAGGCAAACAGGAGCAAATAATGTCATATCCATGTGCGAAAGACAAGCATTGTACTGAGACCATCCATGACACATCAAGTGCTTCCATTCCACTAAGCTCTGATAAGACCTGAAGTACTGTGGCCAGTTTTTGCGCACTGTCCTTCAAGAAAGATGTGGGATAACTGAATGGCCTCCAGGAAAGAGCACCTGTAATGACCAAGCTCCAGAAAACAGTCAGATTGAAATAATTGAAATGCTGAGGCTGCTTAGCCTGAGGAAGATAAGATTGACTTGCATGCTGGGAAAGTCTTTGAATATATTAAAAACTATTGCAAAGAGAAAACAATCTGCTCTCATTTCCTTTGAACAGGACAGGAAGTAATGGGTGTATATTGGAGTAAGAACTGATTTAAAGCAGATATTAAGAACTTTTCAAGAATAAGTATAATTAACTACACAAAATTGCCTGGAAGCACAATCTCTAGAGTCCCACTTGCTGACCTTTAAGAACAGGTTAGACATCTGTTGGGAGATTTAAATTTAGCTAATCCTGCCTTGAGATGTGACCTCTGAAGTCCCTTCCAGTCCTATGAGTCTATCACTGTGTAAATTCCAGAATGTTGAAAGATTAACTGATCATCCACAGTGGAAATGTCCATTCCCCAATGTCTGAGCTACAGTCCATTAAAATCAAGGGGAAATTTTCCAGTGACTTTAATAAGCATTGGATCAGGCCCTAACTGAGTGTGTAATTTGGAGCTGCATATGGAATTTGGTCCACAATTCTGTTAAAGGTATTTGCAAGTGAGAAGAATCCAACTCCTTTTCCCAGGGTACATTAGTTTGCAATGGTTACAAGAGAAAGTAAACACACACTGAAGAAGTGGTGCTAGATTTTTACTACAAAATTGAGTAGAGCTTACTGAATACAGACACATGGAGAAAATCTCTCGGGAAATATTAGCAACTTTCTCAAGGAAAAACATTTTAGGCAGCTATTTTTTACATAAATTAAGCAAGGCCAGACTGAAAGAGACAGCAAAAAGTATGTTAACAACACTTCAAAAATAAACAGTTATCATGAACTCAAGAATGAAATGTTTGTTTCTGCTGGAAGATAAAATCAGCTGAGAGTCTGAAAATCCGCAGGGCAAAAGAAGGGTTGACATGTGGAAATTCAGACTCTGAGTGGATTTAATCAGTTCCAGAGTGACTGATGAAGAAATATCCATTCCCCTATAGTGTGTTACCAAATAACACAAAGGTTTTCGTCCTCTCTGAATTATCACTTAAAACACAAGCACTTATGTCAGCTAAAGCTCTGCCTCTACAGTTGCATGTGTTTATGTGATACAGAGGAATACTAATATGCATACAGTCTGCAGATTTACAAAACCACAGCTCCTGTGGGCATCCACGACTGCTCTGCTTTCATGGACTGTGTGCAGCTAATGGAAATGCTTCCTCTGTAACCCTTGTGGCAGGAAACAGGCAAGTGCTCAAAATGCTTCTCTAACAGACACAGGAAGCAAAGGTTACTAACATGGGGATAACACAGACGTGAAAGGTCTTTCCTCTTGATTAATAGGAAGGAAAACACAAGGTTTCTAGAATCATCTTCCCACTCCAGTTGGTTTGTTGCAGATGTGTTCTGTTTCTGCACACAAGCTTGAACACTCTACCTGAGAGATCATTTATGAAATGTTTATTTATTTTGTATTCAAGGAAGAAAACAAGAAAAAAATCTGCATAATATTACTGATGGAATCCTTGGCTGCTAAATACTGAATTATTTATAGCTTAAATGTACAAATTATACCCATGAGAAGCTGTTAGACTGCAATATACAATTGATGCACTGTGCAAAAATAGGGACATGTCTTTCAGACTTTGTTCTGGTGCTTTGGTGGGTCACCTTAAAACAGGTATGAATGTTTTGCAAGGGCAGAACACCTGACAACATTTTTGAAGCTGTAAAGGGTAAAAAGGCTTGCAAAAAGTCCTGTGCAGCAAAAGATGCTTTGACCTGGGTTACCCCACGTGGGATGTTTCCACTCGCAACCCATATGTGCCTTCTGGCCAGCGATCTGTCATGCTGTGCATGATTCCCTGGTGCTCTCCTTCACTGTGGGCAACCCTGTCCCTTCTGCCCTTCAGGTAATGGATCCTACCTACACTATGGACGCTGCAACTGTGTGCACAGCTCTCCATCTACAGCCATGAATATTCATCATTCTCCTCTCCCAATACCAAGCACTGACAGGAAAGGTCAAGAGAGTGCACCCACTCACGCCTTACTTTGGTACTGTGCCTACACACCTGCTGCAGATGAAAACATAGACAGGAGTTTCACTGTTGAATTCATAAAATTAAGTGCTTGTAAATATTTTGTGAGCGTGCCTTTCACCACAGCCTTTAACTGTGCAATCAGTAATTTAATTCCACAGGTTTCAGGGCTTCAGTTCTGGTTTTTAGAGGGAAACACACTATATAGGTGCATCGAGACCCTTCTGCTCCCACTCCATCACCACAAAACTATTTCTGGCCTATTTCGCTGCATTTTTTTTTTTCACTTCCCTCTCTCCTAATCCACAGTATTCCTGCTCCTCTCTTCCCACTGACTAGCAGATAAACAGGCCTGCAAGCTTCCCCTCTTTTCATCTTCAAATGAGACAAGTGTTTTTTCTCCTCCTTTGTCCCTATAGGAGAAAAAGTAATTTAACAGAAAACCAGAGTCAGCCACTGCAAATCTAGAATGTGATTTTTTTTTTGCCATGCCTGGCCATTCCTTACTTTTTTTTTCCTTTCCTGAGTAAGACAAATAATAAAAATGAGGAAAATTGGAATATATAGTAGATCAGAGTAGCTTCTGTTCATTCACTACCTTCCTTCCCTGGGCCAGCACAAAAGGCTTCAGAGAGTCCCACCATGGAATGACAGGACATGGCATCTCTTCCTCACTGAGACTCATCCTATTTTTAAATACCAGCTTAAGCCTTAAGATCTGAAGGACCATGATAAACATGTCTTTTTTGTTCTCTTCATTCTTTCCTTTCTGACAATTTTGGTGTCATTTGCAAACCTATCAGCAAAGAGTTTATGTTTTCTTCTAGGTCACTGATAAAGACATTGAACTCCTTTGAAGCCATTAAATAACCCACTAGAAGAGAGCAGAAACATGCTGATGTAGCTGCTAATTGGTTCACAGAGCATTTGATAGTGAGTGGTTTTCAGCAGATTCTCAAGCAGGGCTACATCAAATGACTTATAGTAATCCATGTGTATTAAGTCTATACATTTGATTTAGGGCAACTGCATTTTGTCTCATCTTGTTGCTTGAATTCACCTATTTTCCATTTTAAAAAATATTGATTAACATTACTTAAGCTACTACCTATGAATTAACTTCCATTTGTTTCCCACATATGTCTTTGTTAATATTGTCTCCAGGGTCTATGTAATGCTTGTAATTACCTGAACCCATCACATTTATTCTTTACTGTGCAACAGGTTCACTTTTTACCAGCCATCTGAAATTTCCCCTGTGCACCGATATCCATTTAAAACGAAAACAAAAAGCTCCAAGAGTATATCAACCATTTTTTGTCATACTTTTGGGAGCATTCAGCCCTGAAGATTTAAATGTGTTTTGCTTTCACTGATGAACATTCTCTCACACATACACTGAAGGAAGAAAAAATTCCATATCACTTCATTATTATAACATTAACAATTCAGCTTTTCAAAGGAGCTTAGTAGAAACTGTGCTTTCTTATCCAGAAACTAGTTCCCAGGTGAATTCAGTTTCACTCACATCAAAGCCAAAACAGATGTTGTTGCATTTTGCTCATTAGCTATTCAGAGACAATAAGACTGTTAACAGAAACAGCTGAGCTGGATTTTGGCTTTCCCATCGGTGGCAAAACATTTAACTAAGTTAAAATAATGGATGTTCAATCTTAGGGATGGCAAAGCCGAAAAGATCGCTCTTTAGGCAATTTTCACATTCTAAGTTGAGTTTCCAAGTCTGGCGTGTAATCTGCAGCAATTCTTAGGAGGCTTGATCTGGATAGCCTTGATGGACAGCAAAGCAAGGAGCTGCATCACTACATTTTTATGAAGTCATGTTTTAAATCTGAGAGTTAGGCTCTTCCTTAATACTGTCATGCGTTTGGGAAAGCTTGTATATTCCAGTGACATCATGCCTGATATTTCTTCACAATTTTTTTCCTTTCTATTTATTGAAAAGTGAAATGAAGTTTTCAGTCTTTCTTTTTATCTCTTAGAGGGTGAACTGGATAGAGGTTTCTGAATAAGTCACTTGGGACACCAACTCAGTTCTAAAAATCTTCAGTAACAACTTGTTGTAAAAGACTGGATAGTATGGGAGAGCTTCTGGCCACATTATGACTGACCCGACTTCCAGATGTTTCGGCCTAGATAACATGGATGGAATGCAAGCAGAAGTAATTTGCTTAATGGGAGACCTTTAGCAACACCTATCCATTATCTGACTACCTTTCTAGAAACTAGAACAGCAGAGTTTACCCAAGATGAGCTTAAACAGACTTTTGCACATTTTCAGTTTTCAGTCTTTGTTGCCTTTGTGTGAGTTGAGTAGACAATTAAAACTCTTTCCTTCATTGTGTCATCAGCAGATACTAGATGACATCATAATGAAATGAAATATATACACTTGCCTCAGAAGAAAATTTAGAAACATACAAAAACATCCAAGCCTACTCTTGCACGAGGCAATAGAGAGGCCAGTTCTGATGAAACTGATGGAGTTGCCACGAAGGCCTGACAGTGTGGTAATGTACACCAAGGCAATCTCAAAAGTTCCACTTAAATTTAAGGAAAAACTTCTTTCCTGTAAGGGTGAGGGAGCCCTGGCATAGGCTGCCCAGGGAAGCTGTGGAGTCTCCTTCTCTGGAGGTTTTCAAAACCCACCTGGACATGTTCCCGTGTGCCTTGATCTAGGCGGACCTGCTAGAGCAGGGGGGTTGGACTATATGATCTTTAGAGGTCACTTCCAACCCCTACCCTTTTGTGATTCTGTGAAAGCAGATCTGTCAGAAGACAGCCTCAATAACTTCAGGCTCTCCTGCACTGCCAGATATGGGCTGAGTCATCTTGCCAAAAAACTAAACAACCACTTTCCCAGAGCTCTGAAACCCGTAGCTCCCAAACACTCTCACCTCGCTGTCACTGATGTGATGTGAAAAAGGGCCTCTCAGACAGAGGCGCTCCTTCTAATCTGGAAGCTGCTCCAGGTCCTGTAATTTTTTAAACTGTGTCTACCACACAAGGAAAGGTGCAATTTTCAGCCATGGCATGCATCTTTCACTGGTGTGTGATTTGCAGTAAGATGAGGAGAGGTGCCTGAAAGGCACGCCTGCTGACAGTGATGACTTGATGACTCAAGCCTGGTGGATTTTCTAAGGCATGCGTTTCCTCCTGGGAAAAATAAAATAAAAATTCCTCCATTTTATCTTTCAGTGATGGATGTTGTGTTACTGTACAGCCTTTATACTCCCAGCAGCAAGTACATGCTGTGGTTAAATCAGCTGATGCAAATCTATTTGCATACATTTAGCACCACCTCATCCTTTCTTCCTTAGTCTCTTTTGGAACAATTTGTTGTTTTTATGCAAAACTACCCATCATTCCACGACATTATTCATCCAGAACCAAGCTTCATGAAAACCTAAACCAGGCTATGTAAGTGCACTGGAATGTATTAGCCAAAGCCCTTTGTTCAGGGCTCCAACTCACTAACCGGTGTGTCACGGATTACATGAAAGGGTATCCTCTTTTATTCAGTGGACTTTGTACTATGCAAATTCAGACATACCCACAGGTAAAGATATGGTATCATTTTTTACAGGCTAGGCACCTGGGGCACTCCTAACCTTGTATTTGTTTATGCACTTTTTTTTAGCTAGGGTTCTAAACGGTGCTTGGCTGTGCCATGAAATGTGTGTATATGCATTCTTTGACCACTTATAATGTGATATCCTTTTCATCTTAAATCTAAATTATGCATCAAAGACATCACTTTTTTTCTTTCTAATGTCGCCTCAATGACACTGTGACCCACAATGAGGAATATCTTCCAAGGTAGGACATCACCATGCTGTTTGTCCCTTCTTTTCAGACATTTTTCTAAACATCATGTTCTCTCTTCAGAGTTTTGTAGCGAACATAACATTCTGGCTTTGTTATCATTTGAGGAAACCCATTTCTCCTCTAGAAACTTCACCTCTGAAAAACATTAAAAAAACCCCAACACTGTGGTGAAAACTTCTTAAAAATTGGCATATTTTAACGTCTGTCATCTCTGCCGCAAGGAACCGTGTTTATTGAGAGCCCTACATTATTATGAGTTCATGTTTCCAGCACGTCTGTAAAGCCTCCTTTGTACTCAAAACTGCCAAGAAACTGAGTCACCTCCGTTAGAAACAGCCACTAATAAGACTTCTGTCCCTCCTTGGTGTGACTACGGGGAGAACTATTCTGGTGTCAAAGGCTGTACCATGGGAGGAGAGCTGGTTAGGTGCCAGCAGGAGGTTCAGATTGCCACCTTGAAAGCAAATTTTCCCCAAGAACCACAAATGACCTACAGTCTGTGGTAAAACTCAGAGGACAAAGGGTAAAGGGAACGGTGCCAGGAGAGCTATTTCATTCTCATTTGGGTTCCTGACAGTCTCAAGAAATAGTACAGAAAATTTATGTCTTTATTTCAAACATTCTTCATTCTCAAGGCTTCAATTAGATTCCTACTACATATTTTATGCTTTTTTGGTAAATATCTACAGTGCAAAATTGTCCCACTTGATGGGTGATGAACACAGACAGGAACTTGAATATTTGGTAGCTATTCTGTGTTTGCTGATGACTTGTTTTTTTGCAGAGCTAGGATATTGGAAAGGGATTTTGAACTGCACCGTGACATTTAAGTTGCATCCATTGTTCTTTCTTTCTAAACCTCTGTGAAAACTCCCGACATATATTTGTCAGCAAAGCAGCTTGAATCTTTGAAGATGACAAGAAACAGGGATTTATTTTATAAGGTGCTTAACCTACATTTCAACCCTATTAAACAAGCAAACAGAAACTGTTACTACCTCCTTATTCATTTTCTATTTATTTTAAGTCAGTAACAGCTTGCCCCCAAAGCCATGTCATATTGACAACAGAGGAAGAAATGTGATATTCATTTTCCTCAAGGGCGTCTCTTAGACAGGTAAGCTGACTTCCTTATTGATTGGTATCTGTCAATATTTAATCAGAAGCATACGGATTGTCTCTCTCTTAGCCTGTAACAGATTGTTTCCCCGAAGTACTCTACTTGCTATCAGGGAACAGGCATTTAGTTGTTGGCTATTTTTCTTCTTATTTAAACATGTAATTTACTGTTTTGACAGGAGCAGGAATAGCACTGACTAGGCAAAATAAATGTGAATTAGGCAGGCATTGGCGGAAATGCATTTTTCTTTTCTAACATTATCAGAGTGTGGCAACCAGAAAGGTCGTTTCATCATAAATAAGGCGTGTTCACAGAACTCTTGATGGATGATGGGAAAGATAAAGTTCAGGTTCCCAGAGAGGTTTTGAGAAAACAAGGTCAGTACTTTTCCAATAAAGTTTTTTGGTTTGGTTTGGTTTGTTTTTTCTTAAATACTTCAGGGAGTCTCAGGGATAAAGATTGTTTCTGATTGGAGTAAGTAGCAGCCAGAAAAAAAGAAATCCTTCCCAAGATTATAAATGTTTAATACCAAAATTCTCTTCCATACTCGTGCTAGACTTTTCTGCACTGAGTAATGACATCTTATTAAGAACTTGTAAATTGGTGTGACACTAAATGCAAGTTAGTACAGGCCTCTCACACAGGCCTCTCACACTTCAAGTTCTGCCAGTGTACTATCTTTTCACTAACTTTTCACAACAACTGTGTTACAAAATAATTTTGAAACTGTGTTTAAAAAACACTTTTACACCTTACCTACTGAAAAGCCAGTGATTGCCAATGCTCATTTCATGAGTCTGTCCTCCTATTCCTACAAAATACACAGCAGTGATAACTGATGATACAAACTAACCGGCACCAAGACCCACTTGATAGTATCAGAAATACAGACATTTTGAAACAGAAACTCTTCTTCATCAGAAGAGACACTGAAGTAGAATTTTCAGACACAAAATAGGTCATATTATGTTCCATTATTTACTCCTTCTCATCTTAATCTGCTGAATGTCATCATCTATTGATTTTACAATTTCTAGTGAAGAGTCTTAATTTTGGACAGCAAGAGAGAATTTTTATCTAGCAATGAATTTATACCTGGTCCAGTTGTTAAAAAATAGATGTAATCAAAACTGGATCCCATTAATGCTCAAGAACCTCACTAAACACAAATGCATCCTATCATTGACACAGAATCCTTATGGAGAGAGTAACCCCCACCAATTAACAGAGGCATTTGTACAAATACTTTTATGGAGCCTATCCTCCCATGAAAGTTTTAATGCTTTTAAGAAAGTAACTCTGTAGCCTTGAGTAAAATAACATGTGGGAGAGGAGTGGCAAGGTGTGAGCAGAATCCTGCAGCTTACTGTTTTCCTTTCAGAGAAGGGAGGCATTTCACAAACCTTTTAGTAGCCTAAAGACTTTTGCAGATGGGGTGAGGGGGAGGAAGTATGAAGTGGATACATGGACTACTTCATCAGCCTTGCTGTCCTGATTTGAGAACAGTGGTCAGGAGATCACAGCAGGGTGTCCTATGATGCTCTTTACAGAGAAAACTGAAGCTGCAGTAGTGAAGACTTTGAAGCCCAAAATGTCAAATACTTTTCCTTAACTACCCCAAAACACAACCTTCAGTCTTCAAAAAGAAAGCAGAGGTTTATTTTCCAGCCAATTGCATAGCTGCCCTCTCATTGCTGAATTAAACTCTAAATTAACCTAAGGCACTGCAAGAACATGTGTCCAAGCCATGTAAGACAATGCAAGGACTATCTTTCCATGCTGAAAGGAAAAACATTGTTCACTTCTGATTTTCCAACATGCTGTTAATAGCTAAAGAGAGGCTTGCAAAGGCTTTCTTTGAATTAAGTACATCATCTTTTAGAGCTTACAGTTATCTACCTGGTTCATTTTTATTTATGCAGAGCTGAAGACACATAATTTTTTCAATGTGATTATAAATGCTTTAAAGCAGAGAACTCATCCTGATAGGTAATTTCAAGCAGTAGCTAAATTCACAACCTATGTAATCCCCTTTGAAACACTGTTTTCTCCTTACACAGAGAAATGACATTCTCTGTTGTTACCTGGATTACTTTGCTTCCTGTGTATTGGTGTACGTTGAATTTATCATGGTAGTTAAAAAAGTCTTACTCCAAAAACCTGTTTCTCCTTAAAAAAAAGAGCCAATTCACAGTCCTCAAAGTGTCAGTAACAACTTTGCAAACAGGAGCCAGACAGTGCAAAATACTTCTGGTGAGTTTCAAAGATCTCTTGAAACACCACCACTAAGAAGTATGAAACACTGCATACTTCTTAAAGGAGTGCAAATTCTTAACTCCTAAAGACAAGTCTGAGGGATATAAGGTAGGAAAACAAAATGAAACCTATCACCAAAACAAGAACACACATAAGAAAAGTGTCTTATGAGCCATACTAGTCATGGTTGCTATTCTAAGCAAGTGGAAACAGTAAACTACTGACAGGTATTGTTCTAAATTTCCAACCTGTTAGTGGCCGTCCAGGTACCTCTCTTCTAAAGGAACAACTTAGCAAAGAGATTTTTTTAGTTAGAACTTAGTTAAAACAACTTAGCAAAGGGATTTTCAGATAATCTTTGTCTGGTTTTTGAAAGTTCACTTGCACTGCAGGATCGCCCAGGAACACATTCAGTTCCTGCTAGAAGGCCAGCCACACATCTTGCAAGCAGCACTGAAATCGCAGGTAAGCAATTCACAAACTCCAGGCAGCCTCTTTTTTGAGAGCAATTGATGTGAAAAGTAGGACCTATTTTGTTCTGTTTTATTGAAACCAGAGACATCCCCATATCAGAGGCATTTAAAACATTTATTAGCGTTAATCATTGTAGGTTAAATAAAACACAAACCCTACATTTTAGGGCAAAAAATATTATTAGGTATGATACAATTAATACTAAAACAGAAGGTAAAGTATTAACAGATTGCAGCATCCCATACATGAAGCCAGTGGGTCCAGCCCAGTCAAAGCCCTTATATAAACAAAACAAAGGAAGAGTACTTGGCAGGCGATTTAAAATTGACAATTTATCACTGTTTTAAATAAGGGTAGAATAGTAAAATACATACAGCATCATTGTACTTCAAAGGTCTGTTGTAGTTAGAGTGCTGGCATGTACAATCTATCTACTTGTGCTTATTGCCACATGCCATGAAGGGTGAGTGAAGAAAAGGGACAACAGGTAAAATTTCTAGGTATTGACACAGACCCATGTGACACTGTAGCACTTTAGCTAGACCTGCTGTACCATGAAGAAAATTAATTCTCTTTTTCCCCCCCCTTCCTTTTTTTTTTTGGTCACTTTATTACTTCTGAGTCCCAATTCTTGGATAAGAAAGGCCTTTTTTAGACTTCTCAGTCTGCAAGACAAACTTTTCCTGTAATATGCCATTTTCATGCATAAGAATGGCAAGTCAACAATTGTACCTATGCGTATCTCCATCTTCTGGCTAACTTGATCCGCAGCTTTGAGTTCATAAAGGTGAAATGATCGCTAACCAAAAATGTACTTACAAAAAAAAAGTACTTACAGAATACAATGTGCAGTACACGAGAATCAGACATAGTGAAAAAACACTACACGTCAGCATATCGATATAAAACTGTACTTATATACACACACATATGCAGAGCAGATATGGAAACTACTTCCTCTGTAATCTTGTTTTTCAACTAGTTCATGACAAGCCCGAAAAGCAAGTCACTCACATCTGGACAGCTACAGTTTTGAGTCACGGTGCAAGCAAGCTCCACCAAATGTCCTTGGCAATGCAGCCTGCACCTCAGTCTTGCTGCTAGCTCTTGAGAAAACCAGTCTTAGACAAATCCAGCACCAGCTGGTCAACCCAGGACTGGTCTTACTATTATTCTTGTTGTTAGAGCAGATCAGCTACAGAGTCAGGTGCTCCTTTACAGTAATTTAGCTTTCCCCAGCCACTAACTACTAAGAGGAGTTCTGGTTGCTGATGAAACTCTTGACTCTGAGTTTGGAGCGATTTTGTATGTTATTTTTCTGGCTGCTCACGAAAGGTTGTTGTTCCAAGCAACAAAGGCAACAAAAGGATGCCAACAGCAAGAATTTTACCTTTGAAAAAAAAAATCACATTTTTTAATACAAAATGTTCCCCTATTTAGAGCTGCACTTTAGCCCTGACAAACAGCAGAGAGGCAACATCATCATTGACAGCAAGCTCCGTCTTCAAAGACAATGTGAGCTACTCTGCACGGCATAGCGGCCTGTGAATTCCGAGTTCCCTGCTGAAGCTCACCCTAACGCAAATCTCAAGAATGTGTACAATCAGAATCCTCTCCATTTAAACATTTTTCCTGACTCGAAGTAGAATAAGATGATTTAGATTTGTCTCACCAAATGCAAAAATATCTTTGAGTCTACTTAGCCAGCACCTGATGTTAAAAATGTGCAAAAGATCCACTGTTAACAACTTCTAATTTTAAACCATTTTAACATGTAACTCATAAACCTGTTCTGATTCACACACAGCTCAATGGCAGCCCTGAGAGCTGGTTGTTCAGCAACAACCAGCAACAACCTTACAAGGTAAGGTACTCACAGAACTGTCTTCCAAAGCTTTCGGGCATCTCTAGCAGGGCTTAATGAGTTTTAAGGTGTCACGTTGAAAACAAAGAAATATGCCACAGAGACTTATGGACATTTAAAAATATTATGCATAACCATTATATATTGGACTAAAATTTGAGACAACTTGACAAACATGGGTTCCATCTCACCTTGATTTCTTGGTAACAGGTCTAAACTTTTATGGGGTTTTATTTAGAAAGAATCAGATCTCTTGTTGTATTGGGTCACAGACCCTATAAATTACATGAATCTGTGATGTTGACATTTGGTGCTTCTTCAGTGCTAAAGGCCTAGTTAACCTCTCTTTCCGCATCCAGGTGAAAGAGCCAGGCACACCTGGCAGACTTACATGCACTAGGATGGGATGAAATTTTCCCTGAAGGAGCACATCTCCCTTCCAAACTATCAATAATGATGACTGTTGAGCTTTCACTTCAATAACCCCGGATTATCTGTAAAACAGTTGCCACACAATGAAGCAGCATCGTGGATCACGTCACATCTGCACAAGTGACAACTGAAATATCCCAAAATATCTCTTCCCATGGTAAAGCAGTCTGAGTCTGTCTATTATCCAAGGGCATATTTTGAAGTATGAGAGCCCTCAAAGGAGTCCAAAATATCTAAGAAATGGATCATATATGAAAAAAAACCCCTGCAGTTTAGATTCTTTGACAAAATGCAGTGGAATGTCTCTCATCTATAAGCACTTCAGGCCCTCTGAAGACAAAGAAACATTACCATTGATTTCACCTGGCTCCGTTTCAAGCCCTAATAATTTGTCTCATTTTATCAAAGCAATCTCACACACAAGCAATAAGGCCTTTTTTTTATGTATAAACATGGAAACTCAGCTCTAGCCTGCCTGCTCATGATTTAGTGTGGAAAGTCGTTTTTCCCTTCTGTTTGCTTTTCGTTAAGTCCCCCAACAAATGTGCAGTGAGGTTAATTTCCTTCATAACAAGTCAGCACTGTGGAATGCAGACTGGGCTTTGGTTTTGAAGCCTGCACTTCTTACTCTAGTTCAGATTTCCAATGAAACTGATGAAGAAGATAAATTTTGATTTTATCATCTCGGTCACACACATCCCTAAAAGATAAAAGTGGTCAACGCATACAGTTCTACATTATTTCCAGTTCATAACCACCTATTGGATTTTTCTTTCTGTGCTGCATTTTCAAGTGCATCGAGCTTCAAAGGTATCACACAATGGGTCTTCCATATTGCATCCTCACGCGGATGAGGAGACTACTCCACAAATTCACAGAACTGCATTTGTAAAGAGACATTCTGGTTTGGTTTATTAGAATTCAGACTCTAAACTCAAATTATATTGTGCTCTCTTAAGCGGTTCTGGTACAGCAATCTCATTCTTCCAGCTAGAAGACTTCTTGGAGCACAGCAAGGAATGCCATAAGGAATGGGGCACTGTGGTGTTCTCCTTCAGAAACCGAAGAAGTGGCATCTTTGAGCAGATACAACTTTAGTCTGGGGCACGGAGTTGGAGGAAACTTGGTGAACTGTGGCAATTAAGCTGGTGTTTATGTTCTTTTTTTTACACTTTCAGTACATAATGAAACCTACTCCCTGGAAAGGGGATCAATTCAGGCAAAGCACGGTGTCGGCATCTTCACTTCTTTCTGCAGCAGACTGGGTCCAGCAGTCTCCCTCACAACAACTCCTTCTTTCACATACGCAGCACCTTCCTGACACAGATTTTGACTTCTACTAGCCTGTAACAATTATGCTCACTCATCCTTTGGATTCTTTTTTTTGCTAGTCAGCAAATTCAGTCCATTTCTTGCTGATGGTTACAGTAAGTACGAGATGAAGCTACAGATTTAAAAAAAACAGTGAAGCAGAGTCCAGCTAGAAGGATGGCAGAGAAACTGTAAGTCAAAATTCAGGGTTTATGGGTTTTTTTCCACCATATTATTACAGAGAAAAACTCTCAAAACATGCCAAGTCCACTTTGCAACGTAAGAAGTTTTCATAGCAAATCTAAGTTTTATATAGAAAAAGGATCTTTATATAGAAAGGGATCTTTTTATTACAAAAACCCCAGCCATTGGTTTAGACAGAGAATCAAAGTACTTTGACAATTTCAATTTTGAGAGGATATCAGAGACGATTTTGCAACTAGATTTTGCAAAATCCCTTTGCAGTAAAGCTTTCTGCTGCTGGTCCTTGCGTTATTGCTCATGGGAAGCACTGAAATCTCTGCTTTCAAGATAAGGAGCCACATCACTGAGATCAGGAAGTCCCCTCTCAGTGGAAAAAGCAAATGGTGCTGTTTTTCAAGTAAATCTAAAAAGATCAAGTTGGGTCAGCAGCATCGCCTGCCCGTCTGTGAAGTCTGCTTTCCGAGTTTGATTGCTCCATTGTTACCGTTTTCATGAGGATCTAAGGGTGGAATTTGCTGACCTGAAAGACATGAGGAGACAGTGAATTCCTTTCTTGACTTTTTTTCTCCTTGATGTAGGAACAACATGTGCAGGTAACAGAACAATTTGGCTTGCGTAAAAATTACACCTGTGAAACTCCACCAGAGTCTCCTGTGTACCTTGAACCTTTTCCCTTGACTCCCGCTTATGAAAGAAGATTTTCACATTATAAAACAATATATGAAATATGGCTATTGACAAATGCATGAAGTAAACTGAAATGAAAAACACTGAAATTATGCTATCCATGTATTTTAAACAGTTGTTCTCTTACTAAGAGCACCTTACAACCAAGAAAAACAATAATCTCGATTTTCTAATTCCACTTAAATGTGAATGGTGCCAGTTTAACAAGATCTTGCCTGTCCTGAACCCGCATGGCCTTTAGTCCCTGTACACTAGAGTTTTACAAAGCACTATAACTAAGCACATGCTGCCTACACTTGAAAAAGAAAAGCAAATCTGTTCTCTCCCTGCTTTGAGGAGTACCCACATCTTTTTTAGTTCACAGTTTTGACTACTTAATGCTACTACCCCACCCAAACTCTTCTGACTTTTTAATCATCTTATGGAGTGATTATATTAAGTGTCTGAAAGAATTTCAGCCATCACAGGAGAGCTAGAGGTCTCCTCCAGGGAAAGAAGGCACTGTTCCAATTCCCTCCCTTGTTTGTCCTCTTAGTAGTGCTGCATCTTTTGTTTAATTGGCTTCCTAGTCATGGCCAACATAGAATGTGCTTAATAACTGGAATTACAAATGGAAAAAGAGTCATGGTAATGCATGCTCTCATTTCCTGGATTCTTTTTCTGAGGTTGAATCTACTCTCTGCTTTTACTATTACTCATGTTAAATAACAAGAGGTAAAATACGTAACATTTGTTTTGTTATATGCCACTTTCAGAGACCATGAAGTTCCTGTGAGCAGCCTGTCAGAACCCAGGTGGATTTTGCAATTTAGCTTTCCTCATCTTTTGCTGCATTTACTCGTGGCTCTCTCTTGCCAAAAGTTCTATGAATTACATACCTACATTGAAACCTGAGTCCTACAAATTACTTGGGGGAGTTGTTGTGAAAGGATGAGTTAAAGGGATTCACATAAAATCCAATCCCTATGAAATCAAACAGCAAAATTTCACCTGTGAAACTTGTCCCTGAATGACCTCTGGTCAAGTTCATCAAAATTCCACCTCTCTTACTCAGTCTGTTCTGAACAGTATGTTATATAACAGAAGTATGACTTTTGAAGCAGACAACCTTGGGTGTTTGTGCAACTGAATGAAAGGGAGAAAATTCCTCACGTTACTGAGCTAAAGATCCTGTATTTGGTTCGACAGAGTGAGAGATCTTGAGGGCTGAAGCACATGTAGCGCTGACATTACAATGCTGCACTCTATTCAGGTCACTAAAATATCAGCTTCACACGCTGCTTACACTCCATTTGAACTTCATGTTAGTAAGTGCCCTTCCGACGTAAAATCAAAAGCAGAATGGGTAGTTATAGACACAGCTGTTACATGCATTAGATTCTGTTGACTTTGGAGACAGAGAATCCAGTAATTGTAAAAACTCTAGAGAATATGAATAACAAGTATCTGTGAGAGGCTTTCCAAGAAGGTAACGCTGACATCATAGAGACCCACAGAGAACTTCTGCATTAGGCAACTACTATTTACAAAGTGCTTTCAACTCAGTACCAGCTAAAAATAAAACCCTGTTGGTCTGATTCAGAGCGCAGCATAGCTAAAAAAATTGGAATCTATAGACACAGTTTCCATTATGTATCATTAAGCAAATAGAATGAAATGTTTAGAGACTAACAGTGAGTTTGGAAGAGGAGAGCTTCAACATGCAAAGTAGCTTAACCTTCATCTTCGAAGTCTGCATTAAACAATTATATTGCCTCTACTTCTTTTTCATCCAGTGTTTCATATTTCTTGAGTTTCAAGCCTTTTCTACAGTACTCGACATGTATGCAAAGAAGCAGATAAACTTATCTTTGGAGCAAAAACATTGCAGGCTTCAAAGTCAGTGAGCACTTTATCCAGTTCAGACCAGGACACGACACATGTTGTTGAGAATCACCTTACTTCATTTCTCAAAATGATAAAAAAACCACAGATAACAACTACAAATAATAAAGAGAAAAAAGCCCCAGCCTCTGGATATAATATTTGCTGATTAGTTGTTCCAGCCTTTGAACTTTAATGCTGTTTGCCATTAACTGCCTGTGTTTTCTGCTGTTTAGGTACCACCACCCTCTTCAATTCAATACAAGGAAATAAACCTTTACACAGCCTACACAGTTTTTCAAGTTTGAGAATTTGTTTTTAGCAGGTGAGTTTTCTCTCACTTCCTGCTTCTCTTACTACCAGATTTATTAAGCCATCAACTTAAATCATTTTTGATTTAGTAACATGACTTTTCGCTGCCTGAGCAGCTTTTACCATCTGATGGGGAGCTGATAAGAATAACTCTCTTGCAGACTATGTTTTATGCTAACACCTGAGAACAAGCTCCAAAGCAAATGATACAGAGATTTTTCACTAAAGGTCAGGGAAAGTGAATAATAATAATCAGTCAGAAACCCGTTGCACCAGTTGTCTCTCCCTGAGCCTCCTTGACAGCTAGTCTCACAGCAGCCACTGTAACAGAGAAAGGCTTAAGGAAGCAGTGGAACACTAAGAATAGGCAGTGAAATGCTGAGCCTGCACCTACACCTCATGCTTCTAAACCAGCTAAATCACTTGCTACCTAAGAGCACCATCATCATCTTGTCATTCAGGTCTTGATGAATACGGCATCAGTATTGCTGACAAGTCAAATATGACTGGCGCTGAGTCAGAATCAACAGAGACCAAACTGGACCAATTTTAGAAACTATATAGGCATTTAAAATATCTGCCTCAGTGGCATACACAGTCCCTCTTCCAGAACAATACAAAAACACCACTGTATTAAACAACCCAGAGCACTGTTAAGTTATGCTATTTCTTTCAGAAAGTAGTAGTAGTGTTCTGACATCTAGCCCTGCAATCCTCCTGATAAATCATAGAATGGCAGGGGTTGGAAGGGACCTTTAGAGACCATCTACTCCAACTCCCCTGCTCAAGCAGGTCCACCTAGATCAGGCTGCACAGGAATGCATCCAGGCAGGTTTTTAAAATCCCCAGAGAAGGAGACTCCACACCCTCCCTGGGCAGCCTGTGCCAGGGCTCCCTCACCCTCACAGTAAAATAGTTTTTTCTTATGTTTAAATGCAACTTTTTGTGTTCCAGCTTCATCCCATTACCCCTTGTCCTGTTGCTAGCTACTATAGAAAAAAGGGATGTCCCAACCTCCTGACACCCACTCTTTATATATTTATAAATGTTAATAAGATCTCCCCTCAATTTCCTCTTCTCCAGACTAAACAGTCCCAGTTCCTGCAGTCTTTCCTCACATGAAAGATGTTCCAGTTCCCTGGTCATCTTGGTGGCCCTGCGCTGGATTCTCTCCAGCACTTCCCTGTCCCTCTTGAGCTGGGGAGCCCACAACTGGACACAAGACTCCAGATGAGGCCTCACCAGGGCAGAGTAGAGGGGGAGAAGAACCTCCCTCAGCTTGCTGGCCACACTCTTCTTGATGCATCCCAGGATGCCTTTGGCCTTCTCGGCCATGAAGGCACATTGCTGGCTCATGGTTAGCAATAAACACATTAAGACAATTCCTCTTCAAACCAAAGACTGCTCTGTTAAGACAGAGTCTGCTCAAAAGGTCCTCAAGAGATTGAACTCATCTGTTGCTTAACTTAAAGATGACAAACTAGATCACAAATAGTCTTTTCTCCATTTTGCAGTGCAGGACAAAACTAGTCAGCTTGACAAAGACCACCAACAGCCCAGTTTAGGGTTCCAGATGAAACAGTCTATCACACAGAAAAACAGATGTGCAAACATTTACCTAAGAACTCTGCAGATGAACTGGTGAAAGGAAGAATCTAAGGATATAGTATTACTGAGACAGTATAAAAGCCCCATATGGTTCCCATTGCTGGTATTTCTATGGAGCAATGTCTGTCAATGGCAATTTAAAAATTAGATTTTGCACTTAATTACATATCTGATCATATATTTTGGTTCCATTTCACTAACATTCAGACCATATTTCACAGATTTTGTGCAACAAAACTGTTTCTAACTACACACCTCTGTACATTTTAGCTGAGATCTTGGTGTCCTCCATGATCTCATTCCAGTAAACACACAATGGTGCATAAAATAACAACTGTCACAAGAGACTGCTCAAACATAGGGTTACAAAAATTGTCATGGCTCTGAAGTGAAATGCCCAGGTTAACATGTGTGAAGTACTACATCAATTGCATCTCCTTCTTTCTGGCCTAGTTGAGTTGGGCAAAGGCCATCCAGGATGAAAGTCTTCTCCAATGCCTAGTAGAGTTCCAGCTCCTGCTATTGAACCTGAGACTTGTTCACGTAAAGAGATTACTCCATACTCTGGGAGTTGGTGTTTGGAGAGTGCCAGAGGCAAAGAGATTGGGAAATGGGAAGGTGGGTCAGAGGAAGGGAAAAAAAGAAAATTGGAGCAGGGAAAGAGAGACACCAGGGACTGGGTAACAGTACTGTGAGAAGACTCTGAAGGCAGGCGGGTGGGAATTGCTCTGCTGCAGCTGGAAGCAGGATGCATCTGCTCTTTTTCTTCCTTTTTGAACATGATGCTCCAATTCGAAGCTGTGACATCCATTAGCTCAGAAAAATCAGGCTGGGAGCTGAGCGTTTCGGTTTTGTTTCTGTAACATGAGACTAGTTTCATCATTGACCTGTGCAAGACTGCCTGAAAGGTTGGAAACAGCCTTAGAGATGAATGTAAGGAAAAAACTGCCTAACTGGTTACCATGCTGACAAAGTGACACATACAAACAGTGCACTGAACAGACACTCTTTACTGTGGAAACAGATGTGATGTGAGCAACCTGAGCTGGCACATCCAGGTAATGAAGTCTGAGCCAAAAAGAAGCACAGTTCTAGTATCCAACACAACAATTCTGCTAAGGGTAAGAGGCAAGACATCACAGTGCTGCACAGTGGATTTTTGTGCATTTCTCTCATCTGTTGTCTTCCTGAAAATCTTGTACAACTTAATTTTTTTTTAGGGGGCTGGAGATGCAGGATGTGAAACCCATTTCCCTCCGCCCCAGAGCTGCAACTTACAGATGCCACAGCTCAGGTGAACTTTTCTCATGGCCCACCTGAGAAAAGGTAGACTTCTTCAAGCAGCGGTAGAACAGCTACACAATGGTCACAATTTCCTCCTCAAATTGCAAGGTGAGCCCCTGCAAAGCATTGTTTTTTATAGACCTTACTAATAAAGCACAGCAGTCTGTGAAGGGAAGCAGGCACACGTTATCCAATGTTATTTTGCATTTGCATACAAGATTTTCTGCACCTGTAGAACTTAAGATAGTCATACTTCTTATCTTCCCAAATCCATTCATCCTTTGAAACCAGTTTCACTGATGTTTTACAAGTTCCCCATGTCTCTCACATGAGTTACAAAGCTTGGTGCATACTTGCACCAAGTATTGCAACCCATACTTGCAATGAAGCAGGATTTTCCCAGTTGACAGCAATAACTGCTGTTTATTTCACGTTGTAGGTTTTCATGCAATGTAGCACATATTTACAACAAAGGATATTGCATAACTAAACACAGTGAAGTTGCAATTATTTTCATAATCTTCTACTAGCATATCTAATAGCATCTCCACGCAAGGGGGAAAAAAAAAGCAAAAAAGCAAAAGCACGGATTGCTGACACTGAAGTTTTTATTAGGGGAAGCAGCAATACAAGCAAATTGTGTCCATGTAATTAAAATCTGCAGGAAAAAAACCCCACCAAGACTCAAATCTTACCTGAATCAAAGTAAACAACAGAATTCCTAATGACTTTAATTGCTAAGAGATTCAACCTTGATTTCAGGCCCTGCTGTAATTAACTTTGGGTTGTTTTGGTTTATTTGCTAGTTTATGTTGAAGAGCTCTCTTACAGCTCCAGAGAAATCCAGGACCTCACAAGAACACAAGGAGCATAAATTGAAAGAATATAATCTCAAATATAAGTCAGGGCAATGTTTTACTATCTGAGAATCACAGAATCATTTTGGCTGGAAGAGACTTTTAAGATCATTGAATCCAGCCTTTGTCCTAGCCCTATCAGCCACTAGACTATTTCCCTAAGTACAAAACCATTTCCCTAAGTACAAAGTCACACGTGAATACCCCCTACAAAATTCAATTATGAGCT
Organism: Colius striatus; assembly: GCF_028858725.1. Lineage (NCBI taxonomy): Eukaryota > Metazoa > Chordata > Aves > Coliiformes > Coliidae > Colius > Colius striatus. The sequence continues at coordinate 43,385,998 of NC_084762.1, forward strand.
TGAGCTGCCTTAGAAATGGGTATGTCAACTCCTTTTTAACATGAATGTACTTATTCCTATTAAAAAGTCTTTCATAAACCTCTTGAAAGTAGTTTCTAGATATTTTCAAATCAGCAGATAATGGGATGAAAACCACCATACTCATCACTCACAAAGCCTGAAAATTGCCCACCTGCAATTCCACCCCTCCAAGTCCGTCTGAGTCACTGTGAAAATCCAATGTCTCATGGAAAGGACCCCTCCTCATTCCACCGACAAACATTTCACACATTCCTCCCTAGTTTGCCCTGTATACAACTGGTTAAACTGTGAACTCCAAAGATGGGGTTTGGTTTGTTGTGGTTTGATTTTTTTTTAATCTCAAGGTATTTCTAGGAAACAAATATTTGGGTTACATATTTAATATATGAGCTGCTGGCATGGCATCAGAAAAATCAACAGCTTCATACATTTATAACTGAGCACTTACCACATGAAAGGTTGTATCCTGAGACAGAAACTCTCTGTTCCGATTAGGAAGCCTCATCTAGGAAGAACATCTCTATCTGGATTTTTAAACATTGGCCTGTCTCTCCTCGTAGTACCAGCATCAGTAAGACTGACAGTACTAACAACTCTTTACACACTTTCTGTGGAGTGATTCTGATAGTCTTTTCCTCGCTTCCCTCTCACCCTTGACAGAAGAGGTGGAAATGCTTTGATCTTGCCCCCTTTGATAGCACACCACCACTTGCCACCACCAATCTCCACCACTTGCCAGACTTCAAAATAATAATGCCTGCCCATCATTTTTTTTCTTTTTTGCTTCAGCACAAGTTTATGCCATATTTCACTTGGCGAGGTATTCCTCAGCAGCTTACTTGCCCAACTGCCTGTTTGCCTTGAGACCTACTGAATTAACCTGGGAGGTACATTCTTGGCTCTATCATTTACAGCGAATGGGTCTTACATAATCTTCTTGTGAATATCTGGGGCACCTTCACCCTAAGGTAAGAGGCAATACACACAGGCTGAAAAGGAACAGCTGGGCATGTACTAGATTTGAATAAGGCAGCTAAGGCTTAGTCGAGTTGTTAAAGGAACAGGTGTCTGAAAATTGCAAGGGTATGATTGCTACTAAATGACAGTATACTTGGGGCAGAGGTCAGCAGACTAAAGCCCCACAACCAAGAAAGGGCAATAAAAACTGGTATGACCCCTTGCACAAGCATAACTTCTACTGCTATTGTGTAATACATTCCTGGCATTTTTGCTGCTGCTGAAGCATAAATCAGCAACAAGGAGCTGCTGTGCCTATGGCTCTTCTAAGGCTGGGAATAAAAAAATAATAACATTTGATGCTGTAGACGCTCAGCTATTAAAAAAAAGCTACTGAAACACAAGAAAAACCACTATAAGCTGAAACCTTTTTATGTCAAAAATCTTTCAAGAAAGACACTGGGAAAAATTTAGCCCAAGTAGGGAATATAAAACTGTACTAACAACATTTTCTTATTTACAGAGAAATAAAACAGCCACGTGATGTTTCATGATCGCAAAAAGTCTTCAATTAGGCGCTGTGAAACATAAGCAAGGTGAGTGTAGTGGCCTGCCATCTGAAATCATAGGAGAACAACAGCCAGCCAGCCAGGAGCTGCATCCCGTCACACACCTCAGTGAAAACTCTTCAGCACACAGGACAACGACTTTGCTGACTCTTGCCCTCAGTCTGCCTCCTCAGCTTTATTTGCCTCAGTACACCAACTGCCAAATCTGCCCCACCTTCAAAAACACCTGAAACTTTTACTGATTCTAGCCCTTCCTATTCTGTTTTTTCCTGAAAACAATTCAGGGCAATGGATTTGTGTTAAGACTGTGTTACTAAGATATCCCTCAAATGAGTCAAATCCTCAAATCCTGAGAGAAATCTATTTTTAAAATTCTTTTCAAAACAGTGTAATATAATAACCTTAGAAATTATCTGTCTATAATCTCTATAATTTTTATCTGGTTGTCAGCAAAACACGCCAGTTCACCTTTATTTTCTCCCTTCTTTATATCATTATGCTGAGTAATTTTTTCCCGTTATACTATTTCACTCTATTCACAACATTTTCCTTGGGAAAGAGAGTTGTTAGACACCTTAAGAAGGAAAAACGATTATGTTAAAACACCTCTGGCAAATAAAAAGCATAAGCAAGCAGGAGACAAAGCTTCTAGCTAAATTAAAGTGCAGTTTACCCTTCTGTTTGGGGTATCAATTTCAAGAAGGTTTTTAACGGAGCAATTTTCCACACATGTTGGAGAATTCCAAATCCTACCTACAAGATCCAAGGTAAACAGAAGCTGCTCTGTCCCTGTTCAGAGGCTGGGGAGCTGCATACAGCAGTACAAAGAGAAGGGCACGAACTCTCGGACAGTATGAAAGCAAAACTGAAGCTGCAGCATGACTTCTAGGGCACTACACAAAATTAGTCAACAGGATAGAAGCCAAGGCCACAGAGGGACTTCAGATACTGAAAAGGCAGAAATATTGCCGTGCAACTTGGGCATAGATAGACTTTTTTTTGAAACTGAACAAAGAGTAGAAGTGGTGTAAAACATCAGAAAGTTATCCATACCTCTGCCCAGTCACAATCATGCCAATTAATTCTCCTATTAATTGAGCATTTTTACTTGCTTTCTAGTATATTTCTATAAACATACACTATCAACTCTCTCCTTTCTCTCCACTGAGTACTTGATAAGGTCACAAGTATATCCACTGAGACCAAATATTTCTATATATAGAAATAATTGCCTGTGGAATTAAGTGCACTTGCCTGGGTATCTAGTTCATACTAAACTTAATTTAGCTGATTTTCCTCATCTATTATATCCATTATTAGGGACAGCGTATGCTGCCAGCTGCAGCGTTGCCTATCAAAGATGGAAACTAATTATCTAATTACGTCGCGAGAACATTCACAACTATCAGATGCAGACAGTCAAGTAAACTATCACAAGGAAGAACTGGTTCCTCCAGATAGCCATGTTACACATTCCTTTTTTAAAAGACTTAAAAGAAAGGTAACATGTTCTAGGAATACCAGTTCTCATTAACCATTTCAAATACACCCCACGCAAGCAAAGCAAATACTTGAATGGCCCCATCTCAGGCAAAGTATGGTAGATCATATGAGCTGATTATAAATATGTCAAATAAAACAAAGACTTGAGGGAAACAAAGCTGAGTTTCTGGACATGCCATCTCCTAGGCCTCTGCACCCAAAAACAAGATTCAGGGAGAGGCAGAACGGTGAAAAAGAAACAAGTCACGGGTCTCTTTAGAAATCTCAGCTCATACAAGCCTGAGCATGCAGAGAGAGTGACCCAATGTCACTGTAAGGCCATTCTTTAATACCCAAATAATTTTTAAAAGGTTATGGAGAATGATGGAGCTCCCAGATGACTAAAGAAAGGTGAATGTTGGATCTGTCTTCAAAAAGGGCAATAAGAAGCTATGGATCTACAGGCTGGTTAGCCTCCCTCTGCTTCCTGGGAAAACCACAGAGCAAATCCTTTCAGAAGCTGCTTCTGAGCACACGAAGGTGAAGAAGGTGACCGGGACCAGCCAGTGTGGACTGAACAAGGGTAAACCATGTCCAACCAACGTAGTTGCCTTAAGTGGCAGCATAACTGAATCTGGGATTGAAGAGAGCATTGGATGTGTCTACTTTGACTTTAGCAAGGCTTTCAATACTTTCTCCTGCAGCATCCTGGTATATCCAAATTGGGATGTTATAGTCAAGACAGGCAGATTGTTGGCTGTGCAAAAAGTTGGCTGGATCATCAGATTTAACACCTGGTGGTTAACAATAATATGTAACTACTCATAGGCCAGTTACAAGTGGAGTACCCTGCTTAACAGATCAATCAGGCGGCTATCCACTTCTAGATATAGAAGTGGATATATTCTAAAGCAAGCTGGGTAATGCATCCACTTTTCAGCCCCCCAATACAAGAAAAATATTGGCAAGCTGGTGCAAGTTCAGAGAAGGGCCATCAAGACAGTCAGGGGCTGAGGCCCTTGTCCTGTGAGGAGAGGCTGAAAAAATGGGGCTTGTGCAGCCTAGAGACGAGATGGCTCTGAGGGACTGAAAAGCTTCCTGTCAGTACCTATAAGGAGGGTTGCTAAGAAGACAGAGACAGGCTCTTTACTGAGGTGCCTCCAGGACTGTGAGTGATGGTGATCAGGAGAGGTTGTGACACGTGATACAAGGAGAGGGTGCCACTGTGAGGACTAACTAAACACTGGATACAGCCCAGAGAGGCTATGGAATCTCTGCTCTTGGGCCCAGCCATACAATAGCCTGAGCAACCTGGTCTGAATTCTTTACTGAGTCTGCTTTGAGCAGGAAGTTGAACTGATGGTCTCCAGAGGTCTCCTCCAGCCTGCAAGGTCCTTCCCACAAGCAATCAGAGACCAAAACTGGAACTCCTAGAAGGCAAATTGAACAAGACATGTTTTTTTCCTCCTATGAGGAAGAGGAGGAATCAGTCTCATCTTGTTTAAAATACCTGGAGAGAAAATACCTTTCTTTATTTTTAAAGAAAACAGATTCCACTGCAATGACTGTTATCTGCTTATCATAGCTGTCCAGGCACATTTCTCAATATTTACATTTTTATCAACATGATGATAAGAACAACAGTATTGCCTCTACAGCAGGCTTGGTCTGAAACAGGAGATGTGACCCAGGTCAGGATTTATATACAGATTTAAAAGGAATAGGCTCACCCTGCATCTACCATGTACTACATTTTGCTCTAGTGTATTCAAAGTAATTCCTAGTTTACATCTGTGTAACACCACTGGCCCGATGGATTTCTTGATGTCCTTGGGAAAGAAGTATTTAGACCTGAAACAGACAGCTATTTTCAGAAGACCTCCAAACAATCACAAATTATTTAAATAAATAAAGAGAACATGTACTTACTTATTCCTTGAAAAAGTTCTTCAATGTTAACAGCATTCTTTGCACTGGTTTCAACGACAATTGCACCTATAGATTCCGCATATTCTTTGGCATCCTTCATAGGAACCTCCCTACAAAAAAAAAAAAAAAAAGCAATCAGAAGAACCCAAATTTTTAAAAAAATAATTCTATTTTAGGAAAAAAAACCCATAAAACAATAAAACAGCTTCAAACTAAGTCTAATCAGAAAAGTATTACTATGCTCTTCTTCCCTGCAAAAGTAGTATTATCTTTCTTCTGCTCATGGCATTTAGGTCATTACATTCAAAATACCAACAGTTCACCAATGATCAATGTGCAGATTTCTTGGACTTGCTGATAAATTCATGCCTTGGAGGAAAAAAAAAAAAGATAATTTAAATGACAATTCCATTCGTTTGTTTTTTTAAACTCGACTCAAATAAGAAAAGCATTAAAACACTAGAGAAAAGACATACAACTCTCCTGACCCGGGAAGCAACCAACACTATCCACACTGAGTGTTCAAACAAGATATGGTATGACTGTTGTGGAAGAAAATGCTAAGATGATCGTATGTTGAAGTGTTTTCAAGCAGCAAGAAAACAAGAGAGATGTTTGAAGATGGAAAAAATATGAAAGGCACTGACTCCCAAGCACATTGGCAAAAGCCATCTGGGAGTGCCAGATTGGCCGCTATTCTGTGCTATATCACCTAAGCAACACCATCTTATAAACCACTGGTAGAACATCCTCATTTTGTAGCCAATACTTCATATTCCAAAAGCTGATAAATGCAGTTTACAATAAGCAAAAGACCTCTGCTTTGGACACAAAGCAAGCCCCATGCTGATCTCATATCTGCCTGAGCCAGGTGACAAAGCTGAATCTACCTGTGTCTGCTGCTGCCCATAACCACCACTATTCCTGATTTTTGAGCAACAGCTCAGAATCAGAGGCTGAACATGCTAACAAGTACCCAAGGCGCATCTGATCAGGGCAGCACATGTTGAAACACCAGGCTGCCAGCACTATTTTTCTTCCAGTTGTTCAACACAAACAGTGTGTTTTGTGCAGCTTTACTGCTATCAGTCGCATATGCAGAATTTGCAACAACTCTTCACCTCATAGCTCCAATGTACCAGTTCAGAGGCTCCTAAATATGATTTCCTCCTAGCATAAGTGCCTTGGACTTTAACAGAAGGTACCTAGGTGGGAGCATAGCAATGCAATTTCACAGTTAGTTTATGGAGGTATGTGTTTTAAATAAATCAGACCTGCTGCTCACGTGAAATGTGCAGAGAGGCAGAATAATTGTCTGGTTTACTACAAATGGTTTTGAAAAACTTAGCCTGCAATTCCAGCATCTGGATTCAGAGCTTGTTTCCCTTACTTGCTTTTTTCTATCGGATATTGTTTTATTGCTAAAGACACAGGGGAAGCAGCACCCCCCTTACTATTTCTCAAGTGGCACATTGGTCTTTATTATGAAAGACACCACCATCTGTGAATGACCCTGGAGATAAAAAAAAACCCCTTGACCTATGTAATATAACATTCAAACAACAGTAAAGCAAGAAATTTCAGGGCATAGGGTTATATAATCATAGAATGGTAGGGGTTGGAAGGGATCTTTAGAGATCATCTAGTCCAACCACCCTGCAGAAGCAGGTGCACCTAGATCAGGTCGCAAATAATGAAGACTTTCAAATTGTAGCAATTTAGATGAGAAAGTAAACTTCAAGAGTCAAGCAAAAGGTTAAACAGCAGCAAGTGATAATATTCCAAGGAAGCGTCACAAAACTTCTTAGGCATCTCTGGCGGCATTTCTAAAGGAAAATGTATAAAAGCCCACAGCATGTGGGCAATAAGCATCATGCCATCCAGTGCTGCTGGAACCAAGATGGTTGCATACATCAAGTGGAGTTATAATCTGTGAGTTGACATTGCTAAGATGCTACCTTGTCAGAAAGGAACAGCACAAATGCTTGAACTCTAAGCCAAGAGATGAATACATGCAGGATGGGGCAAAGAGGGGGAAAAGAAGGCAAGAATCATCACTGGAGTGCTGAAAAAGTGTTATTGTAGGACTACAGGGAAGCCATTCAAAAATATGTCAATTATTTCACTTTATCACTTCCTGTTACGGTTTAGCAAGGAGCAGCTTTCGCTTGGTAATGGGGAGGAAGCTGCAGTGCAAACCTGGTAAAGAGTTCTCAGACTTTCCCCCGGCTCTTGGGTTCAGACCCACCTCCGGCCCGGCTGGGCCAATCTGGCGCCTCTGCCATCACTATTTAAGGACGGGAATTTGAAGTGCTTGGGAGGAAGCGTAGGAGTGGTACAAGATGGAGGCGACCATGCAGACCCCACAGTCAGAGAAGGAGGAAGGAAGGAGGAGCACCAGACCAGAGACTCCTCTGCAAGCTGTGGTGAGAACGCAGGCTGTACCCCTGCAACCCATGCAGGGCCATGGCAGGACTGAGAGCCACCAGCAGCTCTGTGTGAGTGCACCCGGACGGGCGAGGGACTGTATGGGGAGACGGCCATGGCACAGGCCGTGCTGGAGAGCCTGCACGCCGCAGAGCAGATCCACAGGAGAGGCAGAAAGGAGCTGCAGCCTTTGGGATGAACGCACATCAGAGCAGCCCATGCAGGGCTGCTGGGTATGTGAGGTGCCCCACAGAGATGCAGGGAGGATCGGCAGGATCCACCTGCCCTGAGGAGAGGCAAATGGCAGAAACCATCGAGAACAGACTGACTGAAACCCCCATTCCCTGACCCCTGAGCTGTTCAGTGGGGGAGGAGAAAAAGACACCGGGATCAGGGCTCTGAGCCCAGGAAGAGGGGAGGGGTAGGGAGAAGGTGGTCTTAAAGGTCTGGTTGTGCTCTTCCTCATTGTACCACTCTGTGTTGTTTTCTGCTTGCTACGGTTTGGGGTCTTATGGTTATGCTTTGGCTGGTGGTGGATTAAATTACTTTCTGTTTTCTTCCCCAAGCCAAGTAGCCTGGTCTATTTTGTCTTGGACCATAAATGGCAATTAAGCTCTCCCTGTCCTTTAGGAATTCTCCAGTCTGAGGTACTTTAGTCTAATCGTGGTCATTTGTGCCTGGATGGGCCTAAACCACAACACTTACAAATCATTCTATTGATTTTATCTCTCTTGAGATTTTCTGAATAATTACCAAATAAAGGAATTTTCTGGATGTATATAGGGAATATTTGAGAACGAAAATCTTCTTAATTCTCTTAACCAAGGATCTGTCAATTTCCAGTGAACTGTTAGGAATGGGCAACATTTTTAGAGAAGTAAGACTACTGACTTCTTATAACGCTCCAAAAATATTTTGGACACTTAAAACATTTTAATGTTGAAGTCTCAACTCCCATCTTTGAATCTATTTTTAATGACCTGTTGGAATGACAAGCCACATCAGAAGGAAAGGTCTCTTACTATTAATTAAAAGTATACCAAACGCTCAACAGTAGTAGAGTTGACTACTGTAAAAAAGATTAGGATTTACACTGAACAAAATTGCCTGTATATGTGTAGAAATTCCTTCAAAGTGGAGAAGAAATCTGAGTCCCAAAAACTGCTGATAGTCTATTAATGGCATTGAGAAAAGCAGTATGATCCCTGAGTGTCTCAAATCCAACTCATCAGCTCAAAACCACATTTTAGAAGCTAAATGAGGAGAGTAGGATGGTCAGTGATCATGAGAAACAGTGCCAGTCTTTCCTCAAAATAAGATAATCAGTTCTTATTGTTTCCATTCATTTCTCTTTACATTATCTCACACAGTCATAGAGATGCAAGAATCAAATCAACTTCAACCAGGTCAGTTTGTCCTCTTTTGCATCTATACATATTTGTGATGAATGCACCTGGCTGTCTGATATCCAGAAAAACACCTGTGAGAAGTTCTACAAAACCAAAGAGAGGCACCAAAAATGCACACAAACAGCGGCTTGCTCCTGTGTGTTCTCATTATATTAATTTTAAATTCTCTGTACCCCAAGGCATGTGTATTTTCTACTCAATGGAAACAATCTGATAAAGTGGTGACACATTTCACCTAAAATCATTCTTACTGAAGTTCATTTGAAAACACAGAGCAGACAGAGAAGGCATACAGCTGCGTGTGTTGCATAAACAAGCAGATTTCTGGAAGAACTGTGAAAACTTATCACCTACAAGAGAGTCTGCTCTCTATTTTTCCACTGAAATCTCTTTAACTGGACTGGATGACTTTAGAAAGGAAAAAGTCTGGGGGATGCAGAAAGAATAACTGCATGGAAAAAAATATTCACAAAACTATTCTCAATTATAGGGAAAAAAAGCCCCCTCTCTAAAAAGAAGAGGAATATGAGACATTAGCTCACAGAAGACAATGACAGTAATCAAAACACTGGAACACTTTGGGCAAGGAAGGTCTGTACTGTCTGAATAGGGTCAAGAAACAGATGACTAGCAATCAGTAAACAACAGGGAGTGTTTGAGAATAACATGGTGGGAGGATCACAGTTGCTCCATGAGGAACACCCAGTATTTTCACAACATTTGTGGGGTGTTTGTTTTATTTCCTCTCCCCGAATTAACCCATCTCTGGTGGAACAGCATTTAAAAGCCTGCTGCTATGGCAAATGTCACCTAAAGTAGGGGGAGGGCTAGCTATGGATTCACATGCAATTGATACCATTTGTCACAATCACAGAACTTATTACCCTTGATTTAATTGGGCAATTGTATTTCTGAGACCACTTAAACAATAAACTTAAAGGGACTCTCACAGCAACTGAAAACTCCAATTTGTACTGGCTTTTTTGTTTTGTCCTTTCCTCTAATTAATGTTTGGAAACCTTTAGTTTTATCTTATAGGATTCATTTTCACCATGTTGACAATACTATCACAACAGGAGAATATACTATCCATGTCCCCACATCCTTAGCCTAACAGAAACCAGGAGTCTTCTAGTATTTGGGCTTGTTCAGATCTTACAGGAAGAAGCGACTCAGTTTTGTGGTGGTTCATGGCTGACAAGGAAAGGGGAGAGCAGAGTGTGTAAAAAAAACCCACTCAGGTCCAATCCTTGTATATGCCCTGATACAATAAAGCACTGCATCATTCACTTGAAGTGCTTCGGGGCTCTGGTGAACATGGGCCAAAGTAATGATTATAAAACAACAGAGTGGTATTTTGAACAACCATGAGGTCCTAAGAGGAAAGCATCAAATATGACCATTGAGTCTGTACTCATAGTTGAAGCATGAAGTAACAGTCATAGGCTGACACAAAGGATCACTATGGTACAGTAGAATGTGCTTCCATTTCCAAAATGGAAAAATGCAATTCTAAAATAGAGCTAACAAGCAGAAGAGTGACTCTAGCTTCACTCTTACCACCATCTCATCTCTTCTGTAGCTGGGCAGATTCAAAACCCCCTTTTTTTACCCAAGAAGTTTTTTGCTTCACACAGGTGAAAAGTTTTACTTGAGGTTATGCTCCTAAGAAATCAGAAGTTATTGCAAAGCACAAGTTATCAAAGCTTCTCCACAAATAACATTTTGCAGGTGCATCCTTTCATCTTAACATTGCTGTTTTTCCTCATTGTTTAATACATTCTGCACCTTTTAACATGAATGGAAGGGGAAAAAAAAAAAAGAGTACTTTTCCATTCCCAGTGATTCAGTAGCTAAAGGGTGTAGACTGTACAAATACACAGGAAGGGCAGTAAAACAGAGATTTTTTTAAAAGTGCATAACTCAAGTTGCACTCCTGCTGGTCAGATTGTACACAGTAGAACCACCGGTGTTAGGAAATAATGTAGGTAACCAAAATGACACACTTTTATACCAATGAAACAAATCAGCTACCTGAAGGAAGTAAACAGTATAGTAACTGCAATCAAAGCAAAACCAGAAATAGATGTATTACCTGATATCAGAAAGATCACATTTGTTTCCAGCGATGGCCATTACAATGTTTTCAGGACCATGCTCCTTTAGTTCTTTCACCCATTTCTTCAAAGTATGAAATGAATCCTAAGTCAGAGAAATGGCAAGTAAGTTAACAGCCAGTCTCCACTGATGTGTTTGCTTATTTTTTTAAATTAGAGGAACATAACTTGGACAATATTAATGCAATAATGATTTTATAGCTCACAAGACCAAAAGAAGATCACTAACTGTATAATTTGCTTTTCAAACTTTAGGTCGTAAGTCTTCTTCAAATTAATTACTGAACTTGGAGACACTCCCCTTTGCCCTCCTGCAAAGCACCACTGAATGTTTCTCTTAACTTTTTTTGTGATGAAGAAACTGCCACAGTTCTTTTGAGTTTGGTTAGTAGCCAATTTCCTTCCCTTTTAATGTAAGCTTCATTTGTCTAACTCCAACTTCCACCCAGTGGATCACTACCTCAATCACTGTCATATTTTCGGTAATATCCCTGAGAGCTTTCACAGCAACTCCCTCTCCACTGCTTTTATGAATCTATGACCTAGTAAACTTCAATTTACTCATCATAAAACCAAAGAGCTAGGTGACAATTCACTTGGCTTCTTCTGTTGAAGTATGAAATTCAAAACCTTTTTGATGCTACCTACCTTTTAATAGTAAATTTTCTATTTCTTTATACTAATAAATTAATAGCATGAAAAATCACTTCTCTTCCTAGAGATTCTAATTATAAAGCATGGTTGAAATAATTACTGAAACTCAAAGTGAGCTTCTGAATATATTACAAATTGTTTTGCCTCCTTCAGAAATGCACATAGGAGCCATGACTAAATTAGTAATGGCTGTAACACCATCACTGAAGGGAAAGCACTATCAGTCATTTGGGGGAAAAAAAAATCATCCATTCTCTTTCAATGATCAATATTAATTAATTAATTAATTAATTAATAATGAATATTAAGCATCAGAAAGTGAAACACACATTGACCTTCCTCTCTTATTTTCCCCTCTTTATTCTGAGAGCTGTTCCACATAAGCTTGGAGAAAGGCTGGCAAAAATTCCATTCTTACAATGCATTACAAGATCAACTGTGAGGCATTTAAATTTAAATAAGTAGCAATCCAGCACAATTCACTCCTTATGTTTGCTTGGCAAATTAGCAAAGGAGAATGGTACCGCTGTGCAACAGTGGCCACCATCACCAGCCACAGATCATTACACTAATGCACTGGAGAACCAACCCAGCCCTCTCAACCTAGGAGTAAATAATTCAATTGGCAGGAAAGGAATAAAATTCTAGTGAACTGTCATGACCATCCATCCATTAACACCTCCCCTAACACAGCTTTATCAGCAGGGGTTTCTTTCAAAGGCAGTGGAAAAGGCATTCAGAAGAGGGCAGGAGCTTATAGCTGCCTAAGAAATGAGATAGAGCAGTTTAGGATCTGAAAACACAATTTTCACTCCAAATGAATAAAGACAAAAGTCAGGGACTTACTATTTCATTACTGCTCCCAAAATAAGGCTTGAGTCCCACAATGCAACCATGAGATGATTAGTTAAAAATAATTAGTTTTAAAATCAGTTGTATGCAAACAATTGAAAGCAGCCAGCTGCTTTTTGTAGTAAGAATTCAATTCCACAAAGAGAACATGGGGGGAGTGGGGGTGGGAGGGAGTATTGCAGAGGAAATACAACAAAACTTGTACAAAATGTAGACTCCAGCCTTTTGTCTAGATGAAGTTTAAACAACACAGCTGCAGGACTTTATATTTCATTTTTTACTGCAGTTGGACATCTCCATCCGTACCTACACAAACTACTGATTTCCCTATAAATATTTCCACAGCTGGGGGTTTTACATCTGACTCTGGCCCAAGCAGAGGAATTAACACATGTGAAAAGCATACAGAAGATCTTACCTGTTTGGTGATATCATAAACTATTACAGCTGCTGCTGAACCTCGGTAGTACATTGGAGCCAAGGAATGAAACTGTTAAAATATAATCCCCCCACCCCCCAAAAAAATTAATAAATCAGAATTATCACACATTTTGCCAAGTCACAAAGACACTTGCCATGCACGGACTCTGAGGACAAGTTTTGACATGGAGATTGCCTACACAGATAGGCCTAACCTGAGAGCATATAGAACCTTTTCCCTGGCAAACCACAACATTTTGCTTTGTAGCTGTAACAGACTGGATTCAGCTTAGGTTTGAGTTTTATAAAACGCTGCAAATGACTTTGATAAAATTAACTTGTCAGAAAACTCTGAACACCTGTCACGTTTACTTATCCTACACTATGACAAGATATTTTGAAAAACATAGGTTACTCTTCAGCTTTTTGTTTCAAGGAAAACAGCCTTCAAGAAAAAAAGAACCAAGCAATAAATAAGTTTATTATAACAACAGCTTGCCAATGAGCAGCATAATTTTCATAATTTACCATGACTAAGCAGCCAATTTAGAATATCATCTTATAATTACAGAGAAGGGAAGTCAAAAAGCATTTCTGCTGATTTAACTAAACTTAGTCTTAAGCAAACCAAAAATAGTTTTTCTTGGAAAATGCATTTAGTCTCAGTGCACTCACACAGCCATTCATCACATTTCTAGTTGCAAAGTCATTTGAAAAAGCCTCATTTAAAGCTGCAGCAAATAATTGAGGTTAACTTCCAATAAAATGCATTATTCAGGCAAAATGTAGATCTCACTGCCCAGTGAATATGCATAAATCCATGTTACATGGCAAATGTCTGCTGATTTACTGCAAGCATCTTTTACTCAGAATTGTACTTACAGACTGAGCATTTAGACCTAGCAGCCTCCACATTTCTTGCTGTTTCACATGCAATGTATAAAGCAAATTATTTGTAACATTGTTTCACTTGCCAGTTTGTAAGCTATTTCTCACAGATCACACACTCCAGTTCAAGGTCGATACTTCATCTCACAACAGTAAGGATGAACAGCAGGGGTGACAGATGGTCAAGGGCTGAAGTGTTTTGGGGAGCAAGGCAGGTGGGAAGGCTCATTAATAGGAGAAAATAGCAGGAAGGAGGATGAGAAACAAAAGAGGAATCAGTCAAGAAGCATGGTCTGAAGAAAAGGGATCAGCCAAGATCCTGAGGCAGTTGGGTAGATGCATGCCTTCTGGACTTCTAGCATGTGGCTTTATCACTTGCATGTGTAATGCATTAAATGATTTCCAGAATTTTCAGGCTTCCAAATCATGACAGAAATTTCCAGTGTGTTAAAATAACACAGAAGAGAATACTTCAGTTGGAAGAGACCTACAACAATCAACTAGTCCAACTGTCTGACCGATTCGAGGCTGACCAAAAGTTAAAACATCTTGCTAAGTGCATTATGCAAACATGTCTTAAACACTGGCTTGGGGCATTAACCACCTCTCTAAAAAGTCTTTTCCTGTGTTTGACCACTCCATAAACAAATGCTTCCTAATATCCAGTCTGCATCTTCCCTAATGGATGCAGCTTTGAACCATTCCCATGTCCTGTAACTGGATCCCAGGAAGATGAGCTCAGCGACTCCTTCTCCATGTCCCCTCCTCAGGAAGGTGTAGAAAGCAATGAGGTCACCCCTCAGCCTCCTTTTCTCCAAACTAGATAAATCCAGAGTGCTTAGCTGCCCTTAACAGGACATGCCTTCTAGCCCTTTTATCAGTTTTATTGTACTCCTCTGGGTGAATTCAAGGACCCTAACATCCTTCTTAAATTGTGGGGCCCAGAACTGCACACAGCACTTGAGGTGAGGCTGCTCCAACACTGCATACAGCGGATAATTACCTCTCCTGACCGACTGTTCCACTGTGTTTGATGCACCCCAGGATGTGGTTTGTACCCTCGGATGCTGCTGAGTCCCGTTGAGCCTCCTGCCCACCAGCACCCACAGATCCCTTTCAGCACGGCTGATGTCCAGACACACATCTTCCAGTCTACACTTGTGTCCAGTATTACCCTGTCCCAGGTGCAGAATACAGCATTTGGGCTTGTCAAATTTAATCCCAATAATCATTGTCCAATGCTCCAATCTATCTAGGTTCCTCTGCAAGGCCTCCTGTCCATCAAGAGACTCAACAGCACCTTCCAGTTTGGTATTATCAGCAAACTTGTTAATGGTGCATTCAACTGCTGCATCCAGATTGTTGATAAGTACATTGATCAGAACCCACCCTAAATTTGAGCCCTGAGGAACACTGCTGATGACCAGTCATCAGCCATGGCCCTGTCCTTCAGCTAGTTCTTCACCCAGTGCACCATGAATCTGCTCATCCCACATGTCCAGAAGGATGTTGTGAGGAACAGTATCAAAAGCCTAACCAAAATCCAGAAAAAATTATATCCACCACCTTCCCTTTATCCATGAGGTGGGTGACATCACAGAAGGATATCAAATCAGTTAAACAGGACTGTCCCTTCGTGAACCCAAGTTGTCTGTGCCTGATGATTATTTAAATGCCTTTCAACAGTACCAAGTACAATCTCCATAATGTTTCCGGGGCTTGAGGTTAGATTAACAGCTCTGCAGCTCCCTGGGTCTCCCCTCACATCCTTTTTGTAAGGACAAAATTGGCCAGCTTCCAGTCAGCAGGGATCTCTGCACACTCCCAAGACCTTTCCTAGATGATCAAGAGGGATCCTGCCATAACACCCACTAGCTCCCACATAATTCTGAATCCAATCAGGCCCCATGGACTTGCAAACATTCAGCTGATACAACTAGTCCCTGACAATTTCAGCATCCACAAATGGAAAGTCACTGTTCCCACACTCATGTTCTAAATGAGTGGTCATTAAAGGCCTAGTGTTCTAAATGCCTGGTCACTAAAATGACCAGGCAGCCCAAGGTATTATTAAAGACTGGGGAAAAAAAAAAAACCCATGCATTGAATGCCTCCACTTTTTCTTCATTCCTTTTAGTCAGATGACTATCTTCAACAATATTTGATCCAATGTTTTCTTTAGATCTCCTCTTGCTATTAATGTACTTTTAAAAGCCCTTTTTGTTATCTGAAACAACACTGGCCATTGAGCTTTGGCCTTTTGTTTCTCCCTGCATAAATGAACCACAGCTCTTTACTCTTCCTGCAAAGTCTGACCTCACAGAGATTATCCAGTTCCCTTTTCCTCTTGAGCTCCATGAGGAGTTCTCTGTTCAGCCAAGTTGGTCATCTGCCCTGCTTGCTTGACTTATAACACAGTGGAGTCACCTGCTCCTGTGCTTCTACAAGGTGGTTCTTAAAGATGGACCAGCACCTGTGGACTCCTAAGCCCTCAAAAGTGGATTCCCACAGTACCTTCCTAAATAGCTTCAGGGCACTCTGCTAAATAGCTCCCTGACTAGCTTAATGGCTTCTCCCCTGAAGTCCAGGGTAGCAACTCTGCTGTCCTTTCTTCTCATTATACTCAACCATTTCATTATCGCTGTGGCTAAGGCAGCCACCTACCACCACATCCTCCTCAAGTCCTCCTCTATTCACAAACAGCAAGTCTAGGAGGGCATCTTTCCTAGCTACCTCAGTGAGTACCTGTGACAAGACGTTATCTCCTACCAACATCAAGAATTTCTCAGACCTACTCATCAAAATGTGTGTTGTGCTCTAGTTGCCTCAAAATCATGAAGGGCCGATCTGACCTTTCGTGGTGTATGCACACTCCTGCTAGTCTGAAAACTCCTGGGAAAAAAAACCCAACATACCCTACACACATGCTGATTTGGTTTTAATCTGGATTATACAGTTTTCATGAATTTACAAAGAGCTCTCAGATAACAGTAATCACACTTCACATGCAGTTAAACTCACATGCTTCAGATTCCTCAAATACTGGCCCAGAAAGCACACTGGGAATCTGTACAAGATCTTCTTAATTTCTCTTTTATTTTCTTTTGACTAGGTGACAAGAACATTTTCCATTAACAGCTGTTTCACTGAAGAATATTGTCAGTACTAGGACCAGAAGTTTAAAATAAATAAATAAATAGATGTTTAAAAAGCCTCACACACAGACCTCTTTCACTGGACCTTGGACAAGTAGAACCAGATGCAAATTGGAATTGGGATGACAACTACTATTTTTTTTTTTTTTGACAGGATTAACCTTGAAGCTCAATTCCCAAATCAGCTTGTTGTGCATCAGATAAAACCCAGGCTCGGCCAAAAGGAATGTGTAGGAAAGCATGGCTGAGAAAAACGAGGCAGGCCAGGATCACTAGAAGCCAGATTCACATTGGTTTAGACTACAGTTCAGCACTTGCAAAATTATTCTGTGCACATCTCTGCTGGTACAGACTACTGCTTCTGTCAGTTTTACTCTTTTTTTCCTACAATGGAAGCAATAATAATTTTAAATCATCACATGTAATATGCATAAACAGAGAAAACTTATTTTGAAACTTTTTTTTTTACATATCACTTCACCTATGTGTTGCATTTCAGTAACATAAATGACAAATGATATCAAACTATGTTTGACCTGCTCCTTGTGGCAACCAGAGGTGCAGCATGTGGGAGGAATGTAGTTCCTCTGCCATTTTAGACAAAATAATCTACTTAAACATTCCAATTCCTTGTAAGCTTGGAAAAGATGGCAAGACGCAGCAAGCTTAGGCTCGGAAAGGAAACTGCCTTTGAAAGGTGCTCGGGTTCAGTAGTTGTTGGTTACATGTAAGTAAAACTTTACTGCTCTACTCCATCGAAAATCTGTTTACATGCTTAACTGACAGGGCAGTTATTTCCTCCTTCATATTTCTACAGTAACATTTTAGCTATAAGGCCTTTTAAGAGGAGAAAACATTTCATCTATATTTGGACATGTAGCTTCAGATTTGGTTTTTTTTATACCAAGTGATAAATTTAATCTGGCATGTAAGTTTACATTTCTATTTAGATAAACCTGACAGTCAAGATTTCATACTTCACACTGGACCAAATGAGGTTACAGTGCATCTTAATGCAATTTCCTGTGGTCTGTGAGAAAAACAAGTACTCTGAAATTGTTTAATAATGACTGTAAGTACACTAGTAACTACAATTATCAGCTACCACAGTACTAAACAGCAAAGAAAAATTAAATCCCCTTTGTCATTATTTTGTACAGTCAAGTAAACAAACATGATGTTACACTATAGCACAGACAGACGGAATCACTGTTAGAATCACAGAATCATGGTTGGGAAAGACCTTCGGGTCCAACCACTAACCCCATACTATCAGGCCCATCACTAAACTAAACCATGTCCCTCAGCATGTCATCTATGTGTCTCTTGAGTATCTCCAGGGATGGTGACTCCAATACCTCTCTGGGCAGCCCATTCCAATGCTTAACAACTCCCTCAGGAAAAAAGTTCTTCCTAATCTCCAATCTAAAACTCCCCTGGCTCAACTTGTGCACATTTACTAGTGTATCATTCATGACTGGAGAGATCAATCCCCTCTTTACTACAACTCTCCTTCAGGTAGTTGTAGAAAGTGATTACGTCTCATCTCAGCCTCCTCCAGGCTAAACATCCCCAGCTCCCTCAGCCACTACTCATAAGACTTTTTCTCCAGGCCCTTCACCAGCTTTGTTGCCCATCTCTGGACACACTCCAGCACTTCAAAACCTTTTTGTTGTTAACCATAAAATAAAAAAAGATTCTTTACACTGTTGAATGAATCCAAGGGTTGAAAAGATGTAACTCTGAGCAAGTTTCATGATCTAATAATAGACACTTAACAAACGTGGTTTATGAGCATGGATTTTCCAATATCACAAACAGAACTGTAAAAAAATTATGCAAATAATTATATTTCTTTTATCTTGTTTGGTTTGGCTTTTTTTTTCTTTTTTTTTTTAAATCAGTGCCCCAAAGCAAAATCTTCTTGAACCTTTTTCTGGCTTAATTACCTGCAAAAAGAGAGTCATACAAAGTTAAGGGGATATCAAATACTAATGTGCACATTTTTCACCTGCCAAGGACCAAATGTAGGACAGATGCCCAAAACATGTGACATACACAAAAAAAATCAGCTCACAAAATGAAATCTCATGAGACTACCTTCTGTGTTATAAATTACATTGTCTATAACCTTGCTTTTATAGCTCAGTATTTCTGTCTCAGTATTTCTCCAGTAATTCCCAAGAAAATTAGGAGAAACAGGAGCAATTTGAGATTTGGCAAGAGAATAACTCTGCTTCTTGAGAAGAGATACCTAAAATGCTCAGGAAGCCACCTCCGGCTCTGCCACATGGACACCCAGATCAGAACCCCAACATGCTGGGGAGTCAGGCCCTCTCTAACATACAGCCAAGAGCAGTGTTCTGGCAGATGTCAACCCTACCTGCAGCCAGTAGCAGCTCACCTCACCTTGGACTAACAGACCTGAAATAATCGTCTATCAGCTCCCACTGTCACTAATAGCCATGCTCCTAACCCATTTCAAAAGCTGATCAAGATCCAGCTTAAACTTGGCTCACTAAAATTCAAGCATCAAGTCTTGCCTTTAGCTGAAATATTAATATAGAGCAGTCTCCTGCAGTCTTAATTTTGCCAGTCTGCTAAACCAGGCTCCTCCAGTCTGAAGATAAGGTAATGGGAAGAAAGCAGAGTCTAACCACCTTTCTCTGTGCTCGGTCCATCTTTCGTGACTGCTGGTGACCAGATTTCTATGCAG
The DNA here is from genome assembly GCF_028858725.1 of Colius striatus. NCBI lineage: Eukaryota > Metazoa > Chordata > Aves > Coliiformes > Coliidae > Colius > Colius striatus. Next base: position 43,405,594 of record NC_084762.1, read on the forward strand.
CACTCTAGACATAAAATAGCCTTAACTGAACCTCCTCTAACATGCAACACATTTCTCATGACTCTGTCTTTCACATATGATCATCCTTTAACCAATAAATACATTTATGCATGGTTTTCCTTCCCCATTTCCAAACAATATCACCTATAACTTTACAGGACACATTTTTGTTGGGAGTGAAAAGGTACACAGACTTGCTGCTTGCACTACTGAATTGTAGCCACAGCATTTCCCACCATGTCCTTCTAGGCACTGGAAATACTTCTCATCTTTATATAATGAGTAAACTATCATTCACAGCTTATCTACTGTGGAAAATTCAGAAGTTCTGTGCCTCTCATTTAGTATTCACACACACACACACACAAAAAGCCTATTTGCAAATATTGACCCACTTCATCATTCATTAGGCCTGTTCTGCTTTTGTAAGGGTTGATAACAACACATGAGGCTGAGATCACTAAACCCTGCAATGCAACAGTTAAGATGTAGGAGTACATTTTCCAATGCAACTGCTACACCCAGGCTAGAAAGGCCAGTCAAAGTATAAAGGAGAAACTTATTTTACCAAAGACATGCCAAAACCCAAAAACAATGACTTGTGTAGCTTCACACACACTTTGAAGACTTTTATGGAATTTCCTGTGAAAGTAGGTCCCCTTTTTCTCTTTGGATCCAACTAGCAGCTGCCCAAGCTTTACATTTGTACAGCCCTGAAGCACGGAGAACAAATTCAGTCTTAGGTGGTGCAAATGCAAGTTCAGCATAACCAGAGTTGCTCTCGTTAATTCTGGGAGTATTCTGGGATTCTGTAGCTCCTCACCTGGCCATCTCAAAAGCTTTGCCCTTGCAAAGGGCAGAAAAATGGATCTATTAAAGCATTAAGGACTTTACCACATATTTAAAACCCCTGTTGCTTGTTGTTTTCTGTGCATTCTCATCACAGAGGGGTATATTTGGTCATAGATAATGCTCTTCATATTTCCTCTCTAGAACAATACAGAATGGGGAACAGGAAAAACCCAGAGTAGCCATATTGCAATACTTAGGAGAAAAAAAAAAACAAATGCAGGAGAACACAATGTAAATCACACCCAAGCAGTGGCAGTGGAATTCTCTTAACCACATCTTATGTGATGTCGGTTTAGAAAGCAAAACAGAGGACAAATAAATACAGAAATAAAAAACTAGCACTTCTGTCTGTTTATTATATAGAGGCTGACAAATGCTGCTGAAGACAGCCTGAATTCATTCAATCTGCCAAGCACACCAGGGAACATTAATTCATGTCAGCGGCTCTTTGCACCACCCTGTAGTGCTACATCCCAGTTCTGGCTTACGGCCACAGCAGGGCTCTCTCTTCCAAACTCCACAGCCAAAAGGAAAAAAAAAAAACAACAAAATCAGAACACGACAACAACAAAAACCCACGATTCCTCTAATGACTTGCTTTTACTATCCTAGTCTGTAAAGAACACCACTTTTTCTTGCTGCAAAAATGTTATAATTCTGCCTACACATATGGCTGGAAAGGGTAAGGATGCATACAGTAAGCAGAACCAGACCAGTGCTCAGCAAGCATTAGCACCTTCTCATATCAAGGGCTGAATCCAGGTAAGCTTTTTTTCCACGTAGTGCCTTTTTCTAGTATATGCAGCTGCACAGCAACACAAGATTTGCTTCCTGACAACTGTAAATCACTTGGCTAGATTTCATTCCCATTCCTGAGAAGCTGCCCTCTGACTATGTACATTACATCTGAATGGCCAAGACCAAACCACTTGGCTCCTCTCAAGGTCAGACATCCTTACCCTTCTGGTAGTGCTTACATATACAGGTAGTGACATAGCTCTGCAACTTCCTTGTCCTTCCTGTAATATATGCTCACCTTTGTAGAATATGACTTCCCCACACCTCTGTCCCCTCACTCAGCAGTCCACCCCCAGCTGCTCTGCAAGTGATTTTGTGTGTCCTATTTCTCCTGCCCTTGGCCCCTTCTGCCACGCCACCTCCACAAATCCAAAGTCCTATTCCCAAACTCATTGGAAGGATATTCCTCCTCACGCTCTGGCCTCCATATCTGCAACCTGAATTGCTGAGGCTCTTGTGGTCAACCTGCCTGTTTAGGAGAGCTGCCTTAACTGCTTCCATGGATAAGGTAAGCACCCACAGGAGAGGAATCGGAGGTTGCCACCACTGTGTCTGTGTTGCATGAGCTCATTGAACCAGCCTGTGCACCACGAACAGCACCTACAGCCTTGGGACCCTATTTGCCCAGGTCTGGGCACTCACACCTTCTTTTCACCTTCCAGGCAGAAGCTGCCAAGAAAAGGAAAACTGGGTTGTGGAGTGAAGCAAAGGCAAAAAACAGAAGCATCAAACAGATTATCCTAACATAAATTTCTCACACAACATTCCTGGGATACAACATTCCTGACGTTCTCAGCTGGCAAAGAGCAAACGGAAAAATGTTATGCATGAAAGCCACTATCAGATACCATTAAGCATTTTAAAACTATGAGTAGCTTTCCCTACATGACTGAAGGCTGAGATTCCAGGTCTCAGGATTCTCAGTCTGAATAAATCAGGAAAGATAGGTCTGTCTCCAACCTACCGGTAAAAAAAAGTTTCAACATCTTTTGAAGATATTTCAAATAAGCAGAAAACAAACTTTTGCAACATCACAGAAGTGACCTGTGTTTAGTCCTTATGAAGTTTTCAGTTGTTAAACAAAAGACACAATCAAAATACACTACACGTGAAATCGCAGCTCACTGTCAAGCTACACATGCTTGTTTTTCTTCCTCAATACTCATCCACATGCATCTCTTAAATGTTTTACCACATTTTATGCTAACTCTAAAAACAGTAAAAAAAATTTATCCACTTACTATGTGTAATGACATTTGTGTTGTCACAATTGCACATACTACCAAATCATCTGTTGACCTTTGCAGCATGTAAGCATTCAGCATCCACACAGCTTACTGCAGAGAGGTCCTTACACCACCTGCAAGGAACCACTTCCACATTGACTGAGCTGTAGACTATCACTAGAATCACCTATGTAAAACTGTAGAGCAAAATTCAGTTCACATCTTGACTGCAGAAGTAATTCAAGTCATTGATGGTGTTAACTCCTTGCAGGGTTCAGAGGAAGCACCCACAGGCTCAGTGATTAGGCTGCTCAGCTTAGGAGAAAAGTCCCAGTCAAGACTGCAGCAAGGACAAGTCCTCCACTCAAGGAAAATTTTCACCCCCTGTCTTGTGGCACTGTTTCTGAATCACAGGGACAAGTACTGTCACTCAGAAAAGAGGAGGCTACAAAACACTGCAGATATCTCATCAGTCAGACTTTTCCTGGAAATGGAGCAAGTTTAAAGGAAAAGAAAAAAGAAGAAAGCCCACAATTCAGCGTAGTTCCTCTCAAGGTTTAAATTTGGCTGGAATAATTAATTAAACAATATTACAAACCCCAGAGTTCAACACAGTTAATTGAAGAAGGACAGAGGGAAATTTTTCTGCCCTAGAAACACAGCCCTCAGGCTCTCCTATATTCCTCAGCTGGCAAAATGGAAAGCTGGCAGCCACCCAAGCTATTCAGACAAAGCATTGCAATTAGAAGCTACTTAGGGCACCATGGACAAAAATCTATGCTAATAAAAACGTCTTTAACTAACTTCAGAAGAGACTCTTCTTAGGGGAGGGAAGCTTTGCTAAGAATAATGTAATTGTCATGCATTCAAGTCCTGAGGTCCATAGCAACAATTTAAAGCCAATGGGGAAAAAGTGAGGGGAAAAAAATGAGATAGGGAAAAATGTGACATTTGGAAAACAGTGAAGCAGAGAGAAAGTAACTCTGAGAATCAGAATTGAGCAAGCTTGTCTGTGCACCAACACAATGCAACTGAGTCTGCAGAGACCAGTACTGAGGCACAGAAAAGCAGGGAGATTTTGTTAAGCGTGCTGTCAGTTTAAGTTTCTCCCTACTCAAAAAAGAGAAAAGAAAAACAAGGCAAAAGGATTATGAAGCTCTCTCTTCTGTAATCAAGTACAACGAGAATTTTCTACAATGATAGCTCCTGCAGAGCCATGCACCCTTTTGCAGGGTCTCCTCCAGGAAGCATGCAGAGCATTTGCTCCCTCCAAGGCTACAATAGAAAAGCTTTTGATTTCCTTTTTTTTTTTGCTGCATAACTGTCCTTCTGCAGAAATGGCATTTGCTCATTATTTCCTACAAAATGGCAATTCTAGTTTCTTCTCTACTCTGCCTACAAGTCCAAGTTTCCTGACACAAAATAAATAAAAGACTATATCCATATGACTCGGAAATTATCTGTCCTCCATGACGAACCTCTGTCTGGCTGGCCTGCATATTAAGTTTTTTCAACTAACTGAAGTGCTTCTACAAGCTTTTAAATGCAATAATGACCAGCATTTCCAAAGGCTTATAAAGTTACAATCGGAAAGTTGATTTAACACCTCAACAGGGTGCTGAGTGCTTTCAGCTGGCTTCTCTTGAGCACCCAGGACACCACTCCTTTCCTGAAGCAGCCACTTGAACCTCCAGTTTCTCCCAGATGACTGAAGGCAGCTACAAGTCACACTGGTTCTCATACAGAATTGCTTAAATCAGGGTTTGTGACTAAGATATTTAAGAATGGCTTCTTTACACTTTCCCAGCTGGCAGTTTCCCAGTTTGTTGTCCAGAGAAACTCATGAAAAAGGAGGAGAAAATTCAAGGAAAAGAGGCACAGAGGTTCTGCTGCTGTCGTTTCTGCCTGCCCATGGTTAAGGCTTGCACTTAAATTTGATTACATAAATAAGGGTTCATTTAAATCTCACCCAAGGCTCTTTTGCTGTGAAGGCTCTGCATCAGCAAGTAGACACAGTAACACCTGGCACAGATGGGGAAGCACAGAGCACCCTGTCTCGAGAATAAGCACATGCAACTCCAAATGAAGGCAATGTTGAAAGTGCAGGAAGTCCTAAACATTGCTATCAGCAGCACATTCACTAAACTTCCACAATTTAGCAGTGAAACATAAAGCCTCAACAAAAATTGTAAAGAACAAGAGAAGGACAACAGTTGTCAAAGCAGAAACACCACTCAAAAGACATTATTAGCAGCCTATGAAAAATAGCAATAGGCCCAGAGGTTGGGGTAGACTGAAAGCTTTGGGTGGTCACTGCTGTTTAGAGGACAATGAGAAAGAAATTAACAGGGGGAGACATTTGTTCTTGAATAGTAGTTCAGAAGGAGCAACACAAGACAAAGGTGAATTAGCTATTGAGAAGCATCACGTGTTGAACTGTAAAATGGAGCTATTCTATGGCAGAGAATATCCTGAAAGAGTATGGGCCTCACCTTGGGAAACTTGTCTGCCTCAGTAGCTAGTACTCAACACTCATCAATCCTGTTTACTCCATCACCCCAGTTTCACAGAGTCCTAGTGAAGGATTGGGAATACATTTTGCAAACACAGAAGGAAAATATGGTCCTCGGCATAAAGAGGTTATAATTCATGATTACACATGAAAATCTACAACATAATGTATCTGTAACAGATTCTGAACACTTTAACAAGGTTTGTGGCCACTGCTCATCTTTGACAGATACACAAAAAAAGGAAAGCAGATATCTGAAAAATGCCAAGCTTAAAAAAAAACCTGAGAGGAAACATAAGGGACTAGATAGGAAGGATGCATTTTGTGTCCAAGAGTCAGAGGTCACTCAGATTTCCTGCCTCAAACGAAGCATCGTTCAGTTCAGTAAACACGACTTTATTAATATTCGCCCACTTTTAAGAAAGTTTTAAGAGTCTTAACACTCTGTGGGAAAACAGAATAACACATATCTAAATGTCAAGAACTGAGTTTTGTGTGCTAAAGAGCTAAAAAGGCTAAAAAAATAAAGCAGAGCATGGAAGTAGAAGGAAAAGAGAGAGAGAATAAGGAAGGAAATTCAAACTATGAGAAACAAAACTGAACCTTTGCTACCTCTTGCAGTAATTAATCAGTTATCATCTCCAGTCTACACAGAAATGGAACAAAAAAGATTCAAGGGAAGGAATTATGCTATACTTCAAATATGTATTTCAAGATCCATTTCCCATCATTAATAACATACTGAATTGCTAAGAGTCAACAGATTTCATCAGGGCTACTTTACATCATGCTGCACATTGTAAATAAAAGCATCAGCATTTCCTGCACTTTACAGCAAAAATCTTCATTGCCAGTAATTCATATACAAGATATGGAGAATACAGTGGGATGTATCCAGACTGACACTACAGTCTGTATAAGCATCTCAGCCCCATCTAACATGAGCATAGCTATATTTTTCTATGAACAAGAACACCAAAAATCCACAAGATAGTTTGAAGATACTTAAAAATGTGTACATGTGGTTTTCCATTTCCTTCCAACTTCTTAAGATAAATGTGGGCATATAAAAAAGAGAATTCTGCAGTTCTACAGCCTATTGCTGCACGCTACTGCCATTGCGGCTATTAAAAGAAACAATTGACCAACTAAGCTTACATATAGTCAATGTGAACTAACACCCACAAACTCTATTATGGCTTTTTTGAAAAGGCAGAGAAAAAGCTACTTAATTTGAGCAATACACCATACACAACTGAAAACTTCAGATGAAAACACTAAGTGGTGCAAGTTGCCAGTGCTAGTTTCCAAAAATAATAACATCAGACACAACCTGTGCCCCATAGTCAATGTCCCAACTCAGGACAACCCTGGAGTCACCACCTAAGCTCAAATCACCTGCCAGCCCATGTACTGGAAGTCAAGTGCATTCCAACACCAACAAAAGCTGCCACACAATAAACCTCATGAAACCAGAGGAGAGCTGGAAACTGTCTGGGCACAGCCCGAGCTATCTTGAGGAAAGTGGCTGACTTCACACCAGGCCTTTTTTCTTTTTAGCTAAGCAGTATGGTCAGCCTGCCTCTGCATGAAATCACCTGTATACTTGGTGATTGCTCATCACCTGCTTCACAGAGCCTTGCAAAGATTCAGTAGGCTTATACTTACTAAGTTTTCTGAAGATTAAAGGTTTAGAAAAAGTATGCCAATGCATTAAAAGAAACCAGCTTAACAAAGACACACTGCAAAGCAATACTCACCCGTTCCTGACCAGCTGTGTCCCAGATCAGAAATTTATGAAGCTCATTCCCACAAGGCACAGTTTTAGTCATGAAGGATGCTCTGAAAAGAAGGAAGCAGAAGAAATTTGTAACATGACCAGCACTCTGAATATGAACCCTACAGAGCTTAGACAGTTCTGCTGAGTTAGACTGTGTATGGGGAAACTCCAAAATTTCTATGAAGTGCCTACAGAAGTGAAAGTCTCCCTGTTCTCAGAAAAAAAAAAAATATCATAGCTACATACATATTTTAAAAGAAAGTAAAAGTTCAGAGGGCAATTGTGCACTGGCCAAGGAACACAAATGCTCCTGCCACTCCCATGTAGCTTCTGCTTCTAGCTAGCCTCCATCTTCGCAGTGATATAGAGCTGACACTAAGAAAAAGGCATTAGCCAGCATCACACCAGACAATAAATATGCAACTTCTCTGTCCAACCTGGGAGACTGAATCACCAGGGAACAGAAAATTCACCTGCTTGAATGCACACCATGAACAAATGGAAAAAAATTCTTCCCTTCAATTCAGATGAAGAAGGCTTCATGGCTTCTTGTATTTTTTTGCAGGAAATGTGATTTGTCTATGTTTTCACTGTGTGATTTTTCTTCTCTAAGGGAAGAAAGTTACAAGTTTATAGGCTTTTCCTACATTACAGCATTTCAATCAAAAGCTGAGTATCATAGAATCATAGAATGGTAGGAGCTGGAAGGGATCTTTGGAGATCATCTAGTCCAATCCTCCTGTGGAAGCAAGTCCACCTAGATCAAGTCACACAGGAATGGATCCAGGTGGGTCTCGAAGACCTCCAGAGAAGAAGACTCCACTGCCTCCCTGTGCAGCCTGTGCCAGTTCCAGTGAGTAGGAGATACTGATAAACTGAGGTAGATTTTTTTTTTGCCCCCATTCTATCTGGACATTGCTGAATAGCTTCTGTTGTGATAATTTTTTCCTAGGTCATAAAGATGCATTTGATACTGTCATTAAAAAAGGACCAAATGACATCAAATGACATATGACTGATCCAAAAATTTACTGAGAATGATACACTACAGTTCTCATCTACAGCATCTGCAAATTGCACAAATTTAACAATGCTGTACTGCTTAGAAAAATATTAAGTAAGGCAAAAAAGCAGCAATTTTCTTCGCTTTTTCAGTTGTGCTTTCAGTTGTCACTCTCCTCCTGAAAGGATTAAGCAACACTTCATAGCTTCAAAAACAGGAACTTCAGAACTACAGTAGCTACTGTAGGTTGCAAGGATTTTAGTTTTAAACATTTTTTCCATTTTGAAGAAAAAAAAATAAAAAGCTTATGTATACAGATAAGTGGTATCCTCTGTGTGTAAGCTAGCCCTCACATTTTTATCTTCAAATAGAAAAAAAAATCCCTTTAGTTTTCATAATTATGATAACAGAGGGAAAATATTTTTCTATTTGAACAGAAGACATTTACATTGCAACAACTACTTGGGGTGAAAAGGCTGCTGATGATTTAAAAGCAAAGAACCACTGAAATTCCCATCAATTCCTTCACTGCAAACAAGTGTCCTTCAGTCAGTAATGTTATTTGTTACATGCTTCCCTTCTCTCTGTCCATTTTCTCTATTCATTGCATTCAGGAGTCCAAAATTGCCCTGGAACTTCAGCATGCAACTTCCAGCTGAGACTCTTTCATGCATCAAAAGGCAGAGCTTTGGAAGACAACACATAATCCTCCAAACAACAGTCAACGATCAATACCAATCCTTCACAGACAATTTAAAATGACTCTAACATACAAGCTAGATCAGCCTTTCCCACCCAAATTACTCCTTTGTGAAAGTTACATATCGACTTCCTTTCCCATAAGAGACCAAGAACTTTCAAAAATTTCCAGGCAACGTTGGACTTGACAGCTTTGTCTCCAAGATGTTAAAGAAATCTGGAATTAGAATCAGCTGTGGGAATAATAGGCTTCTGATGGCCTGACACGTGGAAGCTTGGCAGTTTTCAAAGAAAGAACAGGTATAAAGTTATAATGCGTAGTTTAAATTGCATTGTCCCTATTTTGAGAAAGGCAGTATAATGTGAAACATCTTAAACCTATACAAAAAACATGATCACGCTTTGAGCAGACACTGCCCATGTTCCAGCTCAGCCTGGCAGAACACATAACACAGGTACATTAAAGGATCTCCATGGTTCTCCTGACATTACTTAGCTAAAGGGTTCCACAGTCATTATACAAACCACAGACTCTTAGGTTGTAGGGGTTTCGATTCTTAAAGCTTCAAGGATCAAATTTGATACCCCGTTGACCAGTGGGAACTAAAGAGATTCTAATACTAAGGTCCTACGACCAAAACACAATCTAAAGTGGGAGGTCCTTGAAAAGACAAAAAGAGAAGGACATCAGCCAAGTAAGATATCTAAGAATCTCCTGGTTTAAGACAGATGAAGAAAGACAGAACAGCTGGAAGTCATGACCACACACAACACAAGTCAATGCAAATCAATACAGCATCATTCTGGACAGCCTCAGAAAAGAGGCTATTTCAAGGGACATCATTCACAGGAGGAGAACAGCAGAGCTCTGCCAACCTCTCCACCACAGAGTATGCTGCAATACAGTAAGTTTACGGCCTCTCTGTTATTCCCAGAACTGAGATCAGAGCAGCCTTGGTCTGGGGCAGCTTCAGACTCTGTAAAAAGGTAAAATGAGAAAGCCATTAAAAAGAGGAAGAAGTTGAGTGACGTTGATAAGCTGGAGAAAAAGAGATACATAGTATTCAGAGCCTTTAAACTAAGGAAAAGAAAGGATCTCATCAGAAGGCAGTGAGTTAAAAAATATATAGGAGAAAAAAAGATATTACGTGTGCTACTCACCCAATAGTAGGACTAATATTGTGATCAAAGTGGTCTTGAACAAATCGACAAACAATGCTCGATTTCCCAACCCCTGTATCCTAAAAATAAAGGAAAGCACAACAGTGAGTTCAGAAGACCCTTGATTTCACTGCTTCACCTAAAGAAACGGTCAAATATCATTTTGTGAAATTAAATACACTCTAGGGGCAAGACAGGCATGTTAATCATTTCAAAAGGAAAGGAAGCACATGGATTATCCTTTTTAAATGTCAGCACTGTGAATGAAGCTCCCTGGTCCTCTTCCCAACACTGCCTTCTCTCCAAGCCTATTTTCTTTTGTGTATTTTATACTGCTGTTGCAAGGACTGCAGTACTTCAAGCGCAGCTATTTACAAAAAAATCCCGTGTTTGCAAACATGTGGTGCAGCAAACCTAGAGAAACTATTTCATTCAGGCCTACTGCAAGGGCAGCTCAAGCATGCCTCCAAAACAGATTACTAACAGATTATTCTTTAGTACATGGCAGCACTTGGTGGAACTAACACAGCAAAACAAAGAAGCCTGACTGGTGGAAACTTTGCACAGGCTTCACCTGGTTTGGAAAAGGCAGGAATCCAAAGATTTTGATCCCTAGAAATGTGAAGGTTGCATTACTGGACAACAGTGAAAAGCAACACAACTTGCTCTCTACACTGGAATGTGGCAGGCTGCTTCCATTTGCAGGAAGAGTCTGGGTTTTTATCTTCCCAATCAGTAAGGAAAAGCAACAGCATACAGTATTGAAATAAAATTCAGAATAACCTGGGGGGATGAAGGAAAGCTTGACATTACACAGAAATACTATTTTAGGTATTTAAGATATCAACAATTGCCCCAAAATGCAGCATTTTTTTATTTGTCTTTGTTATTCCACGAAGTCTTCGGTGGTAAGTAGAAGAACTTAAATTACAGAGAGAACTATCAACTGAAAAGGAATAGCAGTATTGCTGTGACTCCCATAGAATTGCAAAAAGCCTCCTTCAAGACAAAAAAGATGCCAGGAAATTAATCCCGACCTTTCCAAGACATTAACAATAACAGCCCAGGGTCCAATCTAACTCATTACAAAGTCAATGGAAAGCTTTTGATTCATTTCATTGGAAGTGATTGCAGAACTACCAGATAGCATCTGGTAGTTCAATTTGTTCCATCCACATTATAAGACATTTGACTAATTTACACAAACTTCTTGAAAAGTGTCAAGAAAAGAGAACATAGTTTGGTGAGAGCACTACAGAAATAACCACATATTTTAAAAGAAATCAGCTTGTGCCCAAATATAACTATACAGGAAAAAAAAGCCTTTGCCTTCCTTGTAATTAATTTTGCAATATTTTATCTTTCTTTTGAACATGAAGAAGAATGTCTGTATTTAAATTTCCTTTCACCATGCTTAAATGAAACTGTATCACTACTGCAAGCAGTCTTTACAGACAGCACCCACTCAAAAACCATCATCTAAACTCTCATATTTAATTCAAAGCTGTCCTCAGCCAGCTTAAGAGCCATAATAAATGCTCGTGCTATACAGGCGATCGTTTATCTACTGTGTTCAATCAATAGGAAAAAAAGATCAAAGACAGCAGCAGTATACAAAACCAGTCCTGTAGCCTTTGATCAATAACAGCAACACATCCTGTTGCTATTCCCAAATTTTGTCTTCATTATCAATTCCAGCTGACATCTCTGTATAATCACTAGATCAGGGTGGCAGAACACTTTAAAAAAAAGAAAAAAAAAGAAAAAATAAAAAGAAAAGGTCCTCTGCACTGAAATGGAGGATCTAATCACTCTCCTGGATTTTAAACGTTGTGGAGAAACCAGAACTGCCACTGCTACCTGCTGAGTGCAAGGAATCACATTTCCGCCTTGCAGGGACAGAGTTTCTGACACCATGTTAGAAATTTTACTTTAATTCCCGTGACCTGATGATGCTTGAGTTTCATGTACTTCCTTCAGCTCCCTTGACAGGTCACTCAGAAGGGCAACTGCAATTACAGCTCATAAGCAAGAGCAGCCCAGTCTCTGTCAGGGACATGATATCCACAAGTGTGGATTAAAGCTTAGCTCATTTTCCTGGAAGCTCCTATCTCTTAATCTTTCAGTTTGTTACTAATGTTTCCACTAACATTAAAGGAACTCTAAAAGCTTCTATTGGACTCCCATTTCTCACAATGAGCATGGCTAAACCAATAGTCCTCAAGAACCTTAAAGGCACTCTTACACTTTGCTCCCCAGGGTCGCTAAATTTAGGCCTGGTATAACTCCTGTGAAACAAATGGACTTCAATCACGAATGAATCTCTCTTTAGGATGACCACTGTTGCAGCCAGTGGCCAGTACTTTCCAGGAGCAAGGCAAGAAATTCAGTTGAAACAAGCACTCCAATCCCAGCTTCAGAAAGATACAAACAGTCAGCTATGAGAGTATAATTAGAGCACAGAGGGGAAGGAAGTGAAAAAGAAAAGCTTCCTGCTTATAGCACTGATTATCATTCCATCACAGCATTTAAAACTACTTAGTTTTCAGTCCATGTTACCATACTCACACATATGAAACAAGGTGCATGACCATTATTCAACAACTTGAAAACTTGGCAGAAATATTTTACTGCTAATCAGACCTTATCTTTTAATGGTAATTGGGAACCATCTTTAAGCTCCATCTCACAGAAGCCAAGGAAAGCATAGTTACTTGAAGAAAGTAGAAAAGCCATCCACATCTCAGCAACACAATGAAATTAAATCTCCCTGATAAGGCCATACAATGCTTTCCTGCTACCACTTGATTTGTCCTTTGCTGTATGACCTTTCTCTACTTATATACATTTTTTAAACAACTGATGGGGATGATTATCCTTGTTTTGTTCCTTTTTCTTGAAAGGATTATAACAGATTCGTCAAACCACATGCCTGGGTAGTATTTGGGCATGCAGATGACTTGCTTAGTTCTCAAAGTTCTGCTTTTCAACATCTTTTTTACACCCTCTGTCTTTCTATTTTATTTTACTCCATGTTGGTATACATACAACATCAAACATACATCAAGGAATAACATTTTGGCTTTTGTAAGAGGTCACAGCAGTGTTGAGCTGAGTGAACTGGACAAGTTTCAGAAACTAGGAAGATGTCTTCAGGAATCACGTCACACTTTAAGGAACAGACCCTGCAATTCTTCAGAAAAATCCTTATCCATGGAAATACAAGGGTTTCAGCAGTATACTAACTGACTCATTATGATCAAGAGCATACCACTTCATTAAACTGGCAGTAAGAAAGCAATAAATTTAAGGTAATAATTCTGAATCAAGGTGTTCATGATGCATTTGATGGAAATCAGGCATGGAACCAACTCTGTACTTTGCTTTTCTCCTTTCTTCTTCATAAGTCTCATAGCACACGTACAAAGTATCAGTTATAAACTGGATTGTACCCAGAGAAGCAAAAGGGGTGGGAGGCAGGATGAGAGTAGAAACATAACCCACAATAAGTGAACTGCTACTAGTTTACCAGAAGTCTCTACAGGTTCAGAATCTCTCAATGGTCAGCTAAACAGATATGGGAATCTGAAGCCGTATCAGATGTTTCTGATAATTACAGGGAACCAATGCAAGAATGACTAATTCCTGAATTAACCTCTTAACCCTGAAAGGACATTCTCTAGCCTTCTGAAATCCTGTAGGTACAGATTTAGGCTTCAGGATTTTAAGAGCACAAGAATGGAGATCAGTATGCCATAAAAAACAGTGTTTCCACCTACACTATGGCTTGAGGAGAACCATCCCACTTGGCTCTTCTCAGCTCACATTACTGCAAAGGGTTGATACAACTGCATTTCAAGCAAGTGGAATTACAGGGTGCTGGCAACTCATTTACAGGCAAACAACAATTGAGCTGCTGATTTCTTCTGTCTGATCTGCAGCAGCATAAAGGAAGATTTAAAGCAAAAAAAGGAAGCAAAAGTTGAATAAGAGTAATATATTAAAAGATAAAATCATTTCCCCATTACAAACAGGTAGTTAGTATATTCCTCTGTCCATTGTCCCAAATGCATTGATCCTGACAGAAAAAAGAAACGCAGAAAAATTTAGCTCTTTAATTTAAATCTAGATATCTCATTTATACCTTTGCACAACCACAGGACCGAGTCCTCCAAGCACTTTTCTGAACTGAAAGGAACTTTTAATACTCTGTAAACACATATCTAGCCTTAGCCTTGTGTTCTGGTTTAGCAAGGAGCAGCTTTTGGCTTAGTAACAGGGGGAGCGGGTTGCAGTGAAGACCCGGTAAAGAGTTTGCGGACCCTCCCCCGGCTCCTGGGTTCAGACCCACCTCCGGCCCGGCTGGGCCAATCTGGCGCCTCTGCCAGCACTATTTAGGGGACGGGAATTTGAAATGCGAGTCAGGAGGTGTAAGAGGGATACAAGATGGAGGCGACCACGCGGACCCTTCGGCCAGAGAAGGAGGAAGGAAGGAGGAGCAGTAGACCGGAGACCCTTCTGCAGGCCGTGGCGAGAATGCAAGCTGTGCCCCTGAAACTTATGGAGATCCGTGGCAGGACTGAGAGCCACCAGCAGCTCCATGTGAGTGAGCCCGGACGGGCGAGGGACTGTGTGGGGAGACGGCCATGGCCCAGGCCGTGTTGGAGAGCCTGCACGTCGCAGAGCAGCCCCACACGAGAGGCAGAGAGGAGCTGCAGCCTTTGGAATGGGTGCACGTCGGAGCAGCCCGTGCAGGGCTGCCATGCGTGTGAGTTACCCCACGGACTCGCAGGGAGGACTGGTGTGGAGTTCACCCGTCCTGAGGAGGGACAGACGGCAGAAGCTATTGGGAGCAGACTGACTGAGACCTCCACTGCCTGCCCCCCCGAACCGTTCAGGGGGGGGCAAGGTAAAAACCCCGGGATCAGGGCTCTGAGCCCGGGAAGAGGGGAGGTGTGGCGGGAAGGTGTTCTTAAAAAGGCTGGTTGGACTCTTCATTGACGTATTCCTCTGTGTTGTTTCGTTTTGGTTATGTTTTGGGTTTTTGTGGGTATGTTTTAGTTGATGTTGCATTAAATTATTTTCTGGTTTTTTTTTCTTCCCCAAACCGAGTGGCCTGGTCTGCTTTGTCCTGAACCTTAAGCGGCAATTAAGCCCTCCCTGCCCTCGAGCAATTCTCAGCCTCTTCGGTACTTGAGGCTAATCGTGGTCTTTGTTCCCTGATGGGCCTAAACCACGACACCTTGATATAATAAATAGCTTTTAATAGCTGTAGATGGGTCAAGCCCTACTGTGCTGAACCAACTAAACCTCTCACATAAATTCTTTTTACATCTGAAATGGAATAAATGTTGAACTCACAAAAAATATCCGCAGATACCATGACTGATGACTAAACAGTAGCCCTATAATTATGCACACTGCTGCAAGACCTTTTTTACTCTTGACTATGCAGAATCTTTCTGTGCTGAGTTAACACACAGAGCATTTTAAATTTTTGTAAAATTTGATAAACCATGCAAAAATCCTTTTATTACTCTAGGATTTTGGAAACGCAAATAAAACAAATATACTACGTGGCACTTCACACAAGGAAAGAGTCAATCAAGAATGAATATACTGAAGAAACTGCCTTCTGTCCTCCCACTTGCAAAGATAAAAAAAGAACATCTGGTTTGTAACCACCACTGATCTCATGACTAACTTCCCATTTAGCTTTAAAAGAGGGCTGAGATAACCCTGGAGACAAGTGCCACAAAAATCTGCATTGAGAAGTAATGGAGAACTGATCTCTACAAAATATGTATCCAGCACACAGCTCCTTGAGAAAGATGTAAGTTTTCCCATCAGCTAAGACAAAGACAGTATTCAAACTATGGTATTTCCATTTGTATAATTTTTACAAATTACAAATGTCTGTCTCTCCAAAGCATTTCTTGTAATAACCAAGATTCATTGAGACACGATCTACAGGCAGAGGTCTCATTAAAACTGAGTTTAACATGTGTTAATCTCACAAATTAGAAGAAGAATGATCCTGCCCTAGCAAGCTGGAGGGCATTAATATCAAGTGCTCATAAAAAGCAAGTAAAGTAGATGTTACTTCAACAATAGTACCAGAAATATTTGGAAGTGACAAATCTTCATCCTTTCCCATAAGCAAGAAATCAATCCCATGCCTTATGTGGCTTCCACCAAACCTGGCAGGAGATCTTGCACTTCACAGTGGGAATGCATCTGCCTGTTTGTGCTCGGGCTCCCCAAAAGCTGACCTGCTAATCATTCTACCTGCAAAAGCACTACAAGCATTTGGTAGCTCGGTCCTTCCTCTGAGGACCTCTGATGAAGGCAAAAAGAGTGCAACTGATGCAGCCAGGGTTGATTTAGTGTAACCTCCAGGCAGCCTCTCATGGCATAGCTTCTCCATCAGGCATACAGCTGGAATTACAAGGCTGCTCACAACAATGAAAACCGGGTTCCAGGCAGAAGGCAGTAATGGAGCCTACCAGAAAGCTGTTTTGAAGCTTTCTCAAGACAGGTTTGCATCGTGAGGTGCAGTAAGTGCATACAGCAAAAACAATTGTGGTCAAATTTGTCTCAATAATGATCTTCACAGTGCAGCTTCCAGTGAAATAATGCTGCCTCGTGTCACCTTTCAAACACGGGGTGAAGAGAAAGTGTGGGAGGAAAGCCTTGATCAAACATACAGAACAAGGATACAGTAAAAAAACCTGTCCCACTCTCCTGGAAGAGGATCTGCTCAGAGAGGAAGCTGGCTGCTCTGAATTATTAAGAGAAGCAGCAATTCCTGGATCCTTGTCATATATTCATACCACTTGGCTAGTTCATTAACATCTCAAAAAAATAACAGAGGAGCCAGTTTATGCTCAAGATTTCTAAGCTAAATTCTCCTCTTTGTTATACCAATTTGACTCCTGACAGTGCTACAGCAGAGAGGAAGGACAGGTCCTTGTCCAGTGCAGAACTTTCCTATTTGGAGTAATTAAGATGTACAGATGAACACATTCAAACTGGTATAAAATTGCCAAAAAGGATAAAAGTCTGCTTTATCATCAATGCATTGGATATTTTAAATACCAAAAAAGGTACTCAGAATCTCTGCAACTGGCCAGTCAAATCTGAGGTAGAAAGAAAAGATACAGTTTAAACTTTAGGTAAAGAAAAATAATCAATGAGTCTTATGAAAAAAAAATGCAAATGCAGAGACCTTTCATTCTAGTAGCTCTGTAAAGCACAGTTAGTTTTGACTTGGCAGTTGAGCTTCTGCACATTAAAATAGCTGTTCTTTCCACTGTTAGAATTGGCCACGTTTTTTATTTTTAATTTACAGTTGAATCCCCCTGGCTCATTTCCATTATCCTCGGTAGGACTTTGATGGAATTTGAAAATTCACAGCAGCATAATCACATCACAGTGCTGCTAAATGGTTAGCATTTTATTAGGTATCATCAAACAAATTACTAGGCCCGCACTATACAGTATCGTTAGGCTTCTGCATTAATCTACATTTAGCTCTGGTCAAGTCTGGTATCTAGGAGGAATGTCACTCCTCAGGCAAGGCCTGGCATGCAGCACTGAGATATCCAACCTGCATCTTCCATATTTTCAGAGATGCCAGTCCTTAACCCAAAGGCATGATGATGTGGTAAGGTTGAGTACAGGATTACTGCGGTCTTTTAAATTCCAAAGGAGGTAAATAAGCAAAAAGAAGAACAACAAAATAAGGCTTTGTAATTCACAGCCTGCTTTAGTCCTCTATGCCTGCCATTAACATTTTAATCATTATTCAGATGACCTGATGCAGGCAGCATTGCAATACTTTCCACCTCTTACTAATCCAGTCACAGCTGCCCTGGAAGGCTGTGGCAGGCCGCTTGAAGAGCAGTCAAAACTGGCTTTGGATTTTTATCAACACTACGAACATACAAGGAAGAGTTATGCACAACAGACTCCTGATCACATTTTCCAAGGGCAGCATTTTAATCCAAAAATTACTCTAGCCAATAAACTTTTTGCAAGCCTTAAACAGAGCCCTCATCCTCCCCTGTAGTTGTGTATCTTGTCTGAAAACATAGCTATAAGGAGAAACATATTTCAGGAGACCTGGGTTCAGAGACACCTCTGGGACTGAACTGAATCTGCCAAGCATCAGGTTTGTCCCAGCAAAAATGCAGCCATGCACTGCGGAGCAGCGTCTAGGAAGAAGTGCAAATAACTTCTCATTGTATTCAGTTTTTCCATCTGCAAGATGTATCAAGTGAGCAAATCCCACCACTGCATACACAGACAGATGAAAATACAAGAGCAGTTCTTTGACTGACACACTGGCTCTCAGCTGCATCACCAACACAAAATTGCCTGAGGCTTCAGCCTGAACCAGAGGGATGCAGGCCCAGGTGCTTGGAAGCCTCACTTCTGTGGTCAAAACAATACAAATCTCATTCAGGATAGAAGTAATTTTTTTAATTTCCAATTTTTGTTACAGCCTTGTATATTGAGATTATTTCCCCTAGGAGCAACGTGATTCTCAGAGATGGTCCTTCTCCTATTGATTTCCTGGCATCCCCCTTCTAGAGCTACAGAACTGGCCCAGGGGTACACATGCTTCCCAAAGCAGCAGCACAATGTTTTAACACCTTGGCTGGCCCTCTACCTAACAAGAGGTCTACTGTGTTTTTCCTCCCTACCCCATCACCACTTTGACCCTCTTCATTACCAAGCCTGGCAAAGTACTTACACAACAAGAGCTCCAAACGACATCATAACTTATGGTGGCCTTATGCCACCAGTGATCTACATAGAGTTTCTGCCCATGTCCGGAGGATATGTGGTTAACAAAGCAAATTTTTCAAAGGGAACAACTAAAACCAGAATCTGCCTCCAGGATTGCTAATGTGCACTTTCCTGAGTGAAGGGTACTTGCCAAAGGAACATCAACATTCACATTGAATATTGGAACTGAGTTCCAGGGCAAATACACAGATCTCAATGCAACTCTATTTTGGGGGCAAGAATTATTCTGCAGTGTCACATTTCTTCAGCAGGAACTGCTTCATTTCTTTTAGTTATCTGACCACAAGTGAATCCGACAGGAACATCCTTGTCTGCATTTCTGTTTGTCACATGCTCTTCTTTAAACTTATAATGTATGTTAATAGTGACATCTTTTAAGGCAGTCTATATTATTACTTCCATAAAGTTAGAATGGTCTGTATTAATTCTCCCACAGTAAAACACCTTACGTATAATTTCTAATTGCTAGTGTAATTTCAGACCAACACTGGTGTTGTCGAGCATGAATTAGCTACAGAATAAGGCTTTTTCTTCTAGTGCAATAGAACTACATTAATTTCCTCTACACGCAGGAAGTGCACCACTTGTTTTTGGAGACATTTTTCTACTCCCAAGCAGGTCAGTCTTGTTATATCAGAATACAATCCTTCCTCCTAGTGCTGAAAAGATTGCAATTGGCACATGAATTTTTGGCTCTTATCATTCTCACTCTCTCTTAACTAGCTGTTAAATCATAATTACTTCATTTCACATTGTAGCAGCATTATGGGTATTTAAATTAGTGATAGTTATAAAGTGTTCAGACAGTACACTGAGAATGAATCACTTAAGTGACTTAAGAGACAGTCAAATCCTGAGTTTATTTAGTTGGTATTTATATGCGTCTACCTATATCTATCTGTATCATAGCACCTGTATATTCCTAAAAGCCATTTTAAAACAAAAAGCTACCTGCTGGTCAGGGCTTAATGCTATCTGGCTTCTTGTGATGGGTTGACCCTAGCTGGATGCCAGGTACCCGCCAAAATCACTCTATCACTCCACTTCTCAGCTGGAAAGCAGAGAGAAAACATAGCGAAAGGCTTGTGGGTTGAGATAGGGACAAAGACATCACTCAGCAATTACTGTCATAGACAAAACAGACTGAACTCGAGAAAAATTATTTCATTTATTACCAATCAAATCAGAGTAGGATCATGTAAAATAAAAAATAAATCTTAAAATACCTTCCTCACATTCATCTCTCCTTCCTGGGCTCAACTCTACCTCCCCCACTCCAGCAGCCTAGGAGGATGAAGGTTGTGGCTAGTTTATCACACACTCTCCCTGATGCTCCCTCCTCTCAGGGTACGACTCCTCACACTTTCCCTGCTCCAGCATGGGGTCCCTCCCAGAGGAGACAGTTCTACATAAACTGCTGCAATGTGGGTCCTTCCTGCAGGCCACACTTCTTCAAAAACTGCTCCAGCATGGGTCACTTCCACAGGGTCACAAGCCCTGACAGCAAACCTGCTCCAATGTGGGTTTCTCTTTTCATCGGTCCACAGGTCCTGCCAGGAGCTGCTCCAGTGTGGGCTTCCCATGGGGTCATAGCCTCCTTCAAGCATCCATGCACTCTGGCATGGGGCCCTCCCTAGACTGCAGGTGCGTCTCTGCTCCCCTGTGGCCTCCATGGCTGCAAGGGAAGGGCCCCACCATGGGCTGCATCACAGGCTGCAGGGGAACCTCTGCTCCAGCACCTGGAGCACCTTCCCCTGCTTCTTCTTCAGTCTGCAGAGTTCTTTCTCACATATTGTCACTCCTCTCTCTGGCTGTTTTTGTGCAGGTTTTTTCTCCCTTCTGAAATCTGTTCTCACAGAGGCACTACCACCATTGCTGATGGGCTTGTCCTTGGCCAGAAGTGGGCCCATCTTGGAGCAGTACAGCCTTGGCTCTGTCAGACATGAGAGTAGCTTTTAGCAGCTTCTCAAGGAAGCCACCTCTCTAGCCTCACCACTACCAAAACCTTGCCACATAAATCCAATGCATTAATATATCAACTGATCCCTTCTTTCCATTTGTTTTCCTTTAGTCCTCATTCATTAGCCTCAGAGCTAGATGCATCTGCAGCACTGTTCAGATCTTCTGTTCCAAAGCAGTCAACAAAGCCAAAGGTCTGCTGACAGATTTTGGCTCCCTTACCGGTGTGATTATTCAGCGAGTGGTTTCCTTTTCACACACACCCTGCAAACATCCTCCTGTGGAATTAAACTCGGGTGGGCATATCTGCTCCGATAGCTGCCATACTTGAAGCCAGAGAATGCAGTCCTACTTGTCTTGCCATTTTGTAGTCTTCTCCAGAGTTAATTTTCTCCCTATTCACTGTCACACGTCCACTGCTCTCCACCAGATCCTAGCCCAGTAATCTTTTAGGGACAAAAACCCTAACATCCAACCTCAAAATACATTTTCTTTAATATTTTGATGCATCCTTTCTTCTCTCATAGAAAAAAAAAAGAATATTTCCAGCCCTTTCTCATGCCCAGACTCTAATATTACTTACAATCTCTCAATTTATCTACATTTGTCAGAAATATGCCCAGAGACCTCAAACAATGCCATGGCTTCACCAAACTACTAAGTAGAAAAGCAAACACAGATGAAGAAAAGCACCTACCAAAGCGATGCCCCTGGCCAGAGATGAGAGAGACTGAAGAGCAGCTAATGTCTGTACAGTAGCTAATGTTAGCAATAAATGTACTTTCCTGGAGATACTTCTTTATTTGTCTATGTGACATTACATGAAACCAAAGTCTCTCCTGGAGTGTTTCCGAGATTCTTGGAATTATCCTATTATAGCTAGGGCTACAGTCGCCATCTCTTCGTACTGAATTGAAGGCATGGAGAATTGCAGCTGCACGCTGAAGAACTTAGATGAATGGACCAGCTGTATCTTCCCTCCTCTTTCTTCCCTAAACACCTGATTTCCAAAAGGATCTGTCCTAAGTGATCTCTCTCTCTCATCTGACTAGCAGCTAGGAGGCACTCCACTAAATTTTGAAAAGATCTGCCTCCAAGTGTGGTAAACTTTCTCCCAAAGCGGGAACTTAAAAGAAGGAACATTATCACCTTGAAAGAAAGCAAGGCACAAATGCTAGAAAGACGATCTAATCAGAAAGGGAGCAATCCTTCAATCCTTCATACATAGTCCAATGACTGGCATAGCATTAAATCATCAGTAAGGAACAAATCTTTGTTTTACACCACAGTAGCAGTGGGTGGCAAGATAAGGAGTCAGTTAAATTATCTACTATCCAAGAAACCAAAAAGAGGCACACATGGCTGTTGTACATTCACTCACCCATTGCTTACAAACCGTGCTGCTCTTCTGCAACCTGCCAACTGTTTTGTATGTAAAATTGGCATGGGAATGTAAACTGATCTTTATTTATGAGACAGGGGGTTGCAGAGGAAAATGGAGAAAAATGAAACTTCCCTCAAAGCTGTTCCAATAGAACAAAAATGAATAAATAAAATTGTAAGGCAAAACAGAAATGCAACTGATGAAGAAAACATATCCTGTGGGTCAACACTCCAGCTACTTCAGGTCCCTTCTCTGTAACATGACTCAAGAATAGCAACACTGTAGAATATATTAAAAAATAATAATGACAAATTAATAGCACAGTCAACCTAGCTCTGGAATGTCCAACTTAGCACTTTTTAAAGCTCATTTATGTCAGTCAAAAAAATCCCAAACTCATACTGTAATTCAAATATACATATTCTTAATCACTGCATCTTATTGTACAAAGTGCAAGCTAACCACACTGCCATGCTAGGATGAGTGTGGATGCCAAATATAACAGCCTTCAATAGTTACTGATATTACTTAGATGCTGCTTCCCCACATTAAACTTCCTGATAATTCTGTGTGTTTTCTCTTACACATTTCCTTCCCCTCCCCAGAGAAGTTTGCAAATTCAGAACAGTGGCTGAACAAGCAAGAGAAATAGAGGATTTTAAACTGAAATCAGAGAACAAGCAATCAATTTCTTATGCCCTTGACAGCAAGTGGTATGGGTGGCTGTGAAGAAAGAATGACTTAGCTTGGTGCAAAGGAAGATAGGAACTTGGTGTTTATTTGCATTCCTTCATCTCAAACACAGTTTTTGGGTGCACTGGCTATTCACTTAAGATGCTGAACTTCTTGTTTCACAGTTCCAAGTGAGAGTAAGATCTCTATAAAAAGCAGCTACAAGCGAGAAAGTATCAATCAGGGTGACTAACAAGAGGATGACAGGAGAAACAAGAGGAACACTTGCCAAGAGAGCAGTCACACACAGACATACAAACCTCCTTTGTAGTAGCAGCATATGCTAATGAATAAGCAGAAAAACCTCCCAATGTATGGGGGAGATTAAATAGCACAAAGTCTGGGGGCATCCTTAGTGAGGCTTGCTCAGGCTTTACACTAGATTAAAGCAGCTTTTGATTACAACAGTGTGGCCACAAGCTGTGTGGAAGCAGGTCAGACTTTTGGGAACCTAAGGGTTGAACAAAGCATTGTCTAAGTCACAGGGAACAATTTTGCTTCAAAAAAAACTGACTCAAGACTGCACACATGGCGAGAAGCAAGACCCCTTACTATCTGACACAGTTGCCCATCAAAGAAAGCTCCATCACAAAACCAAACACCATAAAACCTTTCTACAAGGGCTGGACTGTGCTGCACTGCAAGGGAGGGCATTTAATTGGGAAATAGCACCACCTGGTGACTTCTGATACTAAGGGAGGAGGAAAGTCAACTTGGCCATACTGGGACAGGAAAGGAGCACTGACTAAATCACTCAAGTCAGTTGGAAACGAACAGCTTGGGTAAGCAGGCAAGTAAGATTGTATGATGGAGTTATAAGAATTAGACAGGTGACACAGAGAGAAATGGAAGAGTGCTTGAGCACCTTCCCTTGGAAACAAGGCATCTCCCCTCCCATCTTGGGAGCCCGGGGCAACAATCATGGTGTGAAGACAGCAAAGGCAGATGCAAAAAGATGCCCGTATCCCACACACAGAACATGAATTAATGAACCAAGAAAGAAAAAAAAAAACTTAACTCACACAAACCTGCACAGTATCAATAACACTGCACACCAGAGAGAGACTTCTTTAGTTAATTTTTAAGTGACTTTATAGAAGTCATAACCGTCCGAACAAGATTCCTATCTCTTAATTGCCTTCTACTGATCACTAAATCATAGGATCCTCTTGACCAAGGCATAATACAGACCAGATGACTTCCCACCTAAGCACCACTATAGACACTTAAGTATGATCCTTTCCATGTTCGCTACTTTTGTTTTTCAGGTAGGATGGAGAAACGAGAGCCTCAGTTTACCATGTGAAAACTCCTACTGTGGTGCCACACGGTCATCACGTGGTCATAATAAACCCCACCAACGAAACAGGAACCAAGAGCAAACCTAGCAAATCTCTCCAGCATGTGAAACCTCAACAGACAGGAGCTAAAAGTAAAGGGAAAAAAGAAAAAAAGAAAAAAAAAAAAAATCACTGACCCTGTTTTATGCAATTTTACTGAAAGCAACACCTGATTTTGTCAACTCAAAATGATCCGGTTTATTTTATGGGCAAATCTGTGAGACCTAATTTAAACATCTGCACACTGCCAGCCTTTTCCTACTGACTCTATCTCAAAAACACACATGCAGTCACAAAAGTCCACTTCATATACTACTCTTACAACAGATAAAATCCTAGTAAAAATCTTGCAAAAATCTGTGAATAATACCTGCCTAGGAATCCTTATAATTGGCCCTGAAGTTGAAAAATTAAGTGAGGGATAAGTAAACAACTAACTTACATGTCACTGTACTTCACGTTGTCAATGAGTATTGACTGCAGGGGCTGTTATCTCTATCAGCCATATGGACACACACCAGCACAAAAAAAATCTTGTCAAATGTAATTCATCTTTATTGTGCAATGCAATGATCAGAGAAAATAATTTGCAGACTAAACACATAAATAACTCAAGGTTTTCATAGTTGAGTAAAGATGTTAGGCAACAGTATCCTGACAAACATTTTAAGTATAGTTTAGCAATAATAAATGGGATAAACAATTCCGTGTTACTCTTTCCAAATCAAATCCTTTTTCTAAGTGAACCTTCTACACACATATTTGTAGCAGCTGAAATTTTCAAAATAATGGTACGATGAGGAGATAATCTTTTGTCAGAATTGGTTTTTGACGTGAGTTGCTGTTCATATACCAATTTCCTGTCTCTTCCGTTGTCAAATCTTACCATTATGGGCCATAATTTTAAAATACAGGCTTGTTTGTGTAATTTACTAAATAGGAGAAAGAAGAAAAAAGAAGGGGGGGGGGGGGGGCGGGAAGGAGATATGATATCCCTGTCCTCACACAGTAGATTTTCAATCTTCCAGTCAGTCTGGAATTGATAATCCAAACCAAACTCTACAGTTTCATATTGCAGATTGCCTACAAATCCCAACAAAGTAATTTTTCATAATTAAATGAAGGCAGTGGCTCTTAAGGCAATCAATTAAATACACATCAACTAGGTACAACACTTGAGGAAAAGACTCTTGGTGTTGTTTACTATTTCAGTAATACAAAAATTGTCTAGTGGTTGCCTGGAAAATTCATGAAAGGGCTGAATTATCTTCTAATTTGCCCATTCAAGCTCAGTTAGCAACTCAATACAGTGCTCAGATGTTCCTCTCCCAATCTGTAACTACCTCACCTGCAACTTATTATTGCATTTCATACCAAAGAGGAAGAAAAAAAGACATGTAAATTATGAGTGCCAACTGAACCACCAGTTGAAAACTTCAGCCTTGGAGAAAAGGAGGCCTGATCCCTTCTCTCACTGGGCAACAGAGAGGAAGGAGGCAGTTTCAGTGTGCAGCTATATAAAGACATTTCCCCTAACAAATGGGAAGCAGCTTCATGGCCCCATATCTTTGCCCAAATTCACAGAGCCCTCGTACAGAATACATCACCTAACAGAAACCAGAGGCAAAACAACTCTTCCTTGCCTCCCCACTGACCAACAGCGGCCAGACACAAGCAATCTTGAGCTGTTTAGGAAATGCTACAAGAGTGGGACAGGGGTTAAGGATTTCATTCTTGGTTTTATTGACAAGAACTGCCCCTGCTTATCAGTTCTTTTTAGGTGACACACCAAACTGTAAATTCAACAGTCCCTGACCTTATCTAGGTGACCCTGCTTCTGCAGGGGGGTTGGACTAGATGATGTCTAAAGGTCCCTTCCAACCCCTACCATTCCATGATTCTATGATGACCACCTACCTGTCTGAGGCAGTCTCATTTACCAGTAGCCTAAAGTTTGCCCAGCTTCTAATGGCACCTTATTTACAGAGTTTGGCCTTGGAATTAGGCAGCCCACTCAGAGTCATTGGAAATCGGTCTTCATTAGCTTTCCAGACACATTAAAATGTGTGCCTTCCCCCGGGACATCAGGGGAAGGAGGTGAGCTGATATTTACTGGAATTTGCATTACTTGTTATCTATACTTAAATGTAGATAACCATGCAGATCATGTGCATCTACATGGACATTAAATGGCAAGGAGGGATCTAAAAATCCTTGAAACTGGGGGTTTTCATCTCCTGAATTGATGTGCAGGACTGGGAATGGACAATAAGAGGTTTGCATGAACCTACATCTGTGTTAAGAAACTCTTCATCAAACTATTACACTTAATTAACTTAGATTAATAGCAATTTCATGTTCATTTCACTTATTGTCTGGATCTAAAGGTTTCCCTAATACAGTAAACATCACTGCTTCAGCATCATATAAGGACCCAATTGGTGCTTTCCCCTCTGGGCTGAGCATTTTTATCTGTTGATTCATCAGGTGCTGCAGTGAAGTTACTGAGATCGGCATTGAACAGGAAGACATCAAAGTGGAAGGCCATATCACTTAAGCACTTGACTTCTTGAATGTATTCACCTCCCACTGATATCAGTGGGAATAAAACCTAGCAACTCCTAAAGCTGGTACCACCAGTGCTATGAAATTCAACTTTTTAGGGAAAAGCCCTTAAAATGAGCAGAAACTATTTCTTATGCTGTTCCTGTTAAGGTACCTTCCTCTTTCTCCCACAAATACAACTAGGAAATAAGTGTCTAACTTAAAACTGACTTGCAGAAGATAAGTTTTTATTCAGCCAGCCATTTTTTCTCATCTTCATTCAGAAATTGGAAACTGGAAGTGGTCAAAAGTGTACAGACTTTGCAAATCTCAACTGAAGACACATTGTGAGCTTTTCAATTGGAACGCTGAACCATTTTAGGACAAGAACAGCCAGGGCAGAAGAGTGGATTTGATATCTCCTTCCAAAGCAGGAAGACTAAACCCCATCAAAGCTACTGAGGAATCCCTCTCAGGACAGAGTGTTTGAATACTAAACATGCTTTCCATGTTGCAGCTCAAGTGTTTGGGACTGTGTGAGACTGAGTCTAAAGCTCCTACAGACCCCAGACATGGGAGAATGACCAGCACAGGGATTTTGGGCAACACCTCAAGTGGCCCATGAGATCCTACTTCCTGTTCAGTTCTGCAACAGACTGTTCTTGACTGGTTTAAAGATACAGCTTAATTTAATGCAATGTAAATGACACTTCTGCAGGTTCAGCTGCACAAAAGTGTTTTGAAAGAAAAATGGAACAATATTAACTCAGACAAAGTTAATATAAAAGAAAGCAAAATAAAATTGAAGGCTAAAATCAAAGGACAGATTTCACCTCAACTTATTGTCTTGTACATCTTACTCTCTTCTCTCTTTTGCTCTGTGTGGTTTTGCTTCCTTATTCTCAGCTTCTCTTTCCCTCACTGTTGCTCAGACCTAACCCAGCATGTTCCTCATTCCCTCCCATCAGTCCTCCACAATGGTCCTCTAATGCTTTCTCTTGGTCTGTCAGTTTCTGTCCTACACTTCCCTTTCCTCGTTACTCTATTTCTTTATCACTTTGTTCCTCCAAATTTTCTCTGTGCCAACTTTTACAACTCTTTTCCTCTGGTCATCACTTAAAACTATTCCTGAACAACATTTTAGGCTGTAGGGTTACCACTCTCCTTCAGAAAAACTTTTAAATTTGTAATTATTCTATAATTCTTTCTCTTGTCTTATTCCACCCCAGAAAAAGCTAAATGATGTATCCTGACACACTGCTGAAGAGGGATTATCCCAATGTTTAGAATCAAACACGTGCTTGAGGTTGCTACTCAAATTAGGGCTTCAGTAACATAATGTTAAATCAGTGTTTATGTTTTCTGGTTTTATGCAGCTGCCATTTTTCTCACATAAAAAATGTGTTTTGACTGTTTGTCTAATGCCCAGACATGCATTTATTGTTTTCAAGCTGTGGTGGTTTACACCCTGCCAGAATAAAAAAAAATAATAAGAAAAATATCCAAGCGGAAAACAGACACATATCAAAGGATAAAACAACTGCCTCTGAAAACAGCACTCTGCTGCTTGAGTCATAACAGCTGAACACATTAAATGTGGGGCAACAATGTTTAATTCCTTCACTGACATTCAAGCAAACTAAGACAAAAACAAAGTCCAACTTTCCTTGTATTTTCCACAAAAGCGATATTGTCTAATAAAAGAAAAATGTTGACTTGAGAGATAACATAAGAAAAAAACACATTTGTAGCACACTGGAGAACTGAATACCTTAAAAGTAAGACTTCCTGCATAATATTGCAAACATTGAAGTCAGAGGGGATTACTCACAATGAAGGAATTCTGGCCTAAATGTGGTTCAAAGCTTCCTGTTCATATCAGCTTTAATGGGATATATTCCAAGTGTTGATTTTATAACTCTTAATATAAATGTAACTCTATTTAGTATGCTAAGGAAAAAAAATTAAAACAGATAAAGGGCTTCCTGTCCAATAAAGGGAATCTGCTCTTTCTCATTTCCCAAAATTTCTTCAAAGAATTAATGAACTGTCAGATATATCCAGACACAAAGGTGGAAGTCTGAGCCTTTAAAGGCTGGTTAGTGGTGTGTGTCAGTCAACACGCTGGTTATAATTAACAAAAACTGTCTTAAGCAAATATAGTATTTACTTCCACAGATGGCAGAAGCTTCTTGAGATTAAAATTGTGATTGCACGTAAACAGTTCTCAGCTCTAATATGCTTCTAATTCCTAAACCACTACCGATAGCCATAATGTACTTTCTTCTCCTTAAATAAATTACTTAAAAACTAACTACAGTCCCAAGAGCCAAGATGTGTCTTGGTGTGACTCCACACCATATCCAAGGGAGTCCTCTCAGGGACACTTTTCACATCTGTCTTTGGGAAGCCCAGTGATGCCTGCTATAGTTTCTCTGCATTGGCACACATCAGATGTTAAATACTTAAGAATTCCACTTCTGAATTCCCAGCATGAGTCTCACAAGCAAGAATATGGGCATGATTGCAATGGCAATCCTTGAAACAGGGTACCAGCTACTGATTACAAACAAAAAATACAGGTTAAAGCTACTCCACTGCCCACTGTGTCTCATGGGTCACCAGTGAGCATGGGAAGACACACAAATCAGGTAGATCCCATTGCTCAGAAGCACAGCTTTGCTGATTAACTATTATATCCTACCATCAGATCCAAAACTTACTAAGTTTTGTTTGTTGCAGAATTAAACAGGCCAAAAATTTAAATTTCTCAAAATTAACTCACTTCAGGAATCTCTTCTAACTCACTTTGCCTCTGTAGACAGGCTTTAAAGTAAAGGAAAAATGGGCCTCAGAGAGTCTCTAACTGTAGATGAATTCCTGCAAGAGGCTGATAATTTTAAAAGATTGTAGTTTTTTATAGTCCCTTGCAGTTATGCCTGACAGAGGCTGACTGGTCCAACCGGGACACCCGATGACGTCTGCAGCATCCTGTCGCTCTGCTGACAAAGAAGGAAATAGTAACTCAGGAACACAAAGTATTTAGAAGCTGGATTTCACACACATTGGAAGCACACGTTGCCCAAATAAGAATACACCATATCCAAAACAAAAAGTGCAAAACCTAACTGCTCTACCCTCTTCCCTCCAATAAATGTAAAAACTAGACACTAACTAGCATTATGCTTAAAAATAGTCAGGCAAAAATAAAAAGCATTTGTTTCACTGACTGTTGTTCAGCTTTCACGACCAGCTCTGTGGGTCTGGAGACCGTAAATCAAACCACTGGCATCTGTTTACACAAGGCTCTGCTGCAAGCCAGCCTCCCATCCACTGCTGATGGCAGCTTAATAAAACTTGGACTTGTCTTCTTGTGGTGGTGTTCAAAACAGCAAGCACTCATGGGAAGGCTGAGTATGATTTTTCAGAAGAAAATTGAAATGTCTGCCATTCCTGGCACACTTCAAGTTAAGCTGAGAAGGAATTTTAAACATTTCCTTTCACCTTCTGTGGAAGGGCTGCAGAGTTACACACAGACAAGCTACCCCTAGGTTACAAACACCAGATAGTTGGAGGCACAACAAGTCCCAACAAGGACTAGAACACTTGAAGCTTGCTCTTCCCTGTCTTAAAAGGACAGGGTGATCTAACCCATTGGTGTAATTAGCACTGCATGGAGGTAGGACTTATTTTTTTTAGTATTGTATAATATAGCAAATTATCCAAAGGAAGTGGAAGGGAAAAAAATAAACCAGCTTAAATCTGCTGTAAAGCTTAGTGGGCTAAGCATTTAGAAGCACCAGGCCATGTAAAGTATAAGGAAAAGAGCAAGCTGAACATTAGCTTGTAGTGCCTTTCAAAGGGCTTTCAGAGCATGAAACTCCATGAGAGACAGAAAAAGAAAAGCACTCCTTTTCCTCCTCCCCCAGCAGGCAGGGACACTGCCCAAACTGCCCAAGGACGAGCTGTTCCTTCCCGTGTCCTTGTGCTACCCCTGCAGAAAGCTCCAGAGACACCAGAGCAACACACAGCCAGTAGCTTCAGCCATGACTGCGGGACAGTGTGCTTACCCTACAGCTCTCTGTGCCAGCTGCGGTGGGTCTGACTCACCCACAGGGCTGCAGAGATGGTGGGGAGCAGCTGAAGCTACAATCCAGAGTAGGAAGCACTTAGCTACTAGCCTGCACGCCAGCACCCATGGCACGGGTGAGGAAACTGAGGAGAAAAGGAGGGAGTAGATGCTAACTGAAATGACATGCCCTATCAGCTCTGGAGACAGCAAATGATTGTTGCCCTGAAAACAAGATCCTCAGTGCTCACAACTTTATAGATTATGAGTTTCATAAAAGACTGAGACCAATCCTGAGAACAACTGAAATGGTACCTGATTTAGCCAGGGCTAATACATGTGTTCTCTTTGATGTCAAGGTCCAGTAGACCAGATGAACGTGCCCAGTTTCCCACCACCTTTCCCAACCTTTCTGGAGGGTACTTCTGGGTATCCATCATGTGTTAGGGATTCTGCTGGCCCCAGATGCAGTTTGAGGAAAACACAAGCAGACAAAATCTGAAACCTCCAGATGGAGATGATGGGAAGTCAGTCAAACCACCTCTCCAAATTACAGCCCCCCATCAACAGAGGTTTATGAGCCACTGAAGCTGAGGAGAAACAAGTTATGATGCACTCAACAGCTTGTTTTCTGAGACAGCACCTGAACTGGGGAGAAGGTGGTGTCAACAGTGCAAACCTGCTAAAGCTATCTGTGTTTGATTTAAATGCACTGCTCTGTCTTTCCCCTCTAAACCAAAGCTAGGAAACAAAATGGTGCCAGCCCTGATCTCATCTGAAAAGGGATGCAACCAGGAAATTAATGATCAACAACAGTCTTTGGAGGGTCTAACAACCCCAAAGCCTATGCAAATGGCATTTGGAAAGAGGAGTGAAAAGGAGGCCAAAGAAAAGATGGGTATTTGAGAGCTATCAGAGTGGAGCTGAGCAGAGCAGAGCTGTGGCTCCAGTCTCACTCTCAATGCTTCTATCAACAAGGAGTTAGCTTCAAAAATTTTAGAAAGAATATGTCTATCCAGCCTGTAGTCTTACAGGCTGCAGCACCCACACAACCCAACACTAATAAAATTTACCAGCACTGTAATTTATAAAGATTATCATATGCAAACGCCCTGCAGGTTTGGAGGCCACTGCTTGTGAGCAGATTAACTAATGTCTATCTTGCCACTTCTTTAAACTGTACTCATCCTTATAAATAAGGCAAATTATCATCCTTGAAATGAGTCACACCAATGATCAGTTTCAGAAAACATAAATGGAAATTAAATGGAAATTTAAAATACTTTTTGAACACAGCTTGTCTTAAGCCAGTTAAAAAGAATCAGCTGACGAGACCTAAAGAGTTTTTCTTCTCCCTATATGTTCCTCACATGCAGTTTTCAGTTGCTTCATACAGGCTGCTTCAGCACTACTTCACTGAGTATGGCTAAAACTGCATTCATGCATGTTAGAAAAAGAGTTTTCTAACAATTCAACTTCCTTATTTTCATAGAAAGAATTTACTTTTTTTTCTCAGAATTGCTGTAAAACAAGAAGTTTCACAATTTTTCAGCCAATACTAAGAAATCAGAGAGACTGAAGCAACAGGTTGGGAAAACCTTAAAAAAAAGAAAACCAATCGATAACACTATAAATAAAGTATATAAATACAATTTAAGACAATGGAGCTACAGCCTGCACATGATTTTTGTCTCATTCAACAGGCAAGTTATAAGCAGTGAATGGGAGCTGAGATCTGGTTATCAGCAGATTGGAGTCTGTCATGTGCAGCCTTCCCAGCAACAGGCACCAGCCATGGGGTATTCTTTTGTTGCCCAGATGACTAGAAATAAGGAGCCTCCCCTTCAGAGGCTTTGCAGCCACTGACAGTAAAATCTACTTCGAGTCCTGCCTTCTGCTGCTTCAGAAACCAGTTTGGTTGTGCTGACAGAAACAAAAGCAGAATGTGGCCTCTGAACTCAACTTTTCCTAGAAGGATGTTAGGTCATAACCCTGTCTACTCCCTTTTCTAAGCAATACCACTCAAAACTTCTGAAAGGTACAAGTAAATAACAAAGCTTTGTAGCTATATTGAGAGAGCAGTAAGGTCGAGGTCAATATGAAATCATGAATTTTGTTAAATTCTGACAATTTGTTTGCCTATGTATTTATGTCTATATTGCAAAAATCTGCTTATAGTCATTTAAATATTTTATAAATTACAAGGAAAAGGCTAGTTTAGGCTTCTGAACATACTTGGCTATTGATAGGAGAAAAAAGGCATTTCTCACTCAATGTGTAACTGGATTTTCATGCAATATTTAAAAAACCCACCCAAATCACCAGTCCCATTCTTTTTAAGTGTTCTGGTAGACTGTTCTTTTCAATGGTACATCAGAGCAAGGCAGTGTGGAAGTGCTGCATGCACATGTTAAGTGCAAACTTCAGAGTATTCTTCACCAAGGAAAAACACCAAGAAAACCATTTCTCAAGGAAATGAGGAATATGTAGTCACTCTAACCGTGTGCCTGGCTGTCTGCCTTTCAGTTCCCTGTGGACTTATAATGATTTTTGAGTTTTACACATGTTTTGATGTTTCACAACAATCCAAAGAAAAAAGTGGCTAGGAGAGAGACTGAGATGAGGGCTCCTTTGATGGAAAGCCTGAAATGATGGACACTTCCCAGCAGTGTTTCCACAAAACCTTCAGCCATGCAAAGTCACGATTCAAAAGTTTCTCCCATGATAGAGCTACTTGTTTACATAATAACACACGAACTAATAACTAGACCATGAACTAGAAACATAGGGGGAAAAAATTTTCACTTGTCAGTCTGTTCTTCACTCAGATGACATTTTGTGGACAAAGTTTTAGATGGCAGATATCTACTTCATCAGCACAGTTTTCTTTTTGTAGCCACCTTTGTCATCCCCATTATTTCGGTCCCTCCTGTTCTGTTCTGGGCTACAGTACTGCAGCTGCCAACACACGCATGACTTCTGTACCTATGCAGTGTTACTGCCTTCAGCTGGATGCTCATCTTAACATGTAGACTCTGTTGCACATATCTAGTGAGAAGAAAGGTCTTGAATTGGTACAGTCTATCCAGGGGCACATTTTCGTTTCTAACAGCAGCGCTCCTATGTGGGTTGGGACATCCAGGCAATAACAGCATTAACAACAGCAAACATTTTTTAGTCAAAAAGACAACTAAAGTTGCTGTCTTTTATAAACACAAACTAAATGATTCTCAGTCATACTTGTTCAGTGTAATAGCTACTTAGAGAAGACTGGATACTTAAGCTTTGCACTGAAAGGTCTGACGCATGCTTATCTTCTGCTACCATAATTTGTTGTCTATTATCATATTCCAAATTACTTTGAATATCAAACACTTCTGAACTTGGTTCCACAGCCTGCACATGCAGGCACTGCACACTGAGGTGCATGACATCATCAAAGGCAATAAACTGTGCCATACCTAGAAAATGGGATGCAGTTGTGGAGAAACTCCTGCAGAAACCGCTTTCTCCTTTGCAAAAGAAATGTCACTCATTCCACAAATGTAGACTTACCAACCTTAGGCAGTATTTTCAGACTACATGCTACATGCTAGCAGAATGCTTTTCAGCAAGTGACTTAAGTAAGCAAATGGAAACACAAACAGAAGGGTGAAGAAATGAAGTCTCAGGCAAGAAGACAGAGGCACTATATTTGGGAGAAGATAAACCTTTATCAATAGGGTTTTTTTAAACAGGTGACACAAATATATCAGGAAAGTTGTCAGAGGATCATTGAGACCAAGAGATGAGCTCTGAGCCTCTTCCAATCCTAACTACTTTGGTCCCATGATGAACAGTCACTACATAAAAATGTAATAAACAAAAGCAAAAAGAAAGGAGTAATGAAGGTCACTTTAGATGGTACTTAGCAAGCCACCTCCCAAAGGGCTGTCAAAGTTTCCTCAGGAAGTGACAGAGACAAGAAACTTAGCCTCAGTCCTAAACCTGGCAATTTCTTCTGTGGTTGCCACACACAATTA
Organism: Colius striatus; assembly: GCF_028858725.1. Taxonomy (NCBI): domain Eukaryota; kingdom Metazoa; phylum Chordata; class Aves; order Coliiformes; family Coliidae; genus Colius; species Colius striatus. The sequence goes on from NC_084762.1 coordinate 43,440,489, forward strand.
TGTCAGGATTTGGCAGACAGTTGCAAATCACTCCTCCAGCCTGCATAAAGAAAATGTCAGGAGCCAAGAGACATGGCACTCAGCAGCCACAGCCAGATTAGGAAACCTGGCAGCTGCACGCCTGGACGCGTTGCAGCACTGAAGCACGGTTCAGGAACATAGCAGCCCTCTCCACCACTCTCTCCTTCACCCCCCACAATAGGGTGCCCACTCAGGACAGCAACATGGCACAAGTCAAATGGGAGATGTGCTTCATTTCACCACATCAACTGAGCTGCAGTTGCTCAGCACCAGAAGCAGGTGGCCTCTAACACACAGACAATGTGTGTGAAGAAACAGCAGACTGGGCTGAGAGACCAGGAAGAGTTTGGGGTGACAAGACTTGGAGTAGACACTCAAGTGTTTGCACTTATGAAGATGAATACCTTCCACATGCAGATACCTCAGTGCCCAGCAGTGATAATTTACTGGAGGTGGTAGTTTAGGAAGAGGCATGAACATGAGGCCACTTGCACGGCAACATACGCAAGACAGCTATTAAAATTGTACCCCTGTAACTGTTACACCTAAGGCTATGAGGCACTAAACAATTAAGCAGGCATTCCTGAGAGTTCGTCAGCAAGTTGGAACCATCTCTTCTCAAAGAGTACTGCCTTCTCAAATTCGTGAAGAACAAAGCTCCACCATCAACAAAGCCTGCCTTCCAAACTGACTCACACCTAGCCTTCAACTGCCAGAGGTTTCCTCTCTGTCTTTCTCTTGCTGGTCTTCCTTCAACATCTACAAACTTCACAACCATCCCCTTGTTGTCCTCTACTCTAGGCCCCTCCAAATCGTTCCCATCACAATCACAGTTTTAAAAACCCCAGGATGCCATGGAGGAGAAGGAAGTGAAATGCAGATACCCAAATCCCAGTTTTGTCAGATTAATGCTAAAAGTTACAGGCCAAGTTCCACTCCTGGCAATGCTGGTTTACATCCAGGAGCCAAAAACCTACTCCCAAATCTCTATTGCAATGACTCTAGGCCAAACACTGGGCCTGGAGTACTGCCATAACTTATAGGGCCGGCAGCATGGAGCACAGGTTTCTCTGTTCCCCTCTCTTCTCACCCTCCCATCTAGACCCTCTAGAGCCAAATGGGCCTTCAGAGCTTGTGGAGAAGCTGGCTTTCCAAATGTTCCACCAGCTGCAATTTTTCCTCATCAGGGAATTAATTCTAAGCTGGCAGAAACAGCCCAAGCCCAGGCCCTTTGCACAGCTAAGGGCCATAGACCCTCAGAGATCCTCTCGTCTGATTCAGAGGTGCAGACTAGAGCTTTGTTCAGAAGTGGAGAGGGTTACAAGTTTATAAACCAATTTAATCTAATAAGGATAGGAACTCATCTTAGGACTTCGACATGCCAATCTTGATTTAGTATCAGGGGATCTACTAGACACAATACAGATTAATGTACCAGGTCCACAACCTACTGAAAAGGAAACTGTCAAGATTCCTTTTGCTAGATCTGAAAATGTATTTTTGAGTTGTCATCTATCTTTCAAGCAGATCAGAAAATGAATGCCTGCACTTGCTCACACAGAGAACAACAGAGTTTCCCTATTCTGGAAATCCGTCTGAACTTCCCAAGGGGATGTCATATGAAGGATTCCTTTCTTTTGGCAAAACATAATGGTAAATAAGATCTCCATGAGTAGAAGTAGACAGTTTTCTGGGATTACACACTATTAAAACTCAAGAAGGGAACACCTCACTAACTACTAAGTGATTGTAACGACAAACACATCTTCCTAAGCGTTCCCACTACCCCCCTATCACTTTCATGGATCCACAGAGTAATTGCCCACTCCTAGTAACACAAAGCTGCTGTTTACATTTCTTTTCCTGTCTTAAAAGAAGTAAACAATTGCCTTGCAAAACCTCCAGTACATTTTAATGTTACAAAACAGCAATAAGTAATGGGTAAGAGGAATGTCATTCCACAAGACACTTCATGGTGACAAAATTATAGGATTTTCTGCTGCAGAAGAAAAAATAAAGACGCATCCACATTTTCTACCATAGACTCCCCACGTTTGTATAAACCACATTTACTTTGTCTCTATGCCATTTAAAAAGTTTAAGGCAGGAATTTTAACATTTTAACTGAGAAAGGAGGAATAATTGTTGCCAAATCTTTTGTGCTGAACTTTCCAGCACCCTGGCACCACGTCCTGGCACTCAATCCAGGGCAAGGTATCCACTCCTGCTTTGGTGTCAACACAAATCAGTGTGAACTGGAGCCTCTGTACTTTTTTGTTTTTTAAATGTTCAACTCACTTGTACTGCATGAAAGACAATTGATTCTAAAAAGCCTTCACTCATGCAGCTTTTCTGAATGTTTATTGAGATACGGACCTAACTCACTGCTGGCAATCTGAGATGTTTGGTTTTAAACAAGCAAACAAAAAAAAAGGTGCACCTAAGTAGTGATGCTCTGCTAGCAACTGTCAGAAGAGGCGGCTCTGTGCTGTCCTGTCCTCCCAGAGCAGTTCGCAGCATGTCGGCGAGCGGGTTGTGCTGAGCAGCTCCCTGCGAGCAGGGCAGAGAGGGGGCAGGCCAAGCCAAACTGCAAAGCTAAGCACATTGCTGCTCCAGATGTGAAATGCACACACGGCTTCGCCAAAAACCCAAAGAAAAAGCAATGGCAGAAAAACCACTCCTGTAAAGAGCCGAGCGAAAGATGCTCTGAATAAATGCAGGCAAATAATTCACCAAAGCACTGACATAGCACATGGGTGACATGCGGCCGAGCAGGAGCCATCCCCTACAACGTGCCCGGTGGGCAGCGTGCTGCCCCCGTCGCCTCCTTCGCTTCCCATCATTGTTGCAGGGGGCCCGATGAAGCCAGTGCGGCGAGTGACAAGACCTTGATGCTTGCCGCGAGGTTGGCGGGAGGCAAAACCCTCCTGGATCCTGGCCGTGGCTCCGGCACGGGAGGGAGACCCGCCGCCGGGCCACCGCCGCGGCCCGCGAGACGGCGAAGGCGCCCGCTTGGGACACTCTAGGGGGATCATCCCTCAAAGAGAGCCCCGCACTCCCACACACACCCCAACACATACATACACATATACACACACACAAAGCACCAACCCGCTACGCCCTTCTCACTTTTTTTAAAAGTTAAAAACAAGACAAAACCGAACCCCAGCAAAGCCCCCACCCCCGTTCCCTGGAGGCGGTGCGCGGCTGCCAAGTTTCGGCGTGGAGGAATTCACCGCGGCGCAGCCCCCTCGGCCCGGGACGGGGAGACGCAGCGCCCAGCAGGAGGGGGATGCTGGCAGTGTCCCCCTTCTTTGTGAGCCCCTCACCTCCACCCCACCCCCACCCGCGAGGCAGGAAAGAAACAGGGAAGCGACGCCATCCCCTCTACTCACTCCAAGCAGACACACTTTCAGCTCGCGTATCGCCATCATCTGCCCGGGCCCCGGCTGCTCCGCATCCCCCGCCGCCGCCGTCGCTCCGCACTGCCCCGCCGCGGCCCGGCACAGCCCCCGCCAGGGCCGCCCCCGCCACCGGTCACATGCGCCCGGCCCCGCCTCGCCACCGCGGCCCTGCTCGGCCCCCCGGCCGTCCAGCCGCAGCCCGGAGCCCACAGCTCTACTGCGCCGTGGGTCCCGTCTGGGTCGTTTCTTGGCGGGAGAAGAGAGCACGGTCGGTGCTGCAAAGCGCGCCATCCGCATGCCGGCTTGTGAGCGGGGGAGACCTGTTGTTAACGTTTGCTGTTGTGAGAAAAATAGCCGGTGAGAGACGGCATCCGCGCATGGTATGCCCCGCGTATGCTTAGTCCTACACACCACGTGCTGGGCCCGATACTGGATTTGGACTACTTTGGTTGTCAGCTGTCTGAATCCATCTACTTTTTTGTTTGTTTGTTTGTTTGTTTGACCTAATATGTGCGGGAAACGTTTAAAAGAGTAACTATGTTTTTACCCAATCCTGGTAAAGCAGACTCATTCTTCTTGTTTTAAAACAGTCACACTCCGGTCAAAAAGTTATGCTAAATACTACATTGTACCTAGCACCAGTCTACTGAAATCAGTGAGAGGGCTTCATAACCACTCTTTTCTGTTCTAGCTAAGCCAGAGTTCCAGAATTCATGGAGAAGTGTTGGGCTATAACCCCAGAAAAGCAGAAGAGTACCATCTGTAAGGTATTTTAAGTCCTAGCCTCTGTTCCACTTACAGTTTTAATTTCATCTTTTCACAAATTTTTCAGGTAGAATTAATCTGAAGAAAATCTTGATTAGTCATTTTGAGATTACTGCCACGTCATTAGGAGCTTCCTGGATATGATGTATTGTGGCATTCATTATGTCAGTAATTAGTTCCACATGGGGTCCTACACTTACACTGACAGGCTGGAAGATGTTTTCAATCTTCCAGAGCTCCCCAAGCTTAGGCCAAGAAAACTCTTGGAATAAAGCAGTTGTTATACCCAAGGAGGAAAACACAAAGCTTTTCTAGTGGAGTATCACAGCCTGTCAGGAGAGAGACTATCAGATATCAAAAAAGAGGCTTATCAGACAGATGCTCATGAAGCTTTTATCTCTTTTTTTGGAGAATTTAGCAAAGAGAAACTCAGTAGGTTTTCAGACAACCAATATAGACTATTTGTAACATTCTGTCTGCCCATTGCCTTTCCACAAGAATGCATTACACAAGAAAGTCTTTCAATAAGCAAATAGGATATACTCGGTAACATAGAATAATGACAGTTCACACTCATAGCACAACTAATTCAAAACATCTCAATATTTCAGTCGGTAATTAATTTTACAAATCAACAGGAGATACTAATTTTTAAAGGTTTTACATCATCCCGCTCCATCCTTTCAATTTTAAGTGTGAGTTAAGTATTGTTCCTCTAACTTTGATTCAAGCTTTTCCACTCTTGCTCTTGAAGGAGTAAGATTCACAGTGTTACGCTTCAGGATCACCTTTCCATAAATTCTTCACTGTTTTTTTTGGTCACATCTTCAAACATCTCTGTGTCTTTTGTATATTACATGAATCATCTATCCCTTTTCTTTGGTCCAGATTTTGTAATTCTTGGAGTCTGAGAACTTTTGCTTGTTGTACATATGAAACATTCTACCAGCTGAATTATTTCAGCAAGAAACACTTGAATTACATTAGATTCTAACCTAACCTACGTTAGATTGTGGATGGCAGAAAGAGACTGGGAAGTGATGCCCTTTGTTCAAAACTGTTCAACATCACAAGTGCAGTTTGAGGGCTTGTCCACAGGTGTGTTCAGTTTAAGCTACAATGATGTAATGGTAATGAGAGCATCCACAGAACAGATTAATGCACTTTGCTGTATGTGCCTTGACTCTACAGCTCTAACTGAGGTGCCTTAACTTTCTAAAGCCTCTGAATGCAGGCATGTACTAGAGTACAATTAGAAAAGGTCCAGTCTGGGAGAGCACTTGCTTAATTAAGCCTGTCCATTTCCAAGACAGTAATACATCGCACTGACTTCAAAGGCACCTAAGTACATGCCTAATGGTGACCTTGACTCAGTACCACTGTAATACAAAACAGTGCCTGAGAAATTTGCCCAGGAAAGCAAGTCAGATTCCCATCTTTCTTCTTATCCAGGCAAACTTCTTCTCAAATACACAGTGGTGAAACACGACCCCCCAGTAAAGAAGGTTAAAGCCCAGACCTCAAAAGCTTACTTCTGATGATAGCGAATAAGTAATTAGCTACTTAGGAAAAAAGCAAATTGTTTAAAATGGTAGCACGAAGATGACCCAGTGGAAGCTGTTCCAGCTGAAATATCAGGAGAAAGAGTTAAGGAAGGGCAGTTTCACTTGCACGGCAGAGTCTAAAGAGACCTGCAAAAAAGAACAAGCAGAGGAAAAAAGAACTTATTGTACTCGTTTAAACAAAGAGTCCATGAACCAAAAAATAAACCCTAAAATAAAATATCCCCCCAAATCAGAGAGCTAAGAAGGCATAAAAACAACAAACAGACATGTGCTCCAGTTTTAAAAAAAGCTACTGACGTTTGTTCTTCCAGGAACTGGCATGATCTTTGTGTTTGTCTGCATGCAAGACACTGTGGTCAGGAAAACATTTTTGAGGAATTGGTCATGTTGCAGTGTTTTCAAATGGATGGTTAAAAGCAAAAGAAAACAAATCTTTGCATCCTAAAGGCTTTATTTTCTCCTGTTGTAGCATCTTATTCAATGAATAATTGTAAGTTTTGAAGTAATGATTTATCTCACTTCTTTTTCACAACTGTACTTTGCTTTTGAGAAATACGAAGCCAGGCAACTTAGTTTTTCAGCAGCCATTCCTTAGAGTTTCAAGTAATCCATTCTCTCCTCAGAAATAATTTCCTTCAGTTTCCAGAAACTGGAGAAGCCAGACCATCCTTTAGTTTATTCTATGTTTATAACTGTGCAATTGCACTGATCTCAATTACTTCTTAGTATGAGTGATATAGGTCCTCAGAGCTGGGCTTAAGCCAGCAAGATGTGATCTGGCTCAAGGTGTTTCTGAGTAATAATTGGAAAGTTTGTTCAGGCCTGTGTCTGTCTGGAAATTCAAGGTAATACCAGTTGCCTTGGGAAGGTAGGACTCGTTCATCCTTCAGTTTGTCCTTTTTTTTTTTTTTTTTTTTTTGCTTAGTCAGATAAAGCAGGAATGTTCTGTCACTCACTCACTCTTGTTTTTTCAGTGTGGTACCACTGCGTTCATGTAATAGAACAAGGAAGACAGCTTTCTGCTTAGAGATGTTTGGTTTTCTGTGCCGGCAGGACCCCTAGCAGCCTAGGGCAATGGTAACTGGGGCTGCTGCTGCCTTGTTCTTTGCCTGTACCAGCATGTTCCTGCCCCTCTGTGACTCGTACTGGTAGAAAACTAGTCCTACGTTTAAAAGTTTTCTACAACCTCAGTCTCTTCCTCTCTAGGAGTAGTATTTATCTAGCCTGTTTTGGTAGGAAACTGGATGCTGGTTATGTTCCCAGGCTTATGAAGGCTTCTCCCTCCTCTTGCTTTTTTTCTCTGGTGAGTGACAAGATCTGTCAAGACCCTTGACGCATGCCCAGCTCCTGAAACTGCTGTTGTCTGTCCCAAGCACCTAATGAGTTACTTCCTTTCTCCCACTGTTGCTTTCCCTTGCATCTTGGCAAGCATCTTCCTCACACAAAAATGCTATCCCTCCTCAGTATCCAGTGCAATCCAGGCCCTCCTACTGTGGGCTGCCATCACAGCTCCTATTCCCAATGCACAGAGGAGGCAAGTTAACTCCACGCTGCCCAGGGAGAAATGTCTCTGCATCCCATGGTTGACACAAACTTGCAGTACAGTAATGACTGCTGCCATAAAAAATTCACTGGTGCCTGCCCAAGGAGCTGCCAAAAGCTCTTAAAAGGAAAGGAGCTGCTGCTGAGCAAGCAGTTCTTCAAGCAGGAGGAGCAGTTTCCAGCTCTGACCCTAGATCCCATGCAAAATCCAGTGGTTACGAAACAGCCAAAACTCTGGAAGATGCTATTTTTTTGTTCATTTGTTTACTCAATCACCATGAAGGTTAGAAAAGGGCTGCACTGGGAAGGCATCATAAGGCTCCTGAGACAGGAATACCAGGGAAGAATAGGGATGACCTGGTGGACACTGAGGGCCTGATTCTGGTTTCAGTCACATAGGTCTTAAACCTCTCCAATTTTTTAAAAACTGAGTAGAGTTATTCCACTTCCTTTAACATGCAAAAGATGGATTAGGTCTTTCATAGCCCACTGGTTCCCATGTTAATGGCAGGAGAACCTGCAGCTGCTTGTTACTTTGTTTTATGGTAGTGTTGCTCCATGTTTTAACATCTCTTGTTTGTGATGTTTATATGGTCCAGTCATTCCTTCTCAAAGAGAAAACCAGCTGGTAAACGTTAAGTGGGAGTAAACCTCTGCAAGATCCTACTTGCAGCTTCACTGCCAAGTACTTTGAAAAGCAGCATTATTGCTGTTGAAGAAAAACTGGAGTTGTTTGTACAAAGCTTATCAGCATGCTTCTTATAGATGTTGTGACAGATGCGCTGCTCCTGAAGTGCTTGGGAAGGATTTTGGGCAGTATAAATTGTGTGTTTGCTGAGAGGGTCAAATTTGCTCTACTGGTTCGCTGTTAATCCCCAGGGCAATTTCCTATCACAGGAGAATGCTAGTGAAAAGTAATGCAAGACTTCTCTTTGCAAGTGACGTGCCATAGCCCCATGCTGGTGACAGCATTACATTTTTCCACTGAAAATGTTAGATGGGGAAAGACAAAAAAAAAGCTTTTTTCACAAGCCTGAAAAACAGAAGCCAGGGTAGAACTTGAGAATATTACAGACACTATAGGCGATGAAGCACCAAGAAAGGACAAAAACTAGCTGAAGCAAAATATCAGCTTAGTTAAAAAAAAAAAAGGTAGACATAAATTTGCTTTAGATTAATTTAGTCTAGAAGTTAGGTTAGGGATTTTCAAGGCTTTGGAATTTTTTCTAGTAGTAGCTGTCAGAGCAACAAACAAAAAGCAAACTAACTTAAAGATAGAGCTTTATATATGTAAAAGTAAATTTCTGAGATGGCCTGAAATAACAAAAGACTCAGTGATCCAATAGATTATTTGTCCATATCACTAAGTAAATTTGACAGTCAACACCAACTGTTGTTGGACATCAAGCCTGATGTAGTACAAATTAATCAAGTTAGAGCTTCTACTGAGATTGAAATCACCTATATATTTCATTTATTATGGCAAACGGCATCCAGCTGCTTCAGCCTATATATTACCTTCATCCTGTGTATTACTTGCAGCCTATAAATTACTTATACAGGGTGAATTCATACAGTCAGTTCCTGATGAAAGCTCCATCTCTTTTTATAAATCTCATTTTCCATATGAACCTTAAGAAAACACTAATGTGAGCCCACGATGGTGGATGAGTCCTTTCTTATTTTACATTCCATACAAAAATATGCCTGAGCATGCACGTGTTTGTATTGTAAACATCAATCCAAACAAAAGGTGGTTGTGATTTGATGTACCAAGGCACAATTCAAAACAGGGGTCTCATTGACTGTGGGCATTCAAGACTGCAATTTGGTAATGTCTGCAGCTATTGCAAAGTTTCATTTTTGCAGGTCCTCTCCTTGGGCTGACAATTTTGAGCATAGTTTGAAAAGACAGATTATTACGAGTGAGTCCATGGAAGTGACATGAACTGTCTCAGTTTACTTTTGGTGGTGCTGACATTGGTTTGCTCCATTCTTTCATGCTTCTGGTATAGCTAATACTTGTTAGTTGCTTCTTGAAATGAGAGTGTAAAGATCAGATTCACCCAATCAGATTTCATCAGATTGGAGTGATAATTAGAGTGAGATCTCTACTTCAAAATGCAAGGAGACTTTGCAGCATGACAGAAATAGCTTCTTGTCTTCCAGCTCACTGCAGGAGCAGCCTAGTGAGGGTCTTGATACAAACTACGACTGGATTTCCTGAATAGTAATGCTGTTTCATTCTAGCAGTATATTCCACACAAAATATTCTCCTACAGAATAGCGTAGTATCTAGCAATTAACTTTGCCCAGTTTACCACCATTAGCTTTGTATGGTGTGAAGGAGCCTGTGTTTACTACCAAATGAAAGGAGGGCATCCACAATTCTCCTTTTAATTAAGCTTAGACTTGTAAACTATGAAAAGAGTATTATATTAAGGACAATATTTTATTGTCCAGCAAGCAGACTCCTATTATGCATGTCGCCAAGGAGAGATAACGGGGCTCTTATACTGTCAGAAATCTGTCCTGCCAAATGGGCATCAGGTTTGTCCTGTGCTCTGCCAGCCAGAGAAGGTTTTAACTTCACATTGATTTTCCTTATTAAATCCTCAGGTAGTGAATGTCTGTTGACAGGTGCTTCATCTACTTATAGAAGACCCAAACAGGGATTTTTTTAAACAAACCTTAAATTAAAATTAGCAGATAAAAATGTGTCCATCCCTCCTGGCCTTGCAGTAGTTTATATGGCAAGTAGAGTGTCTGTACCCAGCTTGTGGTGTCCTGTCTCCTTGTCTGTATCAGTGGAACTAGGTTAATTCTAGGTAGAACTTGTTCATTCTAAACAATTACCAGGCAACTGAACAGGAGAAATTAAAATTCAGTTGTAAGCTAGGTGCTGACTGGTCTTACGGACTTATCTTATGGACTAAAGTTGGTTAATTTGTTTAGATTCAACAGTTCTTTGTAATCCAAACAGTAAATAGGAAGACAATTTGAGCAAAAAATCTTAGGGGGAGAAAAATCTGATAAAGAAATTCTTATCAATAAAAAAAAAAATACCTACAGCAGAAAGACAGGGTTCCTAACTTTTTATTCTTTTGCTGTTTCTGCTATAACTAAGATTTCTGTGTGTTTGAATTAGTTTAAGTGTGAGTTTGGGAGTGTGACCTTTCCTTTTCCCATCACCAGTCTAAACAGTCCTGAAATATTGAGGATGTTTGATGTAAACTCCAAATCCCTTTTTGGGTCTAAGTCCTTAATAAGGACAAATTAACCCTTAAAGAAACCCGCAGTTTTGCAAAGCTTTGACCACACAAATTATAATTATTACTGTGATGAAATCTGTATTTTTCTTTTAGGTACAAGTCCTTGTTTAATATTTATTCCAATTTCCATGTACATTGAGTACAGATAGTACTATCGGTTTATGGACTTCAGAATTTGCCTCCAACACAGATAATCCGCATTTGTTCAAATCTAAAAATAGATGATAAATCTGGAGATTGTCAAATATTTAGTAATAAAATATTTTACAAGGATGAAAAGAATGCACTATTTGATCAACAGCTTAATTTTTTCTGATAAAAGAGTGATATTATAGTAATCTCTTAAAATAAGCAGTAACTTGTTAGGACCTTGAATGTACCAACAGATGCTGATTACCCTGACATAACTGACAGCTAAGAGACTGTCTTGAGGGGTGTAAATTAGAAATATTTTCAGTGCAGCATATTTTATCAGTTCAGATTTTTTACCATCCCCTTCAATCATTTTTTCTGGTTTCTTTAACAACGACTGAACAGTGACAGGTGCCTCAGGTCCAAAGATCCTGCAGTACACTGGGAGGGTCTAAATGTTAAATTTTTAGGGCAGTTAAATGCCAAGCAAAGATCTATACTCTGGGAGTATGCAAACATACCTTCACCAAGCAGCAGGTAGATCAGGAAAACATACATCTGACCTTCATAGTTAGAAACATAGTTTTAACAACTGATGACAATAAAAATAATAGAACAATAATTGGAAAGGTCAGTTGTGAAGGTATAGTTTAATGGGAACTGGCAGTAGTTATCTGTAGTAATGGAGCCAGCAAAGTGAAGATCTGCCTGCAGGATAACCTTAGAGAGAAGCTACTGCAGTTAGAATCTTTCTAATGAATATTTCCCTGGGCTCCCCAGCTCAAGAGGGACAGGGAACTTCTAGAGGGTTGAGTGCAGGGCCACCAAGATGATCAGGGTACTGGAACACGTCTCCTATGAGGAAAAGCTGCAGGACCTGGGTCTGTTCAGCATAGAGAAGAGAAAACTAAGGCGAGGCCTCATTAACACTTGTAAGTACTTAAAAGGTGTATATCAGGAGGATGAGGTGGCACTTTTTTCTGTTGTCTCCAGTGACAGAACAAGAGGTAATGGACAAAAGCTGGAACAAAATAAAGTTCCACTTAAACATAAGGAAAAAACTGCTTTCCTATAAGGGTGAGGGAGCCCTGGCACAGGCTGCCCAGGGAGGGTGTGGAGGCTCCTTCTCTGGAAGTTTTCAAAACCCAAGTGGACACGTTCCTGTATGACCTGATCTAAGTAGACCTGCTTTAGCAGAGAGGTTGGACTAGATGATGTCTAGAGGTCTCTTCCAAGCCCCACCATTATGTGATTCTGTGATAACAGAATGGTGATAAAATGGATTAGAAAATAATTAAATCTGACACTCTGACAGAGACAAAATATTATTCAGTAAAAACCCAGAAAGAGGCAAAAGTCTCCTTTTGGTATTAGGACATTTTAAAAAAGATTCTTGGTTGAAGTCTGAATTGGAGATAGTCCTGCTGAAGCTAAATAAATCCTTTTGTGAGAGGTAGCTGGAACCAAGATGTGGCCCCCAGCCCCCTGGTCCAGGTGTTTGTGCAGTCATTAGCAAGGGCTCATAATTTGGACTATATTCAAGGTACTATTGTTCACGGAACTTTTGGGCAAGTGTCTTGACTGTAATCCCTCTTCCAAACAAGCTGAGATGCACTGCACGTCGGTAGGAATATTCCCTTTGGTTCTTACATAGCGAATGAGAGCACTTGGACATCTGGGTGACCTGGGTCACAGCGCTTGCTTGTGGCTGCAAAACAAACAGCAGCCTGGAAAGTACGAAAACCGGACATCTGGGAATAGCAGAGGGTTTGGGCAGATGGGTCACAAATGATTTGCACAGAGGATGAGGAAAAATTGAACTCCCATCTGGATTTATCCTGCAGGAAGGGGAGGTAACCCACACTGTGTGAGTTCAAAGGCTTCAATCCAAATGCAGAGCTGATGGGGTGTGTTGTCCCACAGCAACAGCCAGTTCATAACATCTTACTTCTTCCAACACAGGAGTGAGGACATAAGCATCCCTCTGAGAGGACACCTATTCTACACCTATTCTTGGGCTGGTCACCCCTAAAAAATAAGCTTAAACTGAGGGCTTGTTAGTTTGTTTATTAAGTCCAAGGGAAGAAGTAAGATAGGCAAGTAATCGGGCTCAATATACACATGCTGTGTTAGTGGCAGCTAAGGAGCTAAATGTGGAAGAAAAAAGGATACAGATCTTTTTGAGGATAAGAAAACAGATAAAGCCTATCTTAAAGCAAGACATGCAGCTCCCAGCTCTATCTTTATGAAAGCTCTATCTCTGCATCAAAGAAACAAAATCACTGTAACGGTTTGTTTTTTCAAGATAAGCCAAATCTTCACTGCCTTTCCTCTAACTTGTGCTGGCATGCTGTACACTTCATACTTTTCTGTTTGCTTACCAAAGGCATCATGAGATAATTAATGCATATAAATCAGATCTTTCCAAGAGAAAGACTTTTTCCTTTATTCTTAGGTTCTTAATATCCTGAAGTTTTGTTCCCTGACAATTTTGAAAAGATTAACTTTTAATAGTTAGGTAGGTGAAGGACACCACAGCAAGCACAGCCTTCTATTTCACAGAATCACTGAATCAAAGAATCTTAAGGGTTGGAAGGGACCTTGAAAGATCATCTAGTCCAACCCCACTGTCAGAGCAGGACCACCTAGAGTAGGTCACACAGGAACTCATCCAGGTGGGTTTGGAACATCACCAGAGAAGGAGACTCCACAATCCATCTGGGCACAATTCTGTTTCAGGGCTCCATCACCCTCACAGTGAAGAAGGTTTTCCTTATGTTTCTTTCAAACCTCTTCTGTTCCAGCTTGTACCTGTTGCTCCATGTCTTATCATTGGACATCATTGAGAAGTGCCTGGCTCTATCCTCCTGACACCTGCCCTTTATGTATTTGTAAACATTAATGAAGTCATCTTCAGTCTCGTCTTCTCCAAACTAAACAGCCCCAGCTCCCTCAGCCTTTCATCATAAGGGAGATGCTCCACTCCATCATCTTGGTGGCCCTGTGCTGAACTCTCTCCAGCAGCTCCCTGTCCTTCTTGAACTGAAGGGCCCAGAACTGGACACAACATTCCAGCTGTGGTCTCATGAGGGCAGTAGAAGGGGAGAAGAACCTCTCTTGACCTACTACCCACAGCCCTTCTAATGCATCCCAGGATGCCATCGGCTTTCTTGGCCACACACTGAAGCTAATTACAAACTAAAGTCTTCCCAGTATATTTAATCTAATTTAAATCTTAAAGTACATTTGAGTAAAAGGATGCAATATTTTCTTTAAAGCAAATCAACTAACCTATGGGGTAATAGCATTCTTACCCTTAAAAAAACCACACTTGGTAGGAAAGTTTGAGAACTAAATAGCATCTGTGGAATATTAATTCTTCGTACACAGGTCTTCAGAAACAGCAGACTGCCCTTCAAAGTCAAAGGCAGAAAGCATTCTGAAAATATTACATCTGTACTGTTTCCTATGCTGAATCCTTTCCAGCACTAAGGTCAGAGCTATAGTCTTTCTCTTAGCTCCTGTTATCAGGAGAGTTGACCTTGTCCCATTTGCCCGTTTTGTGGGAACATAAGTCTTGCAAGCTCCCTCTCCTTCATAAATCTTGTCCTGGTGAAAGAGGGTTTCCACAACCTTGCTTTTGCTAGTTCTTTTTTATTCCAGTAAGCTGTCCTACCCTATAAATGCATGGATTTTGCCAAGGCAACAGTTAGGACTACTGTATTAACATCATTTAGCTACCGATCCATAGTGAGGTGTTGGAAAATGGCACTGTTTAAGCAACAAGAAAGCCTGTCTCCTCTGGCTTCCTGATGTACAACACATGTACACTGTGTGGTACAGCATGTGCTGTGCCATCCTCCCAGTATGCACAGAAATTGAGGTGTTCTGCTGATCAGACCACAACATCCCTCAGACCTGAGGGGCTGTGAGAGAGCACATCCAGGCTTCCAAGGTAGTTATGCCAAGTGCATTGAAGCAGAGAAAAAAGGGATAAGAGCAGACTACTCTGTTCCTACTGATTAGCATGCAATATTAAAAAAGAGAGACATAATTCTTGATCAGGAGCCAAAGAGAAGTTAAACATAATACATTTAAACAGATGCTTTATAAAAGCAACAGCTTGCTTTATAATAATTGAACTTCAGAAAGCTTTATCACTTATACCAGTATACAACCCTCTAAATAAGATTCAGTTTCTCAGTGTTAGGGCTCTGTGTTTTCAGTATGAGTGGCTCCTTGGTCTCAGAAACAAAATCAACACTGTTTTTCAAAATGCTGCCTGGAAAGAGCTGTGAACAGGAAAAGTGCAGAGTGAGGTATATGCATGCAAATGTACCATCACAACAAACCCAGCTCAGCAGGCTTGTGGATGCTCAATTAATAGGAAAAACCTATTTAAATAAAAATGTTGCAGCCACCCTGCTAAAGAACAGATAGAATTTTCTTCTGTGTTGGAATTGCAGAGAGTATCCTTTTAAATCAAAGTTATTTTTATTAATTTTATTCATTTTGCTGGCCTGTACTACCAGATCTGACTGTAGTCTCATTGCCAATGGAATATCTAAGAGTGAATAATGCAGTTTGCTTTGCTTTGCTTTGATATTTTCACTGAGGTTCACTGGAATAAATGACACTTGGAAATATACTGAGGTTCTCATGGGCTAAATCCATCTTTATTCAGAAAAAAAGATTTCCTGTATGCTGTTCTCGACAAACATATTCCACTAAATCAAACTTTGATCCCACCCACATTCCAATACCACTGTGCATAGTTTGTCTGACTTTCTTTATGAATCACTCAATAAAACACACCCAGTTCAAGATATTATTGGCAATACTACAGTCTATGTACATTAACTCTCATTTTAAGCAGAAGTCTTTGAACCTGAAATGTTTCCACTGCTTGAATCCAATAAGTCAATAATGCAGTAATGTAAAGCTTCTTATTATACCTGACACCCTCGAACAGTTCCCACAGTTAAAAAGTATTACAGCTTACATTTGTACCACAACCAGGCACCTGGTGGTTTGAGCCCTATATGATAGTGTAAAAAATAATAAAAAGGAAATGGTAATTTATATATCAAGTAAGCAAAGCTGATTTGGAAATTATTGAGACAATGAGCCTAGCCAGGAGTCACTTTAGAACTGAAATTGCCCTTTCATATCTTAGGTAATGTAATTAAACAAATCAATGCTTTTTGACATGACAGTTCTTTAAACTTTTGATACTTGCTATTACAAACCATCTGGCCCTATATATTGTCAAATTTCATAACTCATACTGTATTGCCATCGTCCTCAGTGACCATACACATGGGGTTTTTGTTTTGTGTACGTTTATTTCAGATAAAACACTTAAGGTTTTTATTTCCTACCAGTTCAATAACTGAAAATTTCTGTGTAGAAACTGGCACATGTCAAGAACTATCACTCAGTCGTCCTTCTTATTTTGGACAGCTTTTGAGGATTTTTTTCTCCATTATACAATACTTCCTTGTAGTCTGTAGATTCTACACTTAGATTTCTAACACTGTAAATAACATGCACATTGAGTCTTTTAGAATATTTAGAATATTCTCAGCCTCCACTTTTAGGGGAACAACAGTTTCAATTATTTCTTCAGTGGATTGATGTCTGATGTATTTGCATACATTTGACCAGTTTCCAAATGGCCATGCCACTGTCTGTCCATATGTCTGTAAGCTTAGTGCTTACATGAACTGTAACTACACAGTAGCTGATTGCTTTGGAACACAAGCAAAATTAGTTCACGTCTGCTGGCAAAAGACTGTACAAATACACACATCTAAAGACTGACTCCTCCAAAGGTCTAAAATACACGTGTGTTACTGACCCTGAAATTCAGTGAGCTTCCTACAAGAGCCAGGGTTATGTAAACACAGTTCTTAGGATGTAACCCCTTGACTTCTCCACCCCTAACATGTTTTAGGAATGACAGGTCCTTCCTATCAAGGAAGGAAGGACCTATCAAGGAAGGCCAGGATATCAAGCCATGTAACAAAGCAGCCATTCTCCTGACATGCATCCCACTGGCACCTACTATCCTCCAGATCAGTAAGAAAAGAGCATAGTTGCCTGCATAGACATGTACCCAATTCTCCCCGACTAAATGGGTTACACTGCTGTTGGCTGAATAGGGTAGCTAGGAAGACGATCAGCTAGTATTCCCATGAGTTATGAAACAGTGTTATTCTTGAATCTGACCTAAAATCAGTTCAAATCTGAAAAAAACTTGCAGACAGGTTGCAGGACTCTACTACTGCCAGTTTAGGGTTCAGGTTTTACTTTACTTTGGAAAAATGCAATGAGAGTATAAGAAAACAGTAAGAAATGTGAAAAAAAACCTGTTGATGAAAACAACTAAAAGTGCTGTACACAAGCAGCTTGCTGAGAGGAGTTTAGAATGGAGGAGAAAGAGGGTGGGGAGAGCTGGTGCTATAGCAAGAAGACAAAGGATCATAGGAAGAGACAAGTTGGAAACTGATCTTGGAGGACAACTGCCAAAAGGAAAAGCAGGTTTGGTGGCAGTGGTTATTCAGCCCCATTTCACAGAATCACAGAATCATAGAATCTTAAGAGCTGGAAGGGACCTTAAAAGATCATCTGGTCCAACCCCCTAAGATGTGTTCTGGGATCTCAATAGCTCATCACTGATTCAGAAGAAGAGTGTGAAATGGTTGCATGTGCCAATATCTAAGCAGATCCAGAGAGATGCAAATTTAAACTCAGTAGACCAGGAAATGGAGGAGTGAATAAATGCAAAGTCATTAATCTGAAAATCAGCTTACGAATTGCCAGGTGGGGACTAGTTGGGTGGGGAAGGGAGACTGTGTGGGCTGAGTAAAGGCTGGAAAGCCTGGCTGACACAAGGGCAAGTCTAACAGGGAGGCAGGGACTGGCCTAGCATACAACTAAAAGCTGGCACACTAGGAATTGTGCATTAGATTGGTACCTGTCACATATGTAATGGCATCAGGTAGCAAAAAATAGCACAGAAGATTTTGTTGGGTCTTTTTTATTTTATACACTATCTTCCATCTCAGGCCTCAAGCTGTATCAGTGATATGATTTTGCTTATTTTGTTTTCTGTTTCTTAACCTGTAATACAAGAGTAATGACATTTGTTTCCTTCCAAAATTACTTGGAGATCTAGGACAAAGGGTTGGGGGATATTGGTATCTACTACGAGAGTATCCTGACTGTACATATATATGGTTGCTGTAATTTGTTGAAACAGACAACATTCACATTTTTTTTTCTCTGCTTAACACCCCCCAAAAAACCCAGGTGAGTCAGTGACAAAAATACTCAGTTTCTGTTTGACCAGTCTTCTTTCCTTGCAGTATGTCAGTGAGATACAAACCTCTGATAACCAGGAAATCCAGAGCTAAGGTAAGTCAGTACAACATGAACTCTGCCTTGTTTGATCAGTGATTCAGTCTTCCCATAGCATACATATACATGACACATGATTCCTGAAGCAGAGCTGTAGCACAGATCTCTTAAAGGAAAACCTCTGTCCAGTTGAGGGCTTTTAAACAAGGAATCCTGTAAGTATGCTGCATTCAAACACTGAGACCTGGTTACCTGAAACAGCCTCTGATGCATTAATTTTTTTGTCCTCTTTCATAGTGAGCTTGAGCACCTGTAGAGTGATCAGATACATAGACTTTCACTTCCCAGCCATAAAAATCACGGAGCACCCTCAAGCAGTGTCAAAGTTGGTGATATCACCACCGACGGAGGTCTTAATCACAAAGTAAGGCATCAAGACTTGTCTCCTGATTTACATGCCTCTTCCTTTTGCCCACACAGCTGCCATCTTCATGCCACTGTTGCAATAGATTTGCTTGCAAATTAATGCCAAGAGCCTCTGTGAGCTCCAGGAGCAGCCTTAATGTTGCATCAGGATGTACTTCAGATGAGTATTTCCTAGTTTTCAGAGCATGGCTTGAACTTCCCACTGAATTTGTTGCCATCCTGGAATGACATGAGGAACCCAGAAAGCAAAGTTAGCTTTGTATTAACTGAGCTCTTTGTCAGGAAATGTAGGCATTGATTTATTCATGGTTGGCATACTGACTTGTTTACAATCCTTCTTCCAGGGCTTCACTAGGAGCAGCGGCAGCTGGACTTTGATGTTAAGATCTGCAGGTAGTCACCAGCTCAAGCTCTTTCCCAGGAAACTGGAAAAATTAAATAAAATGTGTATATGTATCTTAAGCTGTATATTTAGTCATGGGCTAATTTTGGTTAAGCACTATACAAAGAACAAAAAGATGGTCTAAAGAGTAAAGAGTATATAGTTTAACCATAAAGCACAAGACATGCGTGCAGACAGAATCCTGGGGGTGGACAAGAAAAGTCTGAGTCAGTATTACTTAAGAGGATAAGCAGTTGCCTTGGTGCACTAGCAGTCTAACCCTGATACATTCTTTGGTAGGCTTTACATGAAAAGAGAGTTTTGCGGACAAATCTGAAGGAGGATAGCAAGATGGCTGCACAGATATTTATGGGAAGCTCTTCCCACACACAAAGGGTAGCATGGGAGAAATGCAAAGCTAGTTAATGTATGAACATTGCAAGCTGGCATTGTTGTCTGATCAGACTTGCCTCTTCACAGCAAATGAGAGAAAATAGAGAATAATATGCTAGATAACAATATAATAAATAGGTCAGTTACTGGGGTAGCAGAGTTTCTGAGCCTGAGGTCCCTTTATCTGGAGCAGTTTTGACTGAAGAGATATCCCCAATCTAACTATACAATAACATACTACAAATACATCTAGATAGATTTTGGGGATCTTGCATCTGACTTGGTCACTTGTGTAGCTTTGCAAGGATTTACATAGTACTTTATGTAAAAACTATAGTATCTTGATGATTGCTGTGGGCTTTCATGAGATATATCATGTAGGTAGCAATACAGCTGTCTTTTATTTCGTGCAAAGTATCTTGCCAAGGAGTCTTACATTTGTGTCCTTCCATCCATAGCCTTGGCTGCCACTCTGTAGTGTGTCTTCCCATGAGACAAGAGTGTCCAAATGCAAGATTATTACTTAAGTTTTGTACTTAGTGCCTGTAAGGTTAGTCACACAGACTGTGAAAACTCCAGCACAAAATCTGCTAGAATGCTTTGGCAGGTGCTATGTTGCTTGCTCCTTAACACATCTTGTCTAATAAAACAAGTCTGTTATAAACATTTTCTTTCATAATTCAAATGGCAGTTCATCATGCTGTCTGAAAGAGTCAGCATCTGTCCCACACTTACAGGGTCTCTGTCTGCCTCACCTGTGACCAGTGGCAGGGAAGCTTACCATCAACTTGAACTGTGGATCAGGTCCTTAAAGAGTAGCTGGGGATTTCAAGACCTCCTGAGGCTGAGGAATTTAGAAATATCTGGTTACTTATTCACTAAGTGGGATTTTGCATCATGTATTGGCACAAAGCCAAATCATTATTTCTTTTGAAATTATTTTTTCCCTTCCATGTGTGTGTCACTGTGAGCCAAAGGTTTTGCCACAGAGTTTCTACCCACAGAAAAACAAACCTTTCCTGATGTCTGCTAGTCATGGTGCTGGGACCAAACCCACCAAAGGAACACAGTCTGCTGATCTATGGGTAACATCTGCCAAAATAAACTGCAATTCCCAAACAATTATAATTTGTCTAAATCAGGCTAAATCACGCTGGTAATTGTTATCTGCAATATTTAAATACCACATGGTCCTGCCTGCAGAGAAAGAAATAAGCATGCACATACAAAGATACAAAATTAATTTATATGGATTTAAGTATGATCTCCTGCAATCATTTTAGCTTGCTTTATTGCATACATTGTTCTTCTGCTCTTTTAAACAAATATAAAATCCTACTTTAGCAACCATTACATGTGGGACTAATTAAAGATAGTTAACACCATTAAAGAGCAGTAATTCAGGTGCATTCCAAATTATAAACCCAGTTGTCATAGATGCATCTCATTAAGTTTCAGTTCTCATTCTGAAGATGATAATAGCAACGATCAAGAGAGCTCTGCTTCCCTCAGACCACTGCAACCTATGGTTAGTCTGTGTTAACGCCTTTTGGTAAAAAGTTGGAAAAAGGAAACAAACCTCTTGATTCTTTCAGTAACATGAAGCATGTGACATTTTAAGCTGTGGCTACTGAATTCAGAAGCAAAATGGGCCTTGATGGTGGTGAAGGATGCAGAGAGGAGAGAAAACTTTCTAGACATAACTTTTGGTAATAGAGTGATCCAATATAATTGTGATCTTCAAGTAGTCTTCATTTTTCTGCTCTGGATCTATTGCTATTACACCCAGCATTGCCAGCTGTTTGCAATGTCAACTATTTCCCATGGGTTTCCTCTTAAACTACACTGGCAAAGAATCACATGGTTCATATAATTTAGCGATGGTGAATTTACTTGATTTACTCAGATTTGGGGATTATATTTCTGAGTAAAAGCAAGCATTGGCTAATCAGTATCCAGTAGGCCCTACTAGCTCCTCCAAACATTGAATAGGCATGCAACAGGGCACAGCTTGTTACGTACGATTGTAAGGAAAGCTATGTATGCACCTTAAGAAGACCACACATTTTCAGACACTATGACAAAGAGAATGAATGACTGTACAGATTTAGTCCTTGTCAAATCACAAAATAAGAGCAACTTCATGGTACTAAAAAGCAGCTTACAAGGCATGCTGTCAAAGGTTCAGTTAAAAACAGAGCTACTGAAATGGCATCCTGCAAGGCAAAAATACCTTATTTTACTTTTTTAAATAACTTTGTCAGTATTACCAAGACAAAAGTAAGACTGTGGAAGACTCAGATAAGACTCTCAGGTAGCATCAGTAATAGTCCTTTCCTTTACCAGGTGCTCTGGGCATTCACTTTACCCAACGCTTGACATCTTTCAGTTTACAGGGGAAAATCTATCAAAGCAGCTAAAATACAGCAGCCAGCACTGATCATTAAGGTACAGGAAAAAAAAAAAAAAGTGGATCGTGATGTACACCTTTGCATGTATGTCCAACTAAACCATTTATTTTTACAATATAAGCAAAAATACATAGGAGCAACGTGGTGAGCATCCCACATTTTTAATCCACAGGTTCCCAGTTGGGACAGTGCACAAGAGGTGCTCAGGGGTGCTGTGGCACAGTGCCACCACTTTCTCCGGGTGACCACGGCACACCTAAAGCCCCGAAACCTCTTTCCTCTGGAAACGGCCCCACGGAGAGGAAGGCCTTTGCAGAGATGTGGCCAGCGGGGACCGTTCCCTCTGAGTGACCCCACAACGCCCCGAACAGGGCAGAGCCTCAGCCCTGCTGCCCTCCCCGCCCCTCGGCGAGTGGCTGGAGAAGCCGAAGCCTCGAGACGGCGGGTGGCGCGGGGCACCACGGCCAGGTGAACGGGCCGGGCAGGCCGACCGTGCCCTGACGGTTATCGACCTCGCCGCCTGCGGCCTGGGTCGGGCCGGGCGGCTCCGGTCGTGAGTCAGAGCGAGAGGCTGGAGGCGCGGCCGTGTGTGCGAAGCAGCCAGCACAGCTCTGCCGGGCGGAGGCGGGGGTAGCGTGTCCGGCCCAGACCCCTCCTCCCGCCTTCCTCAGCCCGCCCGCTCCTCCCTCCCCTGCGTTACTCTCTCGGGGACGCGGTGAGCCGCCGCCGGGCCTGGACCGCGCGGGACCTGCCCCTTCCTGCCGCCTCCCTTCACCCCTCGGCCGCGGGTTAGATGTAGCCCAGCACCCCGCGGGGGCTGCAGCAAGATGGCGGGTAGGTAGCGTCCCCCTCCCCCTTCCCGCATACGCCGCCTCCCCGGTGAGGCGCCAGCCCTCCTCTTTCCCCCTCCTCTCCGCTCCGCTCTTCTCCCCCGCCCCGGCTTCGGAAGTGCTGCCCACCGCCGTCCGGCTCGGGGCGCGGGGGCTGCGGGGGGTCGGGGCGGGGGGGCGCAGCCTGCGGAGCCGCGGGTGGTGGCGGCGGGGGGCGGCCCCACGGGCGGGGCGGGCCGCGTCGGGTCACGCGTGACGGGGGGCGGCAGGGCAGGTCGCCGGGCGCCTTGGCACATGGTGTGTCTCCCGCAGATCTGTCGCTGCTCCAGGAGGACCTGCAGGAGGAGATCGACGGATGTGAGTGGGGCCGGCGGGCGGCGCGGGGCGGCTGTCGGGCGAGGAAGTGGCTTCAGCAGGGAGCGCGCACGGTGCATTGTGGGAGGTGGCGGGGGCAAGGAGGAGGAGGAGGCCATGCTCCGCGTTTGCCCGTGCTCATGACACGCACCCGGGCGCGCGCGGGGCAGGCCGGGCTTCGCCGGGCGTTCCTACGGGGAAGTGGCGGCGGCGCGCAGCGGGGTGCGTTGGCCGGCGGCGGGGGGAGCGGCCGGGAGGGGAGGCGCGGCGAAGGGGCTCCGCTAACGGCCGGTGGGGGCGGGAGGTGTGGCAGCCGCCCGCGGGGCGCCCGGGGACGCCGTCACCTCACGGCCTGCGCTCGGCGGGACGCCTCCGGCGAGGAGAGAAGGGAGCCGCCGGGCCGAGCCCCCGCCTCCGGCGTGGGGGTTGCTCGTGCCTCTTATATCTCTTCATTTCTTTTTTATTTTCATTTTTTTTTTGTCCTCCCCAAGCCTCCTCCCTCCGTCCCGCCCCCCTCAGGCCCCCTCTTCCTGATCCTGCTGGAGAGATGTGTGGAAAAGAGTTAATGTCAGGGTGCAAATGGCAGAATGTGGCTCTGGTGCAAATTTGCTAACTGAGGGGTATGAAGCCTGGCTGGGCAGACTGTAAAATATTACTCAGGTGAGAAGGCGTCTGTTGGTGATGTCAATACCGAGGGAGCGCTTTTTTTTTCTGAAGGCGGAGGAGGATGAATTTTGGGCGGAAAGTGGAAATGGAGGCTGCTGGTAACGCAGGCGTCTGCCTCGCAGCCTGCCGTGGGCATGCGGACCCTTGTTGCTGTCTGAAGGTATCTTGTCTGCTGTGCAGTCTGCACAGTGAGCTGCTCAGCAGGGTTGGGTTGCAGAAGGAAAAAAACCTCTCAATTTATAGCTTATGGTATTAGGGGAGGGCTATTTTAACTTTCCAGAATTTAACTTGTTACATCTTTTCCATTTTTTTATCCAATGTTTTGTTGAAAAGGCATTTATTGTGCGTCGCTTTGCACAAAGAGAGACTTTTTGCAAGGCTTTATTGTTTCCTTTAAGTTCTGATGGCTTGAAATTAAGGTTGATAGCATAGCTGTTCTAAAACTTTGTGTGGTTACAGGGAGACTTTTTCAGAAGTGACACACTTAAAAAAACCCTGTACATTCTTAATTTTAGACTTAGATTACGATTTTTCTTGACTGTAAGATGAGAGGTGAAGAAACACTTATGTGTAGTCATTGGAGAGATGATTCTGAACCTGTGGGTTCCTGGTAGTGGTTTGAACACTATGGTGTTGTCTTCAAAAATATATAGGAGTGGAGGTGTGACACAGCCCAGATGAGGATATCCTGAAGCAGGAACCATAGAAATTTGAAAATTGAAATGATAACAATTACAGAGATTTTGATGGCAGCAGATGAAAGCGAATATCTCAGTACTTGGATGTATTGTTTTAGGAGAAAAACCAGGAATGTGTACGAATCAATGTGTGCTGTCTGGACACACAATGTCTTTTATGGTTCTAAATTTTATCTGGTTTTCTTCTTGTGAGATGGGTTTGAGCTAAAGAAAAACAATACAGACCAAGGAGCCTGTACATATTTAGTCAAAAGCTCTGGGTTTTGTGCAGTGGTATTGCTTTGACATAACCATGTTCTACATCTATGTACATCAGGACTTGCACAATTTCTGAAAGCATTCCCAATTGATGCATTGTTTGGGATTACATTTCATGGTTGCATGTGTGAAACGAGCAATTAAAAAAAAAAGACAGCTGCAATTTTTGCCTGAACCCCACCCTACAGTACCTCTCTGTTGTAAATATTTCAAGTATTTACAGTTCTTTCAAGCAGTAGACACTGTTTAGAGGTGTGTTCCTGAATTATTAGAATACAATTGTGAGAAAACTGGAGGTGCTGGCAGGTTTTATGCATCTGTGATCTTGCCATTAAATGTGCTAAGCTATAGTTAAGGACAAACAAGGATAAAGATGTGTGGGCATACCTGTACTCTTGGTAAATGTAAAATAATACTAATTATAAGAAAAGCCTGAGACGAGATCAATTTTGTAGCTGTTTTGAAGAATTAATAATGTAGCTTTTAATAAATCTCCATGCTTTTAAATTGACCTAGTGTCAAGCAATAGCAAAGCATCTATATGGTACAGTGCAGAAAGCAAGAGTGTTTAAAACTTGATAAATGTGTACAGATCTGGATTGGATATCTGAAGCTTGATCTCTGATTAGGCATATGGTTTAGGGCGTTTTACTAGATTCAGGCATTCCTTTGTAGCTCATCAGTGAATTTAGGTTTGATTCTGAATCACAAAATTGTGGAGTTCTTTTTGATAGGATCTGCAGTGTGAGTAACTGTTTTCTAATACAATAAAAATACAAAAGAAAATGAAACAGTCGTTAAGGTGACTAACAGATGCCTTTTATTGGTCATGTTCTAAAACAGTAGGAGAAAGTTCAGCAATGCACAGTCCAGTTGCTGCTGAAAGTACTGAACCAAGCATCTGTGTATCAGTTTACATCTGCAGAGTTGAGAACAGCTGGTTTAGGATCTTTGTCTTTAATGTCTCTGGAATTAAGTAATTTTCTGGAAAGTTGGAGTTTAATCAACAACTTCTACAACTGTATGATTTGTACCTCCCCTCATTTATTGTGCCAACTCACCAGATGCTAATTAACCTGAGATATAAACCAGTAAATTATTATATCATTGGAGTACTGATTCACTAGTTACTTGTCAAAGAGTTTGCTTTTTACCAAAGAGGGCTCAATAAATATGTAGGTTATATGAAACATTCATGGATTTCAACACATAGTAGTAAATCTGCTTTTGGAGTAGTGGGGGACATTCAGAATATATGCTGTGAAAGGCATCTATTTTAAAATTGCTTTTTGCTTACTTGTTTAAGGGGTCAGAGATTAAACAGGAGCTTTTGTAAGAAAGGCTTTTAGAGAGTGGTTGATAAACCAGCTGGATTGACTTTTAAATAATTAATTTCAGCTTTGGTTTTCATTTCTATTTTGAAAGCTTCATATTTTTTGCTGTTGGTTGCTTGGTAACCACTGGAAAGCTCTGATCTTTATTTTTTTTTTTTTCAGGTGAGTGCATACTTTACACCTGATGGTACATTACACACACTGTGTTTTAAGTAGTTGCATAGCTTGACACATGGTATTTCAGTACTTTCATTTTAGCTAATATTTTGCTTCTGTAGAGGTAGCTCCTGAAATCAGGGGCTATGATAATAATGAAATAAATTCTGTTTCTCTCATATTCAGCCAGTGGCTTATCCTTGTTTTGCAGTTTAAAGCAAAAAAAAAACCCCAAAAAAAAGCCAAAAAACAAACCAAAAACCCAACCCCAAAACAATGAATGTATTCTGTCTGAAAATTCAGAAGGTAATTTTATTCCTGAGTATAAGTTTGTATTATGAAAGACAACTTTGTTATTGATTCTAACCTGCCAAATAAGTAATGTATCTTGTGTTTCATTTGTATGAAGGTGAACCTAAAGAGAATCCTTGCATGGTATCTGTTGAGGCAAAAAAACCCTTTACTGTAAGGGCAATAGTGTGAGAATTAAAAGTGGAAGCCTTCAGAGGACTCCCCATCCCATCGGGCTGCTGTAAGGTGGCAAAATTTAAGCTAACAGTTCTGTGTCAGCTGGATAGTTTCCCATAATGCTACTTATATTATTGGCTTCCTCAATCTTTTGTTTGAAATCTTGCACAGTATATGAAAGGAAGTCAGGGAAGAATTGGCTGTTGTTCAGATCTTTTGTGCATACAAAAACTCAAAATAGAATAATGCACTGTACAAGTCAAGTGTAGAACAGAAAAGAAAATAAGCAACAAAAATGATTGAAAAGCAAATGCATAGGGTTGGAGAATTATGTGTTGCTGATAAGTAAAATATTCTTTGTGATTCTTCCTAAATAGTTTGTGTTCCCTCTGCTTTCCTCCTCCTGGATGTTTCTGAAGATTGAACTGATTGGTACAGATAGATGTAATCAGACTACTGTAGTGTTGCCTTCTTTCAGTCTGTCCATTGATGTGTGCAGGATGTGTATTCTGAAAAACAGAGCCCTCTGTAATTACAGTTCAGATTGTGAAAGATAGCTTTATTAAACGTACTATTTTAATTCTGATTTAAATCAGGAAGGAAAATAAATTTTCATCTAGTAAGTGGTTTTAGTATTGTTTTGCATTTATGTTTTTTGAAAAAAGTTTATTATTGATAACAGTTCCATCTTTGGAAGAGCAGGGCAGGGAAAGCTGCCCCTAAAGGAACCCAGAAAATCAGGGCTTCTCTGTCTGCTTTAGAAGGTGTAGCATAAGAAAAGTTTATGTGGCATTTTCCTGGTTTCTATGGGATGCTGCAGTTCTTTCTGACAATAGGATGTTCTAATCCTGTCCAGTTGTGGTGGTTTAGCCAGGTGTCCACCAAGTCATAATATCACTCCCCCTCCTAAACTGGACAGGAGAGAGAGAGAAATATAATGAATGGTTTGTGAGTTGAGATAAAGACAGAGAGATCGCTCGGCAATTAGCATCAGAGGCAAAACAGACTCAACTTGGGGAGAAAAAGGTTTGATTTATTAAAGGCACAGTAAGAACAGGGAGATGAGAAATAAAACTGAATCGTAAAACACCTCCTCCCGCCCCCTCACTCTTCCCAGGACTCCCTTTCCTTCCCCCAGTGGCACAGGGGATGGGGCATAGGAGTTGCGGTCAGTTCATTACAGATAGACTTTGCTGCTGCTTCTTCTCAGGGGGAAGCCATCTCACACTTCCCACTGCTACAGTCCTTCCCCATGGGAGACAGTCACCCATTAACTTCTCCAGTATGGGTCCTTCCCATGGGCTACAGCTCCTCACAGACTTCTCCAGCATGGAGCCTCCCACAGGGGCAGCTTCTCACATCCTGCCCCAACGTGAGTCATCCACTGGGAAAACAGTCTTTCAGGTACCAACTGCTCCAGCCTGAGTCCCTCACAGGATCACAAGTCCTGACAGCAAACTTGCTCGGGTGTGGGCTGCTCTGTCCCCACAGACTCCCAGGTCCTGCCAAGGACTTGCTCCACTGTGGGCTTACCACAGAGTCACAGCCTCCTTCAGGCATCCACCCACTCTGGCATGGGCTCCTCCACAGGCTGTGAGTGGCCTCCATGGGCTGCAGCAGGGACAACCTGCTTCACCTTGGTCCTCACCACAGGTCATAGGGGAGTCTTTCTTTCAGGGCCTAAGCACCCTCCTCCCCCTCCTTCTGCATTTACTTTGGTGTCCGCAGAGATGTTTTCACATTCTCACTCCCTGTTGCTGTTGCAGTTTAGGAAATGCTCAGCAACTTCTTCCTCTTCTCAAATACATTATTCACAGAGGCGTTACATCCATCTCTAATTAGCCAGGTCTGGGTCAGCTGCAGGGTCCATCCTAGAATTGACTGGCACTGACTCTATCAGCTACAGGGGAAGCTTCTGACAGCTCATTGTTTAAAGAAGCCACCCCTGTAGCTCCCCCCACTATCAAAAAAACCTGGCTTAGGCAAAACCACTATACCAGTGCATAAGTTTGAACAAAATGTCAAAATAGTTTAAGGGTATTAATTCACAGCAACAGAACAGCTGCACTGAGAGTTGAGAGTGTTGGGTTTTGGGGTTTTTTTTTTTTACTGTTTTTAAGGTAAAAATAAAGCAGCAAATAGTACAATAAATATGCATTATTCTGCAATACAGTTTCTGTAAAAGCTAAATACGTCAATGTGGAAAAGTGACATTCTATATGAGTGATGATGCAAACTATTGGAGCATTTTTATCTGATAAACAAGTCATCTTAGTTTTTTTTCTTGTCCTTGTTGCCGTAGTGCCTGAAGTGTTCCCAAATATTTGAACGGAAGAAAGGCCACCTTTTCCTTCCTCCATAGGCTGCAGGAGGAATAGCATGATTAGTCTGTAGGGATACTTGCTTGTATATATGTTTTATTAGAGGAAACTCTTATTTTAACTAACATTGAAATGAATACCCATGACTATTCTTTTTCTAAGAGTGAATCCACTGCATTTTCTACCGCTCAGTCTTCTTCCATAGTCCAGTTTTATACTGTATACTGAGTGCAGACAGGAAATGTGTGTGGAGAGTTGTGGAAGGAAGAAAAGTGTAAAGAATTACAGAATTAATGGAAACATGCAGGCTTATCCCACCAAGAGTTTTGAATGCTGTCAAACATGAGTGTTGTCTGGGATTAAGTGGATTATGAGAAGTACGATTAGGAAGTTGAAAGTGAGTTACCTTTCAGAGTTATGTTTTATAGGTCACAGATGTACTAGCCATAGCATTTCTCTGCAGCATTTAGCCCAAGTGAATGTATTTCAATTACTGTGATTAAGCCAGTTGAAGTAACTGCACAGTGGAGCAGCATTTAATTCACTGTGCAACACTTGATTCAACTGGAGCAGTTGGGTTAGTAGCTGATATGTCATAACTCATGGTGTCACATTAGTGTTGCAAAGCTAGAACAAGCCTTTGGAGTGTTTGAGCTTCAGGTGCTTGCTTCATAATGATCTCATCTCAGTTTGTCAAAGGTTAAGGCATGTGTAGTTTAAGCTTGGTGTTTTTCTATGTACCAGATGCCCAGCTAGAGGGCAGAACTTGAGCATGGCCCCCAATGCAGTAAATGCATTTGTCCTGTGATGGTAGGAGCAGGGAGCACATCTTGGTGGAAGTAGGATTCTCTTCATAATGCTACAAAATTCTCAGTCATGGAGTCAAATCAAAACTCCCACGAACAGTAGGGCTCTGCAGACAGAGGGTGGATACCTTTCTTTGACTGTAAGGAGCTTGTAAAGGACAAAAAAAACCCCAAAAATCCTTAGAGAAGCTTGCTGTTTGCACTGGCTTACTTTTGCTTCACTCCAGCCTCATTCCACTCTTCTTAATTGTATGCAATTGTTTGGAAGACATAAGAGAAAAGAGGGAATTAAACAGTGGGGAGTATAGTCTGATGGGCCTGAGGTGCACCCAACAGGAAATCGGTAGACAAAAATGTAAACTGTTGACTGTCTTAACAGTTACCTTGGATGTCCTTCTCTTTGTTTCTAAGACTGGCTTTTGTTGCAGGTGGAACTGCTAACCAGTAGAAGGTACTTTCGACTGTTGTGCAAATAGGAGATAGAGCTATTCCTTTGTTTCAGAGAAAATCAGGATTTTCTGTGCTGCTTGTGTTTGTAGCTGTACCTATGCCTCTTGCATGAAGAATTTTGTATCACCCTTTGTTTCCTCTAATGCTTGATAACAGTATCTTTTTTAGAAGGCCTTTGTTGAATGAAAAATAGTCTGTTACCTTTAGTCTAGTGGGTCTTGTAAATATGCTGTGCCATATATGCATTATTTCTGTGTGTAAAGAGCTGCTGATTTTGATTCCGTCATTCTTTTTTTCATCTGCTAAACTTTCTCCCCTGCCCCAAGCCTGTACCAAAGCTTTATTTTAAAAGATTTGCTCTATCTGCTCTTCAAGCTGTTAGCAAGCACTGATATGAAAGTGCTACATAGGGACTAATGCAGTGAGCCTTGCTGTTAGCACAGAGCTTTGTCTCGGAGCTGCTTTGCATTTTCCCCTCTTGTCTTCTTCCTTGCTTTTTACCTTTGTCCTCCATTTCCCCTACCTCCAAACCCAATCCCGCCAAAATCTGTGCATCAGGTATGGTGACTTCATCCTGTTTGTAAGAAGCTGAAAGCAAATAGAGCTCTATGTTTGAAGGGGAAATTGAGGGGAGACACAAAGAAAAGGAAATGTGGTTCTTATTTCTACCAATATGGTGGACAAACTGTAATCCAACCCTTAAGATTCTGTTATTATCACTTGCCGGTAGATACCTGTTATACTTTTGTTCTCCTGTTTTGTAATTTTGCTGAGTCGAGTCACATATTGTTCAAACTTTCTCTGAGAATATTTGCAATATCAGGTTAAACTTCCAGCATATATCATTTGCACTTTCAGTCTCAGACTACATCAGGAGAAGAGAGACAATATATTTTAAGTGGCTTGTGGAAAAATCAGCTGCCACTTTCTGATGGTGGGATCTATGATCACCAGTGAGTGACACCTACGATCTAGTGGGCAAGATGGTGGAACTCGGCATTACAAACACATTTTGTAATATTTGTGTAACTGTCATTGTGGTAGCTCTTGGTTAACGTTACTGAAACAGTGTGCAATGAATCTGTGGTAGCAAGTGAAGCTGAAATAGTGTGACCGCTGCTTTGGTCTGACATGCCACTGC
This sequence comes from Colius striatus, assembly GCF_028858725.1. Lineage (NCBI taxonomy): Eukaryota > Metazoa > Chordata > Aves > Coliiformes > Coliidae > Colius > Colius striatus. The sequence continues at coordinate 43,471,646 of NC_084762.1, forward strand.
GGAACCGGAGAAGCTGGAATATAACACATGATGAAAGAGTGAGAGTAATGAGTTCCTAACCATGGGCAAATCTAGATGTTTAGCTTCCATGTTTGTGCTGAGATGGATTTTTCTTTGCAGAACATCTGTGTGCAAAACAATACTTTTTACAGAAAGTGAGATGGAAAGGAAGGTATTTACAAGTATTGAAAGGCTGAGAATGCTACTTGTGCACTTCAGAAATCTGAATGTAAGGTGAATTTATTCTCTCATAGCATAGAGGATGGTGACTTAAAACAAAACTTGTGGCTATTATTTTGTGATTATGATGTGAAACGTTTTGGTTTGTAGGACTACTATTTTTACCTTGCTATTAAGCAGAAAAATTACTTGCTTGAACAGCAGAACAGACTCAAGTTCTTTCTGCATGTAAGTGCTGCATTAACCTGAACATAATATGGTAACAATATGTTGACTGTAGCAAATAGCCTGCATTAGAGTTGAGTGAGTTCATTTTATGAGATCAACCTGTAGCAACTGCTGTAGACACTTCTTAATAGATCTTGAGAATGCTTTAGGAATGCAGAAGGTGAAATGATGGAATTACAGTATTTGTTGAAAGTCGTGAAGTCTTTCTCAGCTTTGAGGAGTGAAAATTGCTCATTTTTAGAATACCTATTGTCTTGTTACTGAGTTTCCTTGCTAAAATGAGGAAGAATATGTTTCTGCCATGGAGCCTGAAGCAGACACAGGGTAACAAAAAAGAATACATGTAGACCTTGCTGCTGAGTAGTCTGTGGCAAAGAGGTCCTGCATTACTAAATAAAACAATACCAGTATTTTTTTTTTTTCAAACATGATCTTGTGCACCTGACATAGTATGATCACGGTCTTTGTGAAAGATACTATAGAGATATGTAGTAGAAAAATCAGCTTGCTTGAAAATTGGCCTATGGATTATATTTTAGCTGGGACCAGTTTTTACATGGGACTTATGTTTTATTGTTGTATGCTCAAGCAAGCTTGTCAGTGGTTCACTAAGCACCTCTAAATATGGTCTGTCTCAGCAAGATTGCTGTATGGTCCACGTTAGTTTATAGTTTTGCAAGTAATTGTATCCTTACCATAAAACAGAGGAGAACTCAAGAGAAACAGGAGAACTTAAAGCAGGATGTGTTAATATATTCTGGGTACAGTATGGACCAGATGCAAGACAGACAGCCTGAACAATTTCTACAAAAAATGGTCAAATACATGATTGCACAGGGAAATGAAGGTACAGAGAGGAGTAGTAACTTGGCTTGTGTCATGCAACAGGTCAGCGGTAGTCTGATACTGAGGCAAAATACAGTGCTTATCTTGTTATGCGATGCTGCCTTGTTTGGTGGTAATAGGGTAGAGTTTTGAAGAGAAGTTTATGAACTGCTTAGTCTAGAAAAATCAATGCATTTATTCATTTTGCTCTGCTTTAGTGCTTATCTGTACAGATATTAGGGGCACTGTAATGGCTTTTCACACTGTTGTGGAATTACTGTTCCTCCCCCCATCACCACTACTGATTTAAACTGCTGGGAGGGTGTGTTTTTATAGAAACTCCTAAATTTGACTCTACTGCTCTTGCGTGATGGTGTGAACATGTAAGACCAGATTAAAAGGTGGTTAGGCTCTGAGCTTGCATTAGTTTCCAGTGCTGTCTCGTAGGTCAGATGCCTTTTAAGCATTTGGTCTGGACTACTGGTTTGAATAAGTGGAGAAAATAGGACAAGTGGCCGATGTTTTTTCTACGCTGGGAAAGTAACGTGTGGCCATGTTGCCTGATCTATATTCTGAAGATGGAATGGGTCTGGACATTCTGCATTTAAACTAGCCACGACTTATTGCATTGGTTTTGGCTGCAATAGGCTTAAATTTCTTCGTAATACCTTGTATGGTGCTATGTTTTGGATTTGTGCTGAAACTAGTGTTGATAACTCAGGGATGTTTTAGTTACTGCTCAACAGTTCTTACACAGTATCAAGGCCTTCTGTTCCTTGCTCTGCCCTGCCATTGAGCAGGAATAGCTTGCAGGTGCACAGAATAGCCCGTTCCAAGCTACCGTGAAGAATTTTAACTTGCTGTAGCCAGAACCAGTATACTTGTGTCGAAGGGTGGGTTTTTTTGAATTTGTAAAACTTGCTAAAGGTGTTGTGGTACTTGGGCAAGTGCTCAAAGTTTGGTGGAAAGCAGAGGAGAGATGAAGAGACAATGTTCAGTTAACATGCTTTTTGATAGGTTTTTTAAATAACCTTCCAAATATAGGGAATATCAAAGTCATTTGGTTTATTGGATAATGCAGAGTATGTTCTTAATGTGTTTTAGATAAGGATAAAAACAAACGTCCATTTGAGAGGCTTTGTTAGAATGGAATGTCCACTGGGCCATGCCTCTTTTCACTTGTATTGGATGGCCTGATGTTGAAAGTGAAAATGAATATGTAAGATAGCTTAAACAGAACTTGAATTATATACTGTTCATGTACTGATTGATTTATTTTTATCACCCTTCTCTTCCATGTTGGTATTAGTGTTGCATTTATCAGGGTGCTGCCATTTGAATGACCTTTGTGACTATGAGCTGAGATACTGGAAATATTTAAATAATAAATATTTCTCAGCATCAGTAGCAGAAGCATTTCAAGCCCAGAGTCAACTCCACACTATTGGTTTGACTTAACTGGCTTCACAAGGCAAAAATTATCAGAACATTCAGTACACTAAATCAATGACATCACATATCTAGTCATCTTTTTTGTGTACGTTTGTGTCAAGACATATGGAGGGAGCAGTTGCCACGTTCTGCACCATCTAAGACGGCATCTACATTGAACTGCTCACTATTGGAGTATAATGGGAGAATAAATATAAGGCAGAAAGAGAGGGATATAGATTAAAAGTAGAGGTTAAGAGGAGCACAGTGGAGGAAGTAAACTTAGTGGTTAATATAATAGTCACCATTTATTTATTCACTTTTTAAATGCATTTGATAGATAAATAAAAATAATTATACTGGTATCACAGCTGGGACACCAGTTTCCTGTTGGCTTGCAGATAGTATGGAGTGTGGAATACCCACTGTATCCCTTCAACCTTTACCCACTCTTGTACCACCCCATTACTATAGTGGCTACCATTATCAGTTTGGATAGACTGGGGTGTGGGGAGAAGTGAACCATGTCTTGGGTTCCATCACTGTAGCATCTCCCACGGATGTCTTAAATACTACAGAAGAGTCTGTGTAAATATATACAGGATCAGCCTTTGATGATTCCTTAGTAATCATACTCTGTATAGGGACTAGAATTCAGCATGTCCCATAAGCTGCTTGCAAAAACCATGCGTTCAAGGTCACCACCAAGTTGCCTGTATGATTTTCTGTGAGCCTTCACTCTCAGAGATTGAGCAGGTTCCCCTTGGGGGGAGGGGCTGAGGGGGGCTTCCATTCTCATAAGAGGGAACAGAGTCTGCTCTGGGTCAAAGCTGTGGTGCAAAGTTACCCTTCTCTCACACTTTCCCTAAAGCTTTCACATTGAGGGTGGTGACCCTGTTCATGGCCTCCTTTAGAACTGCCTTAGACAGCTCTTCCACTCAGAGGGCATACCTCCCTTTATCTCCTTAAGGAAGGGCAGTGCTCTGCCCTTTGCACATGAAACTTTACTTTCATTTCCTCAACACCTGTGAAGCCCATAAGTTCTCCAATAATGAGAGAAGTTAATAAATCAGTGTTATTATAATTTGTTAACTGCTTCACAGCCTTGACTCCCAAGCTGGGGGTGGATGTTTTACCCCGATGTTTCCTCTGCCCCATCTCAGTTGTTGACAGTCTTGTAACTGAGCCACATACTGCATCAAGCAAGCCCTGAATTAAGGGATGCATTTAGTTTAGTTGGGAACTCTCTACAAGGGGAAGGGATGTTGCAGATCTTCCCCTTTTTAATGCATAGCTTGCAGGCATGCAGTTTTCTGTACACTGTGTCTGAAAGATGCCCTGCATTAGGAGTTTCAATTACATAAGGGTCTTGCTTCTCTATGTAGTCTATTACCCCTGCCAAATAAGCCACTTGCTGAGAAAGTGACCAAGGTTTCTGATGATCCCATGTAGTCAGAAAAACATCCAGACCCCAGTAGCTCCTCACGGTCTCCTCCAGTAAGCAAGACTCTTCACAAGTCTCTGATTTGCTAGACCCCCAAGAAAATTTCTCCTGTATTTTAGCCAATTCAATTGGAGAATATGGCACTGTCCGGGTATTAGTCTGCTGGACTCTTCTATGACCTGGACTTTGGTTTTAATCAGAGGCCTCAGTATAACCTCATTCTCCTTCACTATTTTCTTTGCGATATAGATCCTGCATAGGGTAGAGACAAAATCATTACCAATATCCTTTTTTGCCTTCTTGTAAAAACACTGCTCTCCCTGTCCTTTAAGTCGTCGTAAGTATCTGCTCACTGTTGCTGGAGATAACTGTTAGCCTCTGCTCTTCTTATCTACATTGTAAGAGATTTGGTTTCCACTTTTAACTGTTCCTGCACAGGGGTTATCAAATCTTGGAACAAATGGACCATCTCACTTTCTGCATGTTGTCCAGCTTGTTTTTCCTGTTGTGCTGACCCTGGTACTGTGCAAACCAAGGCTTCTCCCTTGCCTCATTTGCATTCCTATCCATTGCTGTCTACAGCGATTGGGGTGTCCTGTCAATGTAGTCATGCCCAATTCATGCCAGAGGGAGAAAGGCACATTGTTCCTGTTTTCACAAGCAGGGAGGACATTCTTAAAAATCAACCAGTCCTGCACCTGAGGGTGACTCAGAATTATCCCTTTTATCTCTTGGAGATAAGGACTCCTTCTTTTTCTTAAGAAATTGCCTTTTGTCATTGAGGGTTTCCTGCCAACTATGCCAAAAATGTCATGAACCTCCTGGGCTCACTCCAGATTCCTGTTGAGAATCAGATAACCAGAGACACAAACAGAGGTGCAGTCAAAGGCAATGGAAAATGCAAACGATTTATTGAGCACCTAGTGATGAATGGGTTTGCCTGAACTTCTTTAGTCAGCAAGGCAGGCAGAAAGGTAAAGAGAAAGGAGAGAGAAGACAGGAAAGAAAGAAAGAAGACAGAAAGATGACCACCACAAGTTCCAGTGGTGTGTTGAACTCAGGATGGTGGGGTGTGCCAACTGTAGCTTAGTCTTTCCTCCTTTGACACTGTGGGTGCCCACTCCCACAGGCTGGGTTTTTTGGCGCCACTGAGCAAGAGCAGTGTGAGTTTGAGGACTTTTCAGGAAAACACGTCAGTGAGCTTTGTGAGTCTTGTGATCCTCCTTCCCAGCATTGACTGACAGCACCCTTTCATGGTCAAGGGCAACCTTGAATGCAGCAGATGGATCAGGGTTGTTTTTGAAAGCAGGGGAGCGAGCTTCATGAATAAATGTGCAGGATTCGTCTCCCTGACATTGTTCAATTGCTATAAACTTGTAGAGGGGACACCAGAAGCTGTCCATTACCCCACCTCCCACCAGCCCTGTCCTGTATCTGTGGCGTGCTTGTTGAAGACCCTCCTTAAACACTGGTAACATGTGTGCAGTGGATCCTGGTTGTTTGAGACAATCTTCTCTCTTACAGTCTCTCACAACTGATGACAATAATTATGTTGGTATTTTGACATAGTTTCTTCTGCTGATGTTTTTAAACTTACAGTGTGATCAACGCTTCAAAATAGGAAAATAGAACAATGTCATAGGATTAATCTGACTGAATATTAGAATTCTTTCTCCTCAGTTATGTCACAACTTAACTGTATTAATTTAAGTTCTGTAGTTTATAAATTTATCTGAGTGCAGTGGTTTAACACTCTAATGAAAGACACAATTATAATCGTTTTAAAATGCAGTTCATTTCCTGGAATGCAAAATATCTGTGTAAGTTACCTCACGTGGATGCTGCAGAATGTATGTATTGCTTCTAAGTATGTCTTGAGTTAATCTCTCCAATAGCAGGAGCTCACATACAATAAAATGTTCTGTGAGGAGCTCCAATGAGGAGCAGCTGAGGACTCTGGGGTTGTCTAGTTTGGTGAAAAGGAGGCTGGGGGGGTGACTTCATTGCTCTCTTATACCTTCCTGAGGAGGGGACACGGAGAGGGAGGTGCTGAACTCTTCTTCCTGGGATCCAGTGAAAGGTATGGTTCAAAGCTGCACCAAGCGGTGTTCAGATTGGACTTTAGCAAATGTTTCGTTACCAAGAGGATGATCAAACACTGGAGCAGACTTCCCAGAGAGGTGATCATTTTCCCAAGCCTGCTGGTGTTTTAAGTGGCATCTGGACGATGCCATTAACAAGATACTGTAACTTTTGGTCAGCCCTGAAGTGTTCAGGCAATTGGACTAGATGAACATTGTAGATACCTTCAACTGAAATAATCTATCTGGAAAGACTAGTCTGTGAGAAAGGTGTGTGACATAACTATAAACACAGGATGACCTCTGGTTTTAGGTGGATCTCATTGGGTTAGGCCTATGAGCCTGTCAGAGGATGTAGCCTGTTCTTTGCCAGCTTAACCTGACATAAAGTCCCAACTTGCATTATGAGTACATTTTTACCTTCTACCACCTTTCTTTTGCAAGTAAAAGCAATTCTTGAAGAAAAGAAAACAAAAAAACCCACAAACAAACAAAAAGACCAACCAAACCCAAATCCAATACAGTTTCTTATCCTCTACTTTAGGCACATCTTAAGAGCACTGGCTCCCCAGATTGTTTTCCCATCTACTTTGTCTGCTAGCACACTTTCTCCCTTACCCCTGTCTCCAAGATATTTCTTCGGCACTTGCTCTTTTCCCATCACTTCTTATTCAATTTCTGGCAAAGATTTCATGTCCTATCAGCAACTACAGAACTTGGGCCCTCTTCCAAGACTGGAAATTATTAATAACCAATTAAAAAATACCCTTTGATTGTCTACCTAGAAAATGGTAGTTTTGTTGATGGAGGGGTGCTGTTAACTCAGTTTAGGTCTAAAAAGCTTACTCTTCTAGTTTGGTGTTAATATTGAAGGTAATGGTACAATGTCTGATAACCAATTTATGTAACGTAGTATAGTTGTATGAAAGGTAAGAGGGCAATAATATTTTTTCTTTGCTCGGTAGAGTGCACTTGAAAATAAAATTATTGTTGAACTTCTAGATCTCTCTGTTTTCTGTCTATCTCTACTTGCTAGTTTTCAAAAGACTTTTCAGAGAAACTTGGTTAGACTGAGGAATAGTTGTAGTATACTTAGTGTTGTGTTTTCTGGAGTAAAGCAGGTGACCTGGGAAAGTTCTTGCAAGTAAGTGATTGCATTTGCAGGCAATGTTGTGTGTTTGTTATGAGTACTGAGTTTTTGAGCAGTTCAGAGGGCATATGGAACCTTTTTAGGTGATAGTTCAAATCCTAATGCTTCAAGGAGCTCTGCAGAGCGGGGATGATCGACACCTTTTCCACTTCATTGTGGTTCCATGTTGATAAAGGCATCTGTTTATACAAAGTTCCCTACTGATGTGCTGATAATAATTGTGCAAGACGTGAATTGTGCCTGGTTTTTTTTGGCAGTTGGATATAGTAACACATACCTGAACTTTTTAGCACAATTTAGATTTTTCTTTAAAAAAAAAAAAAAAAGTTCTATTTGATTATGGTATTGTTAACTCTCTCTGGGCTAATTGTAGCTGTGATTTTAGTCTATCCGTCTTCAAAATACTAACTTTAGAAATAGCTAAACAATATTTGCTTGATAAGAAGTTATTGAGATACTGTTTGTCAGCTAAAAAATCCTGAACCTTGTTAATGAAACGTATTTTAGAATTTAGAGAAAATTACTCAAAATCCTTTTAGTCCAATTTATATGTCATCAATCACTCCTGTATAGAAAAGGCTTTATGGGGACTGGGAAAAACTAGGGGGAGTGATGTAATGCAGTTAGCAAATATGTTGTCAGTGGGACCTTCCCTAGAGTTCTGTATTTCAGACCAACAACAGACATCATTTTAGTGTTAAACTGTTGTGATTATAAGGAATATTTCTGATGTCTCTGATAGTTGGTGTGGATGACTACAGCTCAGAGTCTGATGTGATTATTATACCTTCAGCCCTGGACTTTGTCTCACAAGATGAAATGTTGACGCCTTTGGGAAGATTGGACAAGTACGCTGCAAGTGAGAACATATTTAACAGGTATGCTTTTAAAAATGTCCTCTCTGGCTAACGGTATGCAAACTATTCATCTAATTCAAATCTGACTGAAGTTAATTTGCATGAAATACAAACAATTTTACTGTTTCCACTCCTTCTGTTTGCTGATACTCTTCTTACTTACAGTGAGCAAAATATTAACGATAACAGAAAAACATTTGCTTACCTTTTAAGCAGCTGTGGTGCAGAACTCCTTGAACTTTTTCATTAATTGAACCACATCGTTTTAGGTTTTTTTTGTGGATGCTAGCATTCGTGTTGAGACAGAACTAGAAGATAATAGTGAGCTGTATCCATACTTCTGTGTGGAAATAAGAAAATACTGGACAGAATACAGGACAATGAACAGCACTGTAGATTGCCAGAGGGAACCCAAAAAGTGGCTTGCAGGATCATCCTCATCTGTAGGTTACAGTTTGGGTATTGCTGCTTCTGGTTATTGAAAATCAAAAACTGCTGAAAAGAAAGTCTTGCCACAATTAGTACTGTGGGCTGCATTTCCTCCTCTTTATTTCTGTAATGCCACTGAGCTGACTGTTTCATTTAAAAGCACATGTATTACAGCATATTTCAGACTAGCACCCTCACACCCCATCCTGTGCACAGACATTGCAATGGAATGGAGAAATTAAAAGCTAGCATTTATTTTAATTGTAACTGTAAACAGGCACGGAAATACATAAAATACATTAAGGCTGAGGTTTTATGTTTTACTTTAACATAGTTTAGTTTGGGCTCTGTCATGGTTTTGCTCAACTGGGGAAAAAGGAAAAACAACCCCATGATTCCTCCCCCTCCCAGTGGAACGGGGAAGGGATTGGAAAGAATGGAAAAGAGCCCATGTAAGTTGAAATAAGAACAGTGTAATAGAACAAAGTTCAAAACAGGTTGGAAAGGAATAATTATAAGAAAAAATGAGGGAATATTACAAAGAAAAGTGGTGATGCAGTTGCCCACCACCTGTGTCCCTCACAGGGGACACAACCTGTTCTGGGCATAATTTTAATGAACTTCTTTGTCATGGGTTCTTCTCCACAGTCACAGCTTCTGTGACTATGGGGTCCCTCGCACGGGGCATGGCCTCCTCTGGCCGTAGTCACTTCCCCGGCACAGATTCTTTAATGAAGTGAGTCTCTGCCCCTGATGCGGGGTCTTCAATGAAATGCAAACAAATCACAGCTTGACCAGTCCTCTCCACAGAATGCAGGGGAATCTCTGCTGCAGCACACCTCCTCCTCTCTTGCCTCACTGACCTTGGGGTCCGCGTGATTGTTTCTCTCCCCACTCCTTGCACCACCACCAGCTGGAAAAGAAGAAGGAACAGAAGAAAGAAACAGGAAGAAGCCTCCTCTTCTGGCTTCTTAAAAAAGTTATCACAGAGGTGTCTAATTGGCTCAGCCCCAGAAGTGGGTCTGGCTCAGAGCTGGGGAGAGTTTCAGGCAATTTCTTACAGGAGCCATCTTTACAGCCCCTTCCCCCTCACCAGAAACAGCTTCATGTCAAACCGTGACAGGCTTCAAAATAAATCTTTAATAACGCATGTTTGCTTTTTTAATTGAATTCTTAGTTGAGTAGTATGCAGAACATGAGACTGTGATCAACCACTCTGTAGGTTAGCATCTGTTTGGTTGTGGTCTGAGTTTTGTAAGAATTTAGCCCTATGCTTAACTTTAGTAATGTGAAATGTACTTAAAATTCCATATTGCATGTATGAACATACCTCCATTTGGAAGGCTTTTATTCTGATTGAACTGAAACTTTGGGGAACTAAAAAAAAGCACAACAGAAAAAACACTTCAAAATAAACAAACAAAAACCCCCAGCCCACCTTTTAAATTTTTGTTTACATATTCTCATTACATTTGTTTTATTGTTTTCAAGCTGCGTAGTCATCTATATATGTATCATATTTACAGCATGTGATTGTATTGAGTGGTTAAAGCTGAGTGCTTTTAACAATGGCTACAAATCCTAGTCTCCTTTGAGTGGATTCCTTGAGCACTCCCAATTTCTCAGATGGTGTCTGAAGCTCAAAGCCATTTGCTCTGAGATGGAAACATATCTATGTCTACATCCTAAGAAATCATAGCAGATAGAACTTGAAACTTGCAAATAGGAACTGCTTCTTTATTTAAATACATATGACTTTCGACAGGAACTGAACTGAAAAAAAGAGAGTGAGGTAGGGAATATTTTAACAGCTTCCCAAACGGTGGAAGGAATTGTGTGACATTTTTTGGCATGTTATAGTCTACGTCCTCACTCTTTTAAGTATTGCAGATGAGCACCACAGACCTTGTCTTAGTCTGAGAATGGAGAGGAAACTGACAAATAATAAAATAATTGACCCTTCTCTTGTATCTGAAATCCAAGGCAAGTTGGACTCTGGTTATGGTTTTCTTTTTGAAGAGGCAGCCTCCAGACCAGATTTGAGAGCATCTCTAGCACATGCCATAATAACCCAATATCATATTGCAGCAAGAGTAGATGCTGAGCAGAAAGCCAAGACCCTGAAACACAAAGTCTCCTTGTATCTGGTGGCATTGATATGTGTGCATGCATGCGTGAATGAGAATTCCCTCTTGCTGTTTGCTTTAAAAACCAATTGCTGGTGCAAATTGGAGCACAGCTTTTGTCTCTTCTCATTTTAAAAAGCTCTAATGAGCTTTATTGTTGTTAACTTGTGTCCATTCCAGTCTTAATAAGACTTGGAAGGATGCACCACTCACAAATAAATCTGTTTGAATAGTGAGGCAGTTGCTGAACAACAGACCCTTCCTTTTGACCAGCCTACTTTTTGAGGAATGGCTGTTGTCCTTTCACTTCAAACCAAAGCAAATCCTGTCAACAGACTCTCAGGGATAGCTTATCAGTAGCACTTCTACTGTCTACAGTGTGGGTTAAGATTTGTTCTGAAGGATTCTGAGTAACTTGGGGTGTTTTTTTTGGCTAAAAGATATGCTCCTTTTACTTTATGGCACAGACATGTGGTTTCTGATCTGGTTGGTACAAGTAGCCTTCTTGCTACTGGAAGATTTCTCTTCTAGATGGAAGAGAAATTGGAATCAGAAATAAGGCTATACCACATGTAGCAGTGAATTATTTCACTGTTATCTCAATGTGGTTATCTCATTCTTGTCTCCAACAGTCACAATATGAGCTTTGGTTTTACATGTCTGTCATACTGGAAAATAGTCTAAAAGTTTTTAAGATTTATACTTTGTTTCAAGAACTGAGAAATCAATATCTTTTCAAGGAATTAAAGGTAACAGTAAATTTGTAGATAGCATTGAGTCTACACCATAAGCCTTTACAGTTCTCCACTCCCTTTTGTGGAGTCAATAATGTAACCTGACTATATTTAAAAGCTAGTAGTTGCATGCCAAAGTTACCCCCACTAATAAGAATGCTGTTTTCATCCCTCTGTGCTGTAATGTGTATTAAAAATGTCTCTGATACAGTATATTTGGTGGGATGTCAAGAATCTTATAAAGACCTTCCTTAAGTGTAAGAAATTGCCTTATTTTCATTCAAGTATGATCAGATTATAACCCACAAGTTGAGGTTTTGGTTGTCCACAACTTCAGGTTTTTTTCTTCCCACTCACTTTCCTTCTATCTGTGCTGCCTACCCCAGTGTACACTTTTTCTTTGTGGGGTATTTACTGAGTACTGACAGTAAGGAAATACCAAACTTGTACCAAAGTCATGCAAGTGAAACTGTCCACTATAGTTCATTCATTCTGGCTAGGACACTTATCATTTTGGAATCAATTATGTCATTTTTTCCTAGTCTCAAACTCTTCTCTGTTTTCATACTTCAGTATTTCTGAGCCAAATAATAAAATTTAGTAAAAATGAAACAAAAAACCTCAAAACTATTTTTTTTGTGCACAGATTTGAAGATACATGCATACCAAATAAATTAAGTAAAACTTCCACAAAATAGATTGAGAAATTTTACCTTGCAAGTGTACATTAAAGTGATATAAGCAGAACTATTAAAGGACAGAATTTTCCAAAAGTACTAAAAGAAGTCTTCATTGTTTCAACAATACAGAATGTACCGCTGCTTATTTAGATTTTCTTAAGAAAGGTAAAAAGATGTTGATTTTGAAATTGGAAGTTTATTCAGAATATCTTCTTACATTGTTTGAGGAAAACAGTACTAAGGTAAGGTATTACTACCAATATTCACTTAAACGTGAAATGTCATCAAACCTTGATTTAGAAATTCTGCAAAAATGTGCAGAGAAAAGAATTTTCCTTTTTTTTTTTCTTGCTAGTTAAAAGCACTCCTGGTGCACATGAATTCATTTAAATTCTACAGCAGAAGTTTGTGAAACGGCTAATGATAGTGATTTCTAATTATACCACGTAGAACTCCCAGTATTGATTCCAAATAAGGTCAAAGGAGTTTGAACAAGCCAAGCAAAGATATTTATAGCTGTTCTCAGAGTATATCATCACAAATCCTAATTATGTCCATGCATGCAGAATCTTTAAATCTGTCTCCTGCATGTGGGCATAAAGGCAAGGTGTTTGTAATCTGTCCCTATTTCATCCTGCTGCTAATTGCTGTGAAGTGTGCCTATAAGATATCTCAACTATCAGTTTTTCTGCCATTGGACAAGCTCTCTTATGGAAACTTGAACTTTGCTAGTTATCTTCCACTTCTGCACATAATAGTTGAAGCACTGTACTGCATGCTACATTAAAGCCTTTCACCTCTGCCTTTTCTGTAGTCTGTAAGCTAGTCAGTGGAACAATAGATGCATTGCTGCCTGGGTGGCACTTGTATACCAAAGACACATATGGAAATAAATAATTTTTTTTGACAGTTCACAACTGTAGAGTTATTCATTGAAAACTTCACTTGCCAGAGCAGCTAGTGAAAGCCCCTTTGGACCTGGAGGAATCCAGGGTGAGATCCGACTGAATGGGCAAGAAGATGCAGTTCTGTTAATTGTTGCAATGAAGGCAACTCTGCTGCCACTGAGAATATGTGAAGTTCTTAGTGGAACTTGGTATCTCATGAGAGGCAAGCACTGCACAAGCCCAAGCCAGTAGCAGGAGGAAAACAGCAAGAAATCATTAATCCTAGTTCCAAATCATGCCCCGATAGCCATCAGTAATATGTAGTAACAGAACGCATACCATTGAAATCATTACATTGCCATCATCAATGTTGATGGAGTAATTTGTCACATAAATACTTGAAGGAGTCAGATTTCCTGTTAGAATGCAGTTTATGAGGACATATTGTCATCATCCCTAGAGGAAACGTGCTCCTCCTCTTTTCCCTGCTACAGGAGCTATCTCCTTACCTCCTATGTATGAAGCATGTCTGCTTGTTTTTGTTGTTTTATCTGTTTTGAGATGAGACAGGTCATCCATCAGAGCTCTGTTACAGTTTCACAAATGCACACCTGGTACTCAGCTGGCAAGTTACTGGGCAAGCTATTGCTTGCCTTGTGTTATACTACTATACATTGACAGTTCATTACAGTTCTCTGTCATAGACTTTTTGTATCTCAACTGCCAATGCTTGACTGAGAAGGAAGATGAGACTGCTAGGCAGGGCAGCAGGAACCCTTGCTTCTCTCTACTCTCCAATAAGCAGAGTGTGTTAAAATGTGAACTCACAGGGCTCAAGTCACTCCATTCTTAGTTACCTACATGCCAGCTCTCAGCCTGTCAAAAATGTGAGATAGGTTTAGCTCTGTGTCCTGTGTTTGCACTTTGGAGGCACCAGAAGAATTTTGGCAGATTGTTTGAAATAGTGGCAGAACTAGCTCAGAGCCAATAATGTTTGGAGATCATCAGTGGACATTATCTCCCAGAACACTGGATGGATGGAGTGAAGAGATTACTTGGTCATTACTGACTGCTTACCCAGTTAGGTTTTCTAAAGTGAGCTTAACTTGCCTCATTGCCTTTTGTTGTAATGCTTTTTACCAGAATCTGCTAAATGTGAAAGTAGATCTTTCGATTCATTTACATGCCAGAGGGAAATACCACCTGGATACAGGCGAGGGCCATCTTCCACGTTTAGACCAGGAAAAAAGTTGAATGACCCTTCTTAGGTTTGTGGGAGTTTAGTAAATAAGTGCTATCCACTTCAGGCTAGGATTTGTGTTTTCATCCCTTTAGCAGAAGGTTTGTGGCTTTCAGCTTGCAAGATAAATACTTCTGCTTAGCCAGCTGTCTGACTCACTGGAATTGGTATAGACTTACTGTGGAATCCAGCCACTGAGGTTCAGGATGCTGCTAACAAAGGTCTATGAGGATATGAGAATCTTCTCAAAGCTCCCAGCATAGCTGGGGGCCATTCCACTGTCTCCAGGAGACAGATGGGATATACTGCTGTTTATCAGATGGGATGTAGTGCTCTTTATTGTGGTTCTTTACTTGCTGAGATAACCTCAGTGGGTATTCCACTTTCCAAGGTTATGTTTAAAAAGTAGGAGGCACGTGCATCCAGCAGGCTGGTTTATGAAATATACTTCATCTGTTCCTCTTCTCTTTTCAGAGGTGTCCAGTCCTTTAAAAGACCAAGTCAACTCTGCTTCTAGGTTAGTGTGTCACATAGTCTTTCCCTCCGTTAGGGTTTTGGTAGCTGAACTTCAAATTGCATATTGAGATTTCTGCTAGGAGATGTTGCACTTTTACCAGAATGAAAGAGTGAGGGAGAAGAAATTTCTTAAAGGCCAACAGGTTTTTTTCAGTTGTTATTTTCAAAGAATTTTGTTCATCTGTATATCAAAATAGTTTAGTTTAAGATGATTTTGCAAGTGGCCAACATGAAGCAATGAAATTACTGATTTTCAGTTTGAGAAAATAGAAATATTTTCTTAGTTTAGGGATTTAACAAAAACCTACCACATTTCTCTGTTTGCATGGAATGTAAAGTTCTCAAACTTCCCTCATAGGCTAGGAATGTAAGCATCTGTTACCAGTTTGTCTCCATCACTCACATTCACCGTTTGTAGTGAACATGTTCAAGTTTAGCTGTGCTTCTGCTCTTGTCTGCAGCACTGCTGTTTAGCAACAGTGCTTATATCTAGGCTACATCCTAACGGTGTTTCTGCCAGTCAGTTCTGGAATATCTGTCACTTGACCTTTGCTACTTCAACTTTTTGACAAGCTGCTCTGGGGCAATACAAGAGCTGGCAAGATGTTGGGCCAAGGATTGGACACTGTTCCTTGGCCCATTCTACTGCTGGGATAATCCTGCTAGCTTTCTGAACCAATACTCAACCAGCATTGTACAAAAAGGGTGAAAAAGAGTTACGCCATTGCAGGCTGTTGTTGAGGAGAAGAGTTGATTGCTACACATTGCCTACTGCATTGTTTAAAAGCAGTGTTTAGGACTCTCTAGGTAACTGATGGATATGATTTTGTGACATAGGCTACGTCAGAACCTTAGAGGACAAAAAGCCAAATTTTACTATATCTTATCACTGACAAGTTAGTCCTTAGACCTTAGAAAAAATTTTTTGGCTTTGAAAATCGTAACTGGATTGATTCTGTCCCGTTTCATATTTCTTAATGTTTCATTTCTAGTTTGCTTAATGGATGTCCCAGGCACACATGGGGTAGTATGTTTTATTTTTCACAGTATACACCCATTGTTCTATATTGCATTTTAGTGAAGTTTAGCTTCTAAAGGTCACCACCAGTATGGAAATCTTTAGCTTAAATGTTGATGCTTTTGTTCATGAAGTAAGTTCATAATGTTGTTTAAAACTGTTTTGACGATAGCAGTGGTGTTTTACCTCATATGGAGCAAGGTAGGGAATTCAGAGGTGAGGATGGAAGGCTGACACTGACTTCCTTATATTCAGCTGTTTGCCCACTTGGCAGATCATTACTGTATTTTATCTTTGTGGCAGGTTTCTCTTCTTCTTGTAAATGAAAGGGGTGTTTTAATGTTACATTTAAAGTTATCAATTCTTTAGGATTGTGCCAGGTATCAGCATTAAGAATTTCCAAAACAGGATTAACTAAATTTAGTGAGTTAAAAGTTAATCTATGTAAAATTTTACTGTTTAGTTTAAGAAACTTCTCTGATTGCACATTTTTTTTAATTTGACTCTATTTCTGAACACAAATAACTAATCTTTAATTTTTCTTGTAAACTAGGCAAATGGTGGCTCGAAGTTTACTGGACACTTTGAAGGAAGTCAGTGATGATGAGAGAGATTGTATTGCTGTGTTGGAGAGAATCAGCAGATTAGCTGATGATTCAGGTAGGTAGCATTAAACATTTTACTGGGCTAATGAGGGAAAGTCAGAATTGCTGAACCCAATACCAGTATGTTCTTCCTCATCTTCAATATTAACACTAAGCTTCTGCAAATGCAATAAAATACTGTAAAAATTCATTTTACTAATTCATCCCCTAAAGATGACTTCTTTTCCTCGCTATTTTCCTCAACAGAATTAAACCTCTTTGAAATGTAGGCTTACTGCTTTCCATCAGTACATTTTTAAGTAACTTACGATATGCACTTTGTCTACTCAGCAGATCTACATGATTATTTTAGATTTGTACATAAAGATTAATTTCTTGCCTTGAAAAGAACCTTGAAAAACATCTGTACAAAAGTCCCTTTAGTTTTGATAGATTTTAAATGCTGGAATTGTTCCCTTGGTCCCTTTTGAGCAACCAATTATGAAGATAAAAGAGAGGCAGCAGGAATCAGTAAACAAGATGCAGATACAAGTAATGAGTAGTAGGGCTGTGTACATATAGAGGGGCTTTTGCTTGTGAATATATTGAGACTACTAGGTGTTTGGAATAAAAGGCAAAAGCAGGAAAATAATGAAAAAGGAATGCCTAAAATGCAGTGGGAGAGTGGATGAAGGGAAGAATGGTGTGGACAGAGCTGCAACCAAATGCCAAGTCAAAGGTGCTCTAGAAAGAATTATGGTTGATTTCAACATAGCTGATACAGTTGAGGCAGTGGAAGGAAGAGCGAAAGCTTTTGCAGCAAAACATAAGACAAGATCTGAAGTTCATTCTGTTGTCATTGATGGAGTGCTATGAAGAGAAATTTACATCAAGTCTTATTGAGAACAAAATGTTTCTTCTGTTTAATGTCTGTTATTCTTTTCTGGAATTGCAGAACATAATGCTTTCAAAGGGTAACAAGGTATTCTGCTAGTTTCTGTTATTCTGCCATTATTGTCTTCATTTAAAATATATGTTGTTATTTTTCTGAGGGAATGTCCTTGTTTATCCAGGAAAAATAGCTTGTTGTAAACATTACCTCTCCAAGGATTGTTTTAAGAGGGAAGAAAATGTCACTGTTCATTTAATATTAAATGTGTCTTTGAGAACCATGATATGCTACTACTTCTAGAGTCCTTTCCTAGCAAAGCTCTGCTTCTGAAATATTCATATACAGCGTTGTTTGTGCAATCACGTTAACTGTTTTGAGCATCAGAAACTTTCTGAAGCTTCAAGTTCGGAAAAGAGGAAGAAGGTGTTCAGGGGAAGATGGCCTGTGTAGCAACTTTGTAGCCTTAGGCTTTTCATTAGTGACCAACTAAGTGTGTCAAATTGAACTTTGTTTAGGTAGAAGTGTAATGGGAGCCAAGAGCTGTGCTCAAATCAATTTGTTTCTTTTACCCAGGGTGGAGTACGTTTTTAGTCAGGGTTGATATTTTCTCAGCCTCCCTAAAAGCAACATTTCAGGCTTTTCCTGCATTATAGAAGTTGTCTCAGATCTGCCAAACTAGTAACGCTGGATTCTGCAGCTTCCCCATAAATTAAATTGCTACAAACTTTGTGCCTTGAGCAGTTACAGTATTTGATTTAGCCTGTTTCTGTGAGACAGGTGATTAGATTATCCTTGTGTCTTAAACCATGTGAAAATTCATCAGGGAACTAGATCTGCTTTTTATCTTCTTCATATATATGTTTGACTATTATTCAAACTGCAGCACAGTGGTTTTTGTTCATGTTTTGTTTTGAGGGTTTGGTGGGTATTTTTTGATTAAGGCTGCTATTGCTAGACTTTTTTTGTCATTTTTCTCTTCTCTGATGCTTTTTTCCATTTATGGTATTTTTTCCAACTTCTTCCATAAAGCAAATTCAAAAACACCCCCACCCTGAATCTAGAATAAGAAAACATTATGAAAGTATCTGCATTTTTACTTTCTTGGTTAGAGCCAGAATAGCTGTACGGTTAGAGCCATCTTGAAATCAAACCTTCATATTTGAAACTACCGGGAAGTCAAGCTAAACTATATACAGGTCTTCTAATTTCTAATAGGTGATCCTCATCAGTCTTATGCCTGGGGCTATTTTTAAGATTTGCAGGTGTTTGTCTTCTCTTGTCAAATGAAGTCACTGAAAGTAGGGTAGCTTTTCTTTTTGACAGTAGTTGGTGTAAAGAGGTTTGAATTGAAGAATGTAGGCAGGATACCCAATATCCATGCACTCTTTATGCTACTGCTGCTGTTTACCTAAAAATACAGGTACCAGCAGTGAGCTAGAAATAGCAGCTGTCCCAAAGTTGTATAAGCAACTTGTCTTGTTAATGCCTTTAAACTTCAGAAGACCTGTAATTGGGCTGATGTTTCTTGGACATGGTCTTTGCTTAAAAAAGAAACATGTTTCGGTTTTCTTAGGGTTTATGGTTTGTGAGTTTTTTTGTTAAATTATTGTTTGTACTTTTCTGTGGAGGTTCTTTTTCTTTCTTGGTTTTTTTTTTTCTTTTTAGGGTGTTTTTTCCATGTTCATTTGTTTTGATTTTTGTTATTTGGGTTTTTTTAAAGAAGCTGGGGCTACAAGGAAACAGCCAGAGAATTTCAAAACAATGATTATTTTTATTCTTCATGTACTATGATAACACTTGAAGAAATATCATCTCTCTTATGTAAAACACTGCATTAATGTGAAATTAATCTCTACTACAAGAAGTTCTGGGTCCAAATAGATGATTGTAGGATAGAAGGTACAAAAAAATCAAAATACTTAAAATTGGTGTGATTGACACGGATCTTGACATAACTACTGGCTAGCGTAGACCTAAATTTTTTGAAGCATCATGGCAAAGGCAAATATCAACTCTCAAACTATTTTTAAAAAACTGTTGGGAAAAAAAAATTGTTGAAGAACTAGCTTTTGACGTGAACTCATTTGGATTCTTTGAGTAGTGTCTCATTAATGTCACTAATTTATGAAAATTTCTTTGGAGGGGGAAGAATGAAGTATTACCTGTACCTGAAGAATGCTAAGTGGTGTTTCAGCATCTGTCAACAGCCAATGTGAAGGTTGTAGGCAGCCAGCCAGCTAGCTGTAGTAAGATGTATTTTGTGAAGGAGGGTTCTGACTGCCATTGTGTAACTGCACATACCAGTGATATAAAGTGAATCTTCTCTTGACTCTACAATTTGGACTCTTACTAATGAATTAGTTTCAGGTTACATGTGGTTTTGCAGCCTTAAGATCAGTAGTATGTTTGTTCTGGGGGGAAAAAAGGTCTACTTCAGATTATACTGGAAATGATCTGCTCCCACTGCTGACAGAACACAGGAACAGTTATGTCCTACTGTATGTAAATGGCAGGACACAATAGCTGTTCCCATCAATGGCAGTTTGGGGAATTAAGTCTACTGCCTCCAATCCCCTTACTTACCGAAGGAACCTTTTATCCAAGTTGTTTGGAAGGCTTAGGTTCCTCAGTGTTTGTCTTCATTCCTATAGTTGGGTGTTAGTACTAAGTCTGGGATTTTACTGTGGGATTTGGGTATTTTTCAGTTCGTCCAAACTCTGAATTTTTCCTACTGTCTTTGGTAGTGAGTTCCCTAGAATAGTTATAGCTGAGATACTTTATATTGCTTTTGAATCTGCTGTTTAATCACTTTCTAGGTTTCTCTTGTTCTTTTAGGGATGTTAGGTCGGACTTCCCACTTAGGTAGTTTTTTATGGTTTTGGCATAGAAGCCAAGTGCTTGGCAGATGTTAATTTATCCCCCATACAGCTTTGTTAGAGATAAAAATGGTTATCTTTGTGTTAAAACAGCTGGGCCTTGCTTCTCAAATGTAGACTAGACATAGACTTATGTGAGCTTGAACAAGGGCCTTATGTCTGTCTTTTTCACTTGAGTAAGTTAGTATAATTCAGACTTTTTTTTTTTTTTAGTATGAGCTTGTGAATGGCTTATACAATACAAAGTTCATCATTGTGCACACATTTATAATTATCTGGCTTTGAGAGCTAGCCTCAGACAGAATTATTGCACTATTGGCATTTTTCTCAGTGTGCTTGCAAGGGGCACCAGAGGCTCTAAATCTTATTTTCTTTTAGAGGGAGAGTCTATTTCTTAATTTCTAAAATATATGTGGTGTTTTAGTGTACTGTGAAATAGTTATATATAGGTATCCTTCTAAAGAAATGATGGGCAAAAACAGTAACTTGCTGGAGGACTGATTTATTTGCTTGATTATAACCAGATAGAATTTCTTTTTTCTCCTGAATAAAGACTGGTCTCTTTATTGCACCAAATCAGTTGTGAATGCAGTTTGCAAAACAAACTGATTTTAAAAACAATTGTTAGACTAATTGGTTGTTAAGTTTTAAAGCTGTATAATCAGGCTTAATGTGGATGGCCTCAATCTTAATTGCTTAATAGTGTGCTTAACCTGTGTTAATAAGACCGTTTAAGTCATTACTGTTGGTATAGTGAGAGATGCCAACAATACCTGTTGAATAGCACATATTATAGTATTTCATTTAACAACCAATATTAATGGGAAGGCTAATCTTTGCCTTTCACAGATATCAGTAGCTTCTCCTGTGTTTTCTCCCCTTCCAAATCTTCATGTTTTAGGATTTTCCATACTTCTTCTCCTACCTCCTGCTACACTTCATAATTTTTTCCTTTGCTTAATTTGATCTTCTTTTGTCTCTCCATGCATCTGATGGATGGCTAATGATGACTTTAGCATCTCTCATTAGTGTGCTTGTGTGTGTGTATGTGTATATATATATACACATACACACACATGCTCCTCATTCTGCCAGTCATTAATGAAATCCCTTTCTGATTAGTAAAGAGAAAAAATTCTAACTACTGAAGCAGCACACACATCAGACACATCAGGATAAGTTGAGCAGTGTGGATATACATAAATCCATAGGCCCCAATGGGATGCACCCACAGGTGCTGAGAGAGCTGGCAAAAGTCATTGCTAAACCACTCTCCATCATCTTCAGTGGGTTGGGGAGAACAGGAGAGGTGCCTGAGTACTGGAGGAGAGCAAATGTCACTTCTGTCTTCAAAAAGGGTAAGAAGGAGGAGACAGGTAACTACAGACTGGTCAGCCTCACCTCTACCCCTGGCAAGGTGGTGGAACAACTTATCCTGGGTGCTGTCTCCAGGCTTTTAAAGGACAAGAGGGTCATTAGGAGCAGTCAACATGGCTTTACGAAGGGGTAGTCATGTTTGATCAACCTGATAGCCTTTTATGAAGATGTAACCAGGTGCATAGATGGTGGTAGTACAATGGATGTGGTTTATCTTGATTTCAGTAAAGCATTTAACACCATCTCCCACAGTATCCTCATGGCAAAACTGAGAAAATATGGGCTGGATGATCAGATAGTGAGGTGGATTGTTAACTGGTTGAAGGGAAGAAGGCAGAGAGTTGTATTCAGGCAGGGTCTAGTTGGAGGCCTGTGTCTAGTGGAGTCCCTCAGGGGTTGGTGCTGGGACTGGTACTGTTCAATCTATTCATTAATGACCTTGATGAGGTAGCATCATCCAAGTTGGGGGGAGTACTGCCATTCAGTGAGACCTGGACAGGTTGGAGGATTGGACTGGAGAGAAATGTAATGAAATTCAACAAGGACAAGTGTAGAGTGTTGCATCTGGGAAAGAGTAACCCCATGTCCTAGTACAGCTTGGGGAATGAACTGTTAGAGAGTAGTGTAGGGGAAAGGGACCTGGGGGTCTTGGTGGACAGCAGGATGACCATGAGCCAGCAATGTGCCCTCATGGCCAAGAAGGCCAATGGCAACCTGGGATGTATTAGAAGGGCTTTGGGCAGTAGGTCGAGAGAGGCTCTCCTCTCCCTCTACTCTGCGCTTGTGAGACCACATCTGGAATCTTGTGTCCAGTTCTGGGTGTCTCGGTTCAAGAAGGACAGGGAGCTGCTGGAGAGAGTTCAGCACAGGGCCATCAAGTGGAGCATCTCCCTTATGATGAAAGGCTAAGGGAGCTGGGGCTCTTTAGCTTAGAGGAGACTGAGGGGTGACCTCATCAATGTTTACCTATACATAAAGGGCGTCAGGAGGATGGAGCCAGGCTCCTCTCAATCGTGTCCAGTGATAGGACAAGGGGCAACAGGTAGAAGCTGGAACAGGAGAGGTTGGAAAGAAACACAAGGAAAAATTTCATCACTATGAGGGTGACGGAGCCCTGGAACAGGCTGCCCAGATGGATTGTGGAGTCTCCTTCTCTGGGAATATTCAAAACCCACCCGGATGAGTTCCTGTGTGATCCTAGGTGATCCTGCTCTGGCAGGGGGATTGGGCTAGGTCATCTTTTGAGGTCCCTTACAACCCTTAGGATTTTGTGATATCCAGCCTGAACCTCCCCTGGTGCAATGAGGCCATTTCCTCTTGTTCTATTGCTTGTTACTAGAGAGAACAGACCAACCCCTGCCTTGTCCTTTCAGGTAGTTGTAGAGGGCAATAATAAGGTCTTCCCTGAGCTGCCTTTTCTCCAGGCTCAACAGCACCAGTTCCCTCAGCTGTTCTTCATATGAGACATGTTCCATATCCTTTACTAGCTTGGTAGCGCACTTCTGTATCCTCTGCAGCACCTCAGTGTCCCTCTTGTAGAGAGGGGCCCAAAGCTGGATGCAGTATTCGAGATGTGGTCTCACCAAAGCCAAGTACAGGGGAATGATCACCTCCCTACTCCTGCTAACAACACTCTTCCTCATACAGGTCTGGAAAGGAAAAAGAGAGAGGAAGAGAAAACTGTATTTGGGAAAGAATAGGACAGATAAAGTTTGAGTTGATAAACTAGGCTTTATTTAAACTTTGTCTTTGATGCAAATGATAGTTTAAGAGTAGACATATACAAATCCAGTAGTATTGCCATGCCATTGGCAGATTAGTGTCTCAGCATGCTGTGGCACTTATATTCAGGCTGAACACAGAAATGTGGGAGGGATCTATACAGAAAGAAGAGCATGAAAGTGTTCTTTGTGATGCTTGTTTAGCACATAAAATCAATGTTTTCATTTGCCTTTCACCGACTTTTTTTTTTAAAGATTGAAGGTGTAAATGCAAAGCTGTGCACTTACATGTTTACTTTTACTCAGAACCCTTAATAAAAAGAAATATTATTAATATTCATGTGTACATAAAACATTCTTCAAAGTTCTTCATATACACTTTCCCAGCACAAAAACCTTACAGAGTCTCACAGATGTAGGGGATTGCTTGTATTCCAGGATTGTCGTTTTGGGACAATTTGCAGAATTTACTCTGAATACTATACATTGTTGCAAATTAAGCTATTGTGAAATGAATCTAGTTGTGAACTGGCTCTGGAATAATTACTTCATTTACAAATAACTGTTCTGGAGCAATTAGTTCGTATTATGCTGTACAACTCTGCAATAATCTCCTTTTAATTTCTAGTATACAGTTAACAGTGATGTTTTACTTCTTAATAGGTGGAGTAGAATATAGAGTGAACTGAAGCCTCAGCAGAGAAGAAATAAATATTGCACATTTATATAGGAAAGCTAACTATATGTGCTAGCAATAGCTAGATGAGTATGTTGGTATTTTGCTTACATAAGAGACAGTGTTAAATCTAGGGGAAGTTTAAATGTTTTTTCATGGTTGAGGAAGGAACAGTTAATTACTTCTATGATTTTGGAGTCAGTTTGGGATGATAATTTAAATGATTTGTGAAATAGGAAAAAGTGAAGGCTGGTATGTGAAGATCAAAGTCTGCCTAGGTTCTGGAGATGTTGATTGTGATCTATTTCCTATTGTCTGGAAATTGAGAGAGGTATAACTATCATTTTATTCTGGGAGCTTCTTTTCAAAGTTATTTCACAAAGCAGAAATGGAAGTCTATTTTGACTTTGCTCTGTCATTCTCTTAGTTTTGCTCAATTTATAAAACTCAGTTCAGTATAACTCTATATCTAGAGAATACAGAGACCTGATAAAAATGAAATGATAATGAACAAGGAAAACAAGCATTGATTCTTTATGTTAGTATTTCTTTAAACATATCTTTGTTTTGGGAAGTGCAACTTTTTTTCTAGTAGCCTGCTACATTAAAGCGTGGACTTATACCTTCAGGAGATAGTTTGAAAAGAATAGTATTTAAAAATACTTCTGCCAAACAGAAAAATACTGTTCCAAGCAAATGTTTTGGATAACCTATTTGTACACAATGATTTTCCAGAGTACCTGAAATAGAAACTTTTGGTCTTTATGTGAAGCAAAATTCTCCACCCAGATTTTGCTTATACTGTGTGAAACTCTGATCCAGACTGTATTGTACAGTGTAAAAAATATATAATACAGATATATTCCCCAGTTGGATGAGCTTATGCTTTAAGAAGCTGTGTGTAATAGTTTTAACTGATACTTCATTCACTCTGGTGAAGACAAAGCCATACATTTGGTTGGAAGCAACAGAAAAGTTTAAACTGAAGTGGCAGACACTGTCATGGACTGAAGCCTGCTGGAATCTGTATTTGGAGTTGCCACCTGTCTAAGGTAAAGACAAAGGTGTGGAATGGATGAAGGGAATGAGAAAGTGTGGAAATTTTTTGGCATTGTTTTGAGTCTTCAGGAAACACACAAAAAAAGCTCTATTTTGCAAGATTAGGCTCTATTCAGTACAGGCTGCAACAAATGCTTCAGCATTTGGTAGAATTGAGCTCTTATCTAAATTCATAAGCTTAAGGTTCAGGATCTTGCGGAGCAGCAGTAATTCCCCAGAATAGCACAGATGCCTTTTGGATAGTGAATTGCAGTGTTGCATTACACAGACAGTTACATACACAGTGCTTATTTGTTTGTTGATTTGAAGTGACCTTACTGAGATCACATTGCTGTGTACCTAGGGAACTAAGGTGTCTTTACAGTTTGAATTCATTCCTGGGCATGAATTTTTCAAATCTTTATTGCATCATCTAATCTGTCTTTCTGTTCCTCACAAAGCTAGAGTGAGCTTAATAGCTCAGGCAGAAGAGGACTCGCTTTACGTGAGCAGCTCTTCAATATTGTCAGGCAGTGTGGCCACTCTCTTAAGTGCTACATAATAGATAAGCCCTGTTCTAAAGAAAAAAAGGGATCTTATAGTTTTAGTACTCATTACTCTCTTACTAGAGTACTTCATAAAGAAATTTATGAATTCAATTTCACAGAAAACCTAGTCAGTATGGAAAAAGGGAGTGTTGCCATTACTTTACCAGTGAATGGGAAAACTGTAGCAGTATTAAAGTCAAAACAATCTGCTCATTCTGAGTGCATAGCATCCAAAGCTTAATGCATGGCTCTTGATGTGCTTAATACAGAACTCTTGTTGGCTTTAATTGCAGTGGTGGTATTTCTTCAGCAGGGAAGACATAGTGTTCACACTACAGTGAAATGAGTAGTGTGCAATTACTCTGTGAAAAATCTAGCTTGAGCATTTTGCAGTTTCACACTAGGCAAAGGAAAAAAAAAATGGATTTCTCAGCATTTTGTGTCTTTCACTCTGTTTTGGTGGTAATATCACAGTAAACAGTCCCAGCATCCTCTCTAACTATCACTTGCTTGCTTCTGTGGTCAGATAGTTCTGCTGCTTGAGGAAAATGTGTGATTGCACAGGAAAACCAATTTAAATGCCAGTTCTTGCTGTTTAATCATGCTGCTCTAGTGGGCCAGAGCTGTGCCAGTCAGATCAGTTGTCTGATATGGTTTGTTGTCTGGATGCATAAACCGTCACACTGGCATAATGGAAGCTGCAAGTTTTGGGTTTGGGAGGATGAGAACTGCCTGAAGCAAAATTGGGAAAAAAAATTGAGGCACTGCTGCCAAATGTGCAGCCTCAGATAAATTTATCTTACTCAGTCTCCCTCCCCTCTGCACCCCCTCCTGCCTCCAAGTAGTCTTCCATTTACTGGAAAAGAAAAGAGGCAGCAGTCCTCTAAGAAATGTGAACAAGATCCTAGTAATAACTGTTGTAATATAAACCTCTTGTACCGTTAGATCATTCCTGGGCATGTCTTGAAATAGCGGCCTATGGGAAAGGTGGGAGCCAGTGTGGAGGAGTGGTTAAGGGAGAATGGACACGGATCCTAGGGTATAATGTTAGGCCCGATGGGGCAAGGCAATCTGAGTTCTAGTTATATGAATTTAATGCACAATCAAGACCAGAGTCAGAGCCATGGTTAAAGTAGTTGCTGTCACATAGTCAGCGAAGACAGCAGGCCGCTTTCTGCTCCCTCAAGGTCGGGCTGTTTTCAGCTAACAAGCTAACAACTCAAGGTGGAAAACAACTTTGGAGAAAAACAAGATGGGAAATGTGAGGGAGCTTGCTTATCGCAGAAACCGCAAGTGGGATGAACATAAGAATGTAATCTATTAGCTGCTGTTGCTGAGCTAGCTTTGAAGCTGCTGGATATATACGTTAGAGCCTGCTCTCAATAAAAAGAAGATTTCTGCTATCACTCACATTGAGTAGGACTGATTTCTTCCCACCCAGCTGAGAATCGGACCCTGGGTTGATCGCCGCATGAAGTAGGCTTGGAGCTGGTTGTTCAGGCTTCGAGCCTGGGTTTTTCAGGCTTCGAGCCTGGATGTTTCAGGCTTTGAGCCTGGGTGTTTCAGGCTTAGAGTCTGGTTTCAGACTTAGAGTCTGGTTTCAGGCTTTGAGCCTGGTTTCAGGCTTTGAGCCTGGGTTTTTCAGGCTTTGAGCCTGGGTTTTTCAGGCTTCGAGCCTGGGTTTTTCAGACTTAGAGTCTGGTTTGCAGACTTCGAGTCTGGTTTTTCAGGCCAAGAGCCGAAAACTTCGCGGCAAACCAGTCCCTCCAGCCCTGGCATTACATCCTGGTTCCAGTTTCTTGTCCAGCAAGTTCCAGTCTCCTTTGCCTTTAGTTGCTAGTCTGATATCCTTGTCACTCACCTCTCAGCCCTGCAAGCTTCCTTGGCTAGCCTGATGATTCCTCATTCTGCTATTTCCCATCTGCAGCCTTCTTTAAAGAGTTGTTCTTGGGAGAGGTGGTGTTTACAGTCTGTCTGAAGGGATGAGGGGATTTCTCCAACTCAAAAACTGCTCAACGAGGAAGGATTCTTCAGTTTTCTAGTTGTTAATGGGCAGGTGCTAAAGGAGGGTGTTTTCAAGGCCTCTTAGCTTAGCTACCTTTAGGCAGGTTTTCACAGACAAAGAAACCATGTAAAAGGGCTCCTTTCTCTGGCACATTTCAAGGGTTTTTTTTCTTTATTGCCATGAATAGCAAACCTATTCAGTATTGATTTATCTGGGATTTCATGTTGTGTTTTGAAACTTTGTCAGCAATTCATAAACTTTACACAGAATTTTGGTATGTTTTTCCATAGGAAAAGTAATTTAAGTCAGTAGTCAAAGAAATGGAGCCTGTAGGCATTTGATTACTGTATGTGTTATAATCTCTTCTGTTCTCATTGTCCTCTGAAGGAAAGACTGCACACAGAATGATACTGATTTATCTTTATTTTGTTTTTATTCAGGCGTAAATTGTCACTTGTAACCATTGTTCAAGAAAGCAAAGTACTGTATGCATTAGCCACATTAAATAGAAGTGCAAGTTACATGCTTCTATTTAACAAAAGGTGGTGTTTTTAATGTATCATGTTCCAAGTATCTCAAACAAGGTGGTTCTGGTCATAACTTTAAGTTTTACCTAAACGATTCATAGGTAAAAATGTAGTAATGCATGCATATCCTGTGAACAATATACATCTTGTTATTTAAAATATTGTAAAACAAATTACTGTGACTTTAGAGTAAGTGATGGGGTTTTGTTATGTGTTTTTATAGGTAACCAGTTATCTAATTATAACAGTGCATGTCAGCAAATTCTGAAAGGACAAAAATACTTAGTTTTGAAATTATGTGGGTTTTTTTCTGTGGACAAGTGGACTACCAGGGATGTGATAATGACTTCTTAAATTGGACCTGTTTTTTTAATAGTTGGAATCTAATTCATGCTTGTATTTCTTTTTTTGGTTTTCCTCACATCCCCCAAATAGATGTGTATGTTCTATGGAAATTAGGATTCATTCAGGCAGTGCAATGTTTCTTGAATTTTAAAAGTAAATGAAATAATATTTTTCTAATAGTCACCAACTTAAAAAAAAAATCCCTGAAAGGTTTTACAGAAGCAACTGCAAAGGTGCAGGGCCTTTTCCATCTGACAAAAATATCAGTAGCTTTAAAAAAGTTATGGTGATTTTAGCCCTGACTAGATGCCAGATGCCCACCAAGTCATTCTATCACTCCCCCTCATAAACTGGACAGGAGAGAGAGAGAAATAGAATGAGAGGTTTGTGTGTCAAGATAAGGACAAGGAGATCGCTCAGCAATTAGCATCGTGGGCAAAACAGACTCAACTTGGGGAGAAGTGGTTTGATTTATTAATGAATAATCAGAACAGAGCAGGGAAATGCGAATTTAAACTGAATCTTGAAACACCTCCCACCACCGGTCCTTCTTCCCAGGACTTTCCTCCCTTCCCCCCCCACAGTGCAGGGGATGAGGATTGCAGTCAGTTCATTACAGATGGACTTAGTCTCCGCTTCTTCTCAGGAGGCCTGCTTACACTTCTCCCATGGGAGACAGTCCTTCATGAAATTTTCCAATGTGGATTCTTCCCATGGGCTACAGTTCCTCACAAACTGCTCCAGCATGGGCCTTCCCACGGGGGCAGCTCCTCACACCCTGCCCCAATATGGGTCATCCACCAGGAGAACAGTCCTTCAGGTACCAACTGCTCCAGTGTGAGTCCCTCACAGGATCACAAGTCCTGACAGCAAACATGCTCTGGTATGGGATCCTCTCTCCTCCTGAGCTCCCAGGTCCTGCCAGGAACTTGCTCCAGCACAGGCTTCCCACAGAGTCACAGCCTCCTTCAGGCATCCACTCACTCTGGCATGGGCTCCTCCACAGGCTGCAAGTGGGTCTCTGCTTCCTGGTGGCCTCCATGGACTGCAGGGGCACAGCTGCCTCACCA